>NC_085860.1:3601601-3614435 GCF_034702125.1 Engraulis encrasicolus
GAGGAGTCAAATTATAGACTATATTGACTCTTTAGAAAGGAACAGAAAACGTTTTTGAAGGAATTTGTTGGTGGTGAGGACGGGCAGAATGATAGATAAAGCCATGCCTTCTGAAGTCGGAGCCAACGCATGCTCTCCCAGACCTAGTAGTGGAGCTCACAAAGCTGAGTGGAACTACACAGGTCGGGCAAGAGCCAGGCAACTTCTTTTGGCCTCCTGGGGAACGTTTTCCTTCAACAAGCTGTGAATACAGGACTTGTTTGGGGAGGCAAGAGTGCATGCATCTGGATGACATGGCCAGTAATGCCACCTTCCTCCAGGACACTGGTGATTGTTCATTGAACTTACCAGGTTATCCTGAGGATTCTCCAGAGGTCTCTTTCATGGAAGGCCTCAAGTGCTCTCAGGTGTCTGCTATATGCGGTCCTGGCCTCTGACCTGTAAGAGAGAGTGGGGAGTTGAACTAAGACTCTTTTTTAGCCTTGAGTATTCCCTGCTGGTGGCGGTGATGTACTCCTTCATCAATTGTAGCTTTAGGGGAACGGGGGATGTCTCGAGTGCCGTTTGCAGCCCTTGAGGCCGTTTTATCCGGCCCCCGACATAATTTGTATGTTATGCAGCTTCACATGAATTATGCCATATTTTGTAAAGGAATCTTAGAAAATACATTTCCAATACAATTATTAAGTTATATTCAGGGTGTTTAGAGAAGGTGGGGTCTGTTTTAAGGTGACTGCCGTCAATATTGGCCTAAAGTGCAGGGGGAAATCCTGATTTGTGTTCATAGTACGGCCCTCTGAAGACTTTTACGGCCCTTGGATGAATTTGAAGTGGCCCTTCGTATGAAAAAGGTTCCCCACCCCTGCTTTAGATGGTAGGAGGCCACCAAGGTAAAGGAAGTGATCCACATTTTCCAACCTGGTGTTTACAATAGAGATGTTTGGAGGGGTGGTGCTGTTAGGTGGTGGCTGGTAGAGGATTCGGGTCTTTTTGACAGACAGACAGACAGACAGACAGACAGACAGACAGACAGACAGACAGACAGACAGACAGACAGAGACACACACACACATACACACACACACACACACACACACACACACACACACACACACACACACACACACACACACACGCACGCACGCACGCACACACGCACACACACACACACACACACACACTCCATCCCTCATTGGTCCCAAGGTACTTATAGGTAATTCAAGCCACCTGGGTGTCATAGCAACCGCCAGGTGAGTGTGCTGGTGCTCTATAATTCAGTCTGACAGAGAGCTCATTGAGAGGCAAGACCAGAGAAAACACCCGCACTCAGTCACGCAGACAGACACAGTCCCGGAGACTTTCCCTTTCTCCACTACGTGTAGCTGTGAGAGGTAGGTGAACAATGTATTTTCATCGCGATGTAATAATTGGAAAAATGTCAAGAGCTTCTATATGTGCATATAGCATATAATAATATACTCTAGTATGCTAATTTCCCAACAGTTTGTATTTATGTTTATTGGAAACTGTGACATATTGTAAGCTGTATAAGTCAGTGTTTTCATGGTTCACACACAATTGCGCTGTGTCTACACAAGCGTAGTACTGTACACGTCATTGATTCAATGTGGAGCAGTATAAAACATTGGCACATGTGTGTATGGTGTATGTGTCTGTTAAGGCTACAATGGAGGAGGGAGTGTATTTAGTGTGTGAAGCTCTGGGCGTGAGCATGAGCGATGCTGTCACCGCGGCCGATGTGGGTGTCCTGTATGAGAAGGTGGCCCATCGCCCGACCTCACCGTGTCTGACGCAGAATGCCATCTCCCAGGTATGAACACGTCTCGTACGATAGTGAGGGCTTTGATCACCCCGCTGGGACCCATCACTCACAAACAGGGCTGCATACTTGTGCCCAAAATTAGAATAACGATTAACGATAATCATGATGATTAATCACGGTTAGGTTATTCATATTGTTAGGGAAAATATCTGTATTGTTACTGCACTTTTAAGGTTTGTTACGTGGAAGATCAGTCAGCTGTTCGCCACCAACTGTGGTGATAGGAAGATCTGTTACTACAGACATGCATTTTTGAAGGTGCATTGTGTAATATTTTTAGACGTCACCTCACAGTTACCTGATAGTTTCACAGTTGCCTTTTTTCATGAATCCTTACCACCACCATCAGATTGTAAGTATTCATTATGACTGGGAAACTTGCGCTTTTCATGCATGAAAAGGTGGATCTTCTCCATGTCCACCATTTTGAATGTTCAGATATAAACATTTTAGCTGCAAAACTTACTGTACTTACTGACTGTACTTACTTACTTTACTTACTGACTTTGGTCATACTAATACACTCGCCTCCAAAAGAGTTGTCGCCTACCCATCTGTTTGGAATAACAGCTAATAACCTGACTTTCAATTAATCACTTGGCTTCAGAAGTCACTCATATGAAAGCTACAACCCTCTCGAATGAAAATGTATGTACAAAAATAAATTTCATGCACCAAAGAAA
Source organism: Engraulis encrasicolus (assembly GCF_034702125.1). Taxonomy (NCBI): domain Eukaryota; kingdom Metazoa; phylum Chordata; class Actinopteri; order Clupeiformes; family Engraulidae; genus Engraulis; species Engraulis encrasicolus. The sequence continues at coordinate 3,604,128 of NC_085860.1, forward strand.
GATTGACCCTTTAATGAACACAGACAGGGCAGATTTTGACGAGACAAAAGTTTTGTCGCCTATGGAACATAATGTGAAAATGAGCAGATAAGTCACTTCAAAACACTTCAAATACGCAGATCGGGTGTCATACTTAATCACTGGTTCACTCACACCTCTCCAGAAAATCAACTTTGGCCTTAGGTGTATGTTTAGGGTCATTGTAATCATGGAAAACAACACAATGAAAATCAATGGAGTTCAATGAGAGATGGTGACATATTTGCTATTCGTAGAGCAATAAATGTTTAACTTCATGATGTAATCAACGATAAAAGCCCTCACACACCAGCAGCATGCATGCAGCTCCACATAAGAGCTGTATCCCTCCCATGTTTGACTTTAGGCACCATGTATTTTTTCCAAATTCTTCACCTTTAACACCAAAGAAGTCTCTCCCACTGTCCTGTCTCAAAAAAGCCAGCCAAGAGTATGTCAGGCCTAATTCTGACAAAAATGAAGCCTAATGGGACTCATACTCTGAAATCAAGATCCCAAGATCAACCATTTTAGAACTGATAGCATCAGAACTATATGGTGTTGGAGATGAAGAATATGAAAAAAGAGAAATGGTGCATAAAGTGAAACATGGTACAGATACAGCTCTTATGAGGAGCTGCATGCATGCTGCAGGTGTTTCAGGGCTTTTGTCATTGATTAAATTATGAAGTTAAACATGCATTGCTCTACGAATAGCGAATATGTCACCATCTCTCATTGAACTCCATTGATTTTCATTGTGTTGCTTTCCATGATTACAATGACCCTAAACATACACCTAAGGCCAAAGTCAATTTTCTGGAGAGGTGAGAGTGATTCAGTGATTAAGTATGACACCCATTCTGCGTATTCGAAGTGTTTTGAAGTGACTTATCTGCTCATTTTCACATTATGTTCCATAGGCGACAAAACTTTTATCTTGTGAAAATCTGCCTTGTCTGTGTTCAATAAAGGGTCAATCTGTCTTTGGTGCATGAAATTTATTTTTGTGCATACATTTTCATTCAGGAGGGTTGTAGCTTTCATATCAGTGACTTCTGAAGCCAAGTGATTAATTGAAAGTCAGGTTATTAGCTGTTATTCCAAACAGATGGATAGGCGACAACTCTTTTGGAGGCGAGTGTACATATGAGTACATATTCATGAAAAGATCAAATTTAGCAATAGGCAGCACAGTTTCAATGAGAAGCATAGTGCTCTGGCCACAATCCTACACAGTGCCCCTTTGAACAAAGATTTGTATCTCATTTTCTGGCAGAACTCCATCACCACACAGGTGCACATTTCATGTCATACTGCACAAGTGTGTGTGTGTGTGTGTGTGTGTGTGTGTGTGTGTGTGTGTGTGTGTGTGTGTGTGTGTGTGTGTGTGTGTGTGTGTGTGTGTGTGTGTGTGTGTGTGTGTGTGTGTGTGTGTGTGTTTTGACCTCCCTGCTTGGACTAATAAGGGCCACCAAACACCCTATCTCCTTGATAGGACCGCGTGTGCAGAACATGGAAACACGGATACAATGGATGTCTAGGGGGTGCAGTATTTGTGGGAGGCATTGGGGTTACGGCGGTACAGAACGAAGATGTGCACAGTAACATTTGTGGTGTTAGTAGAGAAAAGGTAGGCTGCCCTATTCACATTTCAGCAAAATTGAGTTTAGACTGAAAATGGTCTTCATTACACCCCAATTATCTTGTGACAAAGCCTTATGCTCCAAATATGTCCGGTTTTGAAGATATTGCTGTGTCAAATTTGCCGTAGCTACAATATCCAACCTAATAACATGGCTTTGAGGGCACTGGTAGGTGTAGATTCAACACTCAAAAGAGAAGAATGGACACAAAATGAATTGGGACCATACATTCTCAGGACATTAACACTACAATTTTTCACTGTGTATGAAAAAGTATGTAAATGATTGGAGCAGAGGGATGTGGGACAATGTGTATCATGAAGATGGTGTTTATGGTAATGTATTATTTTTAAAAAATATGGATTTTATTGCTTTGGGTTAGAAGGCAGTGGTACCTAAGGAATATAGGCTAGGGGTATTTTTCAGCATGACAAGAAAACAGCTGGTATTCTTTGAGGCTGTGAGCTTGGCGTGGGGTGATAACTATTCACTGTAGATTTTCATTGATGTTTGATGTTTACAGACTGCAAGTATAATGTTTGATAATCCAGAAAGCCAAAAGAATCAGAGGGCATTTCAGGGCCAAGTGAGAGTGAATTGAGGTGGAAAAGGGAATCAGATATCAGCAAATGTCCTGGTAACGTAGCTTTGAAGAGGGAAAATGGATCACGTGTTAGTAGATGTTTCTGTAATGTAGCGTTAGAGACCTGAAAGGGATCAGATGTTGGTGAGTGCCCTACATGTTTAGCGTTTGGAGAGGGAAAAACCGGATCGAATGTAAGTGAACGTCCTCCTAGAATAGCCTATCTCGTGAGGGTGAGAAAAGGGCCATTGTAAGAACTCCTTGACCGACTGTATTTGGTACAGATCCGGCATAATGAAAATAAAAACAGTGACAAAGGTTGTCTAACCAACCAGGTGTGTGAATAAAATGAATATTTTTTTACTAAAGGCCTCTGAGGGTAATTTCATTTTGTTTTACACCTTCACATTATTAGGCGTTTTTCCACATACAACCCGGCTGTGCCTTGGAGTGTCGTGTCGAGCTGAGTGGTACTGTCAAACCAGCCCGGTTTGTGTTTCCATTACAAGCAAAAAGTGGTGGCCGAGTCCTGCTGTGTCGAGCTGTACCAGGTAGAAAATGGGCAGTGGAAAAGAGCCTATAGAGTGGCTATGACATGTGGTGGAATTATGCCAAATAGGCACATTTCCAAAATGTCCACCTAGGCCTAGGGTCATCACATTGCTCAGCTGACCATGTTTTCCTGAGTAGTGAAAGTGTGACAGCAGTCCACAGCACACAATTCTCACAATGAAATTGCATTCATGCCTCACCCGTCCAAGAGGGCAGCCCCAAACTGCACCCCAAGGGAGCAGCACAGTCAGACGGTCCATGCTCAGGGCAGTCATGGAGGAGAGCACTGGTTACATGCTCAGTTCACCACCCTGGTGAGCCGGGAGTCGAACCAGCAACCTTTGGGCTACAAGTCTGCCTCCTTAAGCGCTTACTCAAGTAGGGGAATGGAGGACCTGAGGTCAGCTAACGTCACTTCTCAGGTGTAATTTCTGATTGATTGATTGATTGACAGGTCACTGGTAAGAAAGGTGGGAAATCCTGCAGTGCTGGAAAGGTGTTACAGGTCCTGATGGAGATGGAGAAGGAACGGAAACGAAAAGAGGAGGTACTAAAGCTTTAACCGAAGCATGTTACTATTCCAATATCGTCACCAGTGCAGGGGTGTCACAATTCAATCTACGGGCCACTTATAGCCAATTTGATCACAAGTTGGCCAGACTAGTAATGTAATTGCGAAATATCACACATTTGTGCTTCATATCAGAATCGCATTGTTTGCCACTCAGTCTGGAGGTGGATGACAGCGGGCATACTGTATGAGGATCAATGACTGTAAATGACAAGCAAAAAATGCTATTTTGTTCTCAAGTATTATAAACCTGAAATCACATACACCTGCAGTAAGATTTCAATGGGCTAGAACTGTGATTCTAAAACTGTGAACCAGGGCCCAGTGCTGGGCCTTGAAATCGTTTTGTAAAAAGCAAGGTACTATTTGTGTGTTGGTGTTGACTTTCAGTTGTAATTTTATTGGGTCAGAGGTGGGCCCTGAACATTTGTGAACATTTCAAGTGGGCCCCACGTTAGAAAAAGTTGGGCTATAGATATACTTGTTATTTTGACATTCCTAGGTTTTTTTATCTACAAGTCTGGGGCTGGAATGAACCATCTGACGGGCTGCATCCGGCCCCGGGCCTTGTGTTTGACACACCTGCACTAGTGCAACATTGCTGTATTATCAATTGAAATAAATGATCTATTTGTATATTGACGTTTGAAATGGAGGATGGTGTGTGCTCACTCAAATTTTATGCGCGTGTGTGTGTGTGTGCGTGCATGCGTGCGTGTGGTTGGACTCAGCTGTACTGGGATGATCAGTTGTTGCGTGCAGGACAAGCAGCCATGTCTGTACCCATAGCATCCTGTTGTCAACATAGGCAATCTAAGGTCAGTGCAAGTCACTATTGTTTTTGTTATACTGCAGATACACAGCATACACTCTTTTGCACAATAATGTAAAATGCATACGTGGTGTAAAGATATAGGTACTTAATTTGTCTCGTCCATTCACAGGGGAAATGGTGTCTGTGTATTTGGAAACTCAGAGTAAAAGCCAAACAACTCTCCATCAGGTCAGTCATGGCATGGTTCATTATGTCTCCTGTTATGTCTCTTGTCTTTATGCCATTCTAATCAGTGAATCCAATCTCTACTGCCAGAACAGATCCCATTCCCATCCCACTCCATGCCACCATATAATGTGCTACTTTTCAGCTCCAGTTTAGCTATCGGTTAGCGTACGCAGTACTTATAAGACAGTTCCTGATGACCAATGCTGAAGTTGTGCGTTTGAGCCTCATCTGACTTAACCTGGTTCTCACGCGATGGTTGGAACATTGTCAATCGCTTAGCTCTGGAAAGGCATAGGTGTGTTCAAAACAGCTCTAACCTGATTGGAGAATTCACGTGGCTTTTTTTAATCATGTACTTCTTCAAACACTATTGTTCAGCAGAAGCACATGTGTAGCAGCCATGGCGCATGACGCAAATTGCATGAAATTACGTGTACTGGGGTATCTTGGGTTTTGCTTCTTCCTCACAAGATCAACGTCAAAAAACTCATGTCCTGACATTGCGTCATTGAGGTGCTCAAGGCTATTTTTCCCGAGTTTAAGGTCGGGATCTCGGGATTCCTGAGAAAATGAAAGCGACATATCTCCTGGTGGTGATGGTGAGGTTGCATAGCAATGTTAGTGCACAAGATCATTCATCTGGTACTGGTACCTAATGCAATGTAGTGGAACTCCAGTGGAACAGTCCCTGTTCTGCAGTAGTACTTTGATGTGTCTGTATTAGGTTCGGGCACAGCGTGTCACGCCGCAAAGAATTGTGGGAATTAGGGTCATCCCAGGCAGAAAGCGAACAGATGTTCGTGTGTATCCCTATGCGAAGACGTTTACTTTCTGCCTGGGATGACCCTAATTCCCACAATTCTTTGCGGCGTGACGCGCTATGCCCGAACCTAATTGGCCATCCATCTGAAAAGCTGTTAAATTCACCACGGCTATCCAGGCTCCATTAGCCATGCTCTGACATGTGCATGTTGTCCTCTAGGTTGGCTCTGGAAGGTCCTTGGAATGTTTTGCCATCTCTGCGCTATGGTAACCAGGTTCCCCAAAAACAAGAGTGGCCACAGCCCTCAAGCATCACACAAATCCCTCTGCTCCTGCAGCGTAAATATGACATCATCAGGGAGCGCCTTTATGTCGAGATGCTGCATGAGGGGCATGGTGAGATACGAAGCACAGACACAACACACACACACTCACACACACACACACACACACACACACACACACACACACACACACACACACACACACACAGATGTAATCTTTCATCAATCCTTTTGCTGAGTCATTTATAGAATAGTTGTGTGCTGGAGCTTGAGCCCAGTCAAATGGCGATGCTATCATGTCCATATGGAGAGGCATAAGGCTGTGTGTGTGTGTGTGTGTGAGAGAGAGAGAGAGAGAGAGAGAGAGAGAGAGAGAGAGAGAGAGAGAGAGAGAGACATTTCAGTTTTAAAAGTGTGTGTGTGTGTGTGTGTGTGTGTGTGTGTGTGTGTGTGTGTGTGTGTGTGTGTGTTGATATGTGTTGATATGTGTTGATATAACATAAAGGCTGAAAATGTGCTTGGTCTCAAGCCTAAAATCAGTGACCAGAACTGTGTGCGTGTGTGCGCGCGTGCGTGTGTGTGTGTGCGTGTGTGTGCGTGTGTGTGTGTGTATATGTGCGCGTGTGTGTGAGTGTGTGTGTGTGTGTGTGTGTGTGTGTGTGTGTGTGTGTGTGTGTGTGTGTGTGTGTGTGTGTGTGTGTGTGTGTGTGTGTGTGTGTGTGTGTGTGTGCGCGCGTGCGTGCGTGTGTGTGTGTGTTGGTGACTGATTATGTGTCTGCACGGTGTGTGTTTGTATAAAATGGCAGGAGGTGTGTGGTGGGAGGGCCTGTCTCCAGAGCAGCGTGAGGAGAGTGTGTGTGAGCTGCAGGCCCTGGTGGAGAGAGCCCTGTCTGACCACAACATGGTGGCGCTCAGTCATCTGCCAGGGGCATTCCGCATCTACAGGTACAGCAATATGGCACACACACACACACACACACACACACACACACACACACACACACACACACACACACACACACACACACACACACACACACACACACACACACACACACACACACACACACACACAGACACACACCACACACACACACACACACACACACGTAAACATCTCTGACACAGCATGCAGTCACCTTCCTGAAGAGAGAAGTGATCCCTGAAAATTTGAACACAGCATGCGTCACCGTCATTTCAGCGCAGTAATCAATCGTCATAACAAATCAACACACAGCGTGGACACACACGTGAAAACAAGCACACACACACATGCGCCCACAACCAAACCGTCTGTTAAACCATAAAACATAATCAAACACATACGTACGCGTGCACCTTCGAGGAATCATTCTCCCCATTCACAAAAAACGTCCAATAATTGCAAGGCTGTGTGACTCTCGTGACGTCATCCTGTGTTGTCGTGGAGCAGTCATCAGGTGCCAAGGGAGGTCAGCGAGGAGAGGAGGAAACTCAGGGAGCAGTTCCACTTGGCCGTCCCCCAGGAGCAGTTACGGTTGGCCCATCCCCAGGAGCTGGCCTGGACCGCGCTGATCTTCCTCATGGAACTGGAGTCCTCTTATCAGGAGGAGAGGAGAGCACTGCACACACTAATGACTAGGTACACACACGCACACAAACACAAACACACACACGCGCACACTCACACACGTCACACGCGTGCATGCACACGCACGCACACGCACACAAACACTTGCACATAAGTGCGCACGTACACATTAATGACTAGACACACACACAACAAAAATGGTACATGTACTTGTACATGCACACACATACACACGAACACACACACACACACACACACACACACGCACACACACACACACACACACTCGAGCACACAATACTGCAGAGTCAATTATTAAACTGTAATTAGTGATAATTAGCTATTCATGCAATTATAATGAGTAGATTTGCATAATTAAATATTTATCATTTGCACGTGTGTGTGTGTGTGTGTGTGTGTGTGTGTGTGTGTGTGTGTGTGTGTGTGTGTGTGTGTGTGTGTGTGTGTGTGTGTGTGTGTGTGTGTGTGTGTAGGTTGGATCAGATTGAGCTGTGTGATGTATGTACGTCTTTGCGTTCAGCAGTGACAAGGGCACAGAAAGAAACAGCATCCTACACCACTCTCCTGACAGCTAGACAGAACTGGGAGAAATGGTAAGTCACACACACACAAATACACACAAAAATCTGTTGAATGTCTTTATAAGTCTTATTATATTCCGTTGTTTGTTTTCACTGTGTGTGTGTGTGTGTGTGTGTGTGTGTGTGTGTGTGTGTGTGTGTGTGTGTGTGTGTGTGTGTGTGTGTGTGTGTGTGTGTGTGTGTGTGTGCGCGCGTGTGTGTGCGCGGGCGCGTAGGCCTGACGTGACCACTGATGTCAAAGCAGAACATCTAACTCCTTTAATCCAGAAGAGAGACCAGCATCAAGACACAAACAACATGCTGGTAACACACATACACTCTCTCCCTCTCTCTCACACACACACACACACACACACACTCTGTCTCTCCCTCTCTCTCACACACACACACACACACACACACACACACACACACACACACACACACACACACACACACACACACACACACACACACACACACACACACACACACACACACGCGCGCGTGCGTATGTATTACCTTATCCAGGGGTGGGGAACCTATGCTGTCTTATCCGGCCCTCTATATAATTTTTAACTTATGCAGTCAGTGTCACGTGAAGTTTGACATGTTTTGTAAAGAAATATTGGAAATTACATTTGCAATACAATTAAGTTGTATTTTCAGGGGACCTAGTAAGGTGGGGTCTGTTGTAAAGGTGTCAATATCCGTAGGCCTAACGTGCAGTTTGTGTTCATAGTACGGTTCTTGGAGATCTTTTTTGAAGTGGCCCCTTGAATGAAAATGGTTCCCTACCCCTGCCTTATACAGTTCAGTGAGTTATGTGTTACCAATGATGTTTCATGCTGTTTTCACTCAGGGTGGCCTAGATGAATCTACACAGGAGAGACCAGCACAGCCGCCATCCAGTACTAATGCAGATACATCTATGGGTAATTCACAATTTATTTTATTTATTTATTTATTTGTTACAAGGATGGCCCCTTGAGATGTGCCATCTCATTTTCGAGGGGGTCCTACTGATAGTACAGTACAAAAACAAAAAACAAAACAAAACAGTAGACATAGACACACACACTCACTCATTCACTCACTGGCGTTGCTCTCCAAACTACCCCACCACCCAACATGCTACAATAGTATGGTTTACAAGATGCCATTAGTTGTTAAAGAAATCATATGAATGAAAAGAAAAATGAAAAAGAATGAGAAGGAAGAGGGCAAAACAAGACAACAGCAAACCCAAAAAACACAAAAACAAAACAGACCGTAGCCAGAAACAAACAAACAAAAATCGGACCCAGCATCTAAGGCCATTCAGAAACAAGAGCAGGATGTTTCGAAGTCAGTGATTAAAGATGATATAAAAAAATATAAGAAAAATATAAAGGGAAGTGATGAAGAGGGAAGGCTATTCCAAACTGATGGAGCTTTGAATTTAAATGCTCGGCGACCGATTTCCTTTCTAATTCTGGGTGTCACTAAGAACAGATGGTCAATGTTACGTAGGCTATAGTCAGAGCTTAGGGGGGTTAGTAGCTCTTTCAGGTAAGGAGGGGACTGTGTGTGTATACATTTAATATATCACACACACACACCATACACACACACACACACACACACACACACACACACACACACACACACACACGCACACCATACACACACACACACACACACACACACACACACACACACACACACACACACACACACACACACACACACACACACGTCACAATGTGTCTCACCTTCCACATTTCATTACATCAGTACATCTGTTTCCATCTCACCCCCAGACAATGGAGATCAACTTCTACTAGAGGAAACACCATATTTGGAGATCCTCTGCCAGAGAAGCCAGCCCGAAGACAGACAGCCCAAAGAGCCAATAGAAGGCAAGGAGGAGGAGGGCCTTGAGAAGCAGGGCTCTGTGATTGCAGCAGCGTGGAGTGACATAGTGGAGCCGGCCAATGGGGAGTCGGCCTCTCAGTCGCCGCTGGACCAGGACCAGGTATCCACTGACCTGTCCAGTCAGGATCAAATGAACATGTGTACCAGTTTGTGGGCCAGGAGACGCACACAAAGACTCTCTCTTTCTCTTTTGCACTTTCTCTCTTTCTTTCTCTCTCTCTCTCTCTCTCTCACACACATACACACACACAGACACATACTAACAAAGAAGTCAACATACCTAATACATGGCATGCACTTAAAAACACAAACTGTTTTCTGACTGGACAGACTGTTCGGCATGACATCGACAGTCATGTGTATGCGACTAAAACGCATGCATGTTTATAAGACGCACACCAACATATACACACACATATTTACATATGTTCATACTAGAGGAAGACATTTTACTGGATTCCCGGGACATGGGAGTCCAATTTTTTTTATTTTTTTTTAAACTCTGTTTTTATTGTTTGTTTTTTTGACAAAACTAGACAATCTGGAGTGGGATGGGAGATGGTCTGATTTTGAGTGGGAGCGTATGGGAGTCATTCTTACAGGAGTGGGAAGGAGGGGATTTAATTTACTCCAGTCTGGGATAGGATTTTTTTCTGGGAGTAGGATGGGATGGGAGTGAAAATCCAGTCCCATGTCATGCTCTAGTTCATACACCAACACATATGCAATACGTACACCTCCACACGCTGCTGAGTCCTCTCTTTTTCTCTTCACAGGATTTAGACAGTGAGGAGGAGACTTCAGGAGAAGAAAATCTCGAC
>NC_085860.1:3614535-3636692 GCF_034702125.1 Engraulis encrasicolus
TCTCCAAAACAACAAAGTCCCCAAAGAAGTCACAGAATTTAAGTATTCTCAGAGTCACCAATATGAAAACATCTGGATCACTGACATTTTAGTAGCAGTCAGGTGGTGCAACCGCAGGTAACGCCACTGCTGTGTGGATTCAATTATTATTTTTATACAGTAAAACATTGCATGAAATGTGTTGTACAATCGAGTAATGTACCAACTGTGGTTGCGCCACCCTGACTACCACTTTTAAAAACGGCAGCCAGTGACCCATCTGTTGACTTAAGCATCTCATCTTGTTATTTCACATGCACTTGACATCAACAATATATCGGTCACGGACGTCGGCCTCTCCGACCACCACTGTGTGTTTTTTGATTTTGACATTTCAACACAAATTAGCACACCCAACAATGTCATTCACAGACGACGCATTAATGCCTCTGCTGAGCTTAAGATTTCAGACCTCATCAAATCAGGTGACCTACTAAATGGTCACTGCACACCTGACGAAATGGTTGATAGCTTCAACAACAACTTAAGAGGAATTCTAGATAACATAGCTCCAATTAGAACGACGACAAGAACCAGAGCTAGGTATTCACCTTGGATGAATGACTCACTTAGAGCCTTAAAAAGAAAATGCAGAGTAACCGAGCGTCTTTGGAGGAAAACTAAATTAGAAGTCCACAGACAATCCCTTAGGGATGAGATCTCCTCCTACAATAATGCGGTACGCTCAGAGAGAAAAGCATATTTTTCCAAAATCATAACAGACAACCAGCATAATGGGAAAGTTCTTTTTTCCACTATTGACCACCTGCTTAATCCAACACATAGCAATAACAACCTAAATGCAGCATCACATGCCAAGTGCGAGGAATTTGCTAGATTTTTTAATAAAAAGATTGCCGACATTAGAGAAGGCATCTGACCTCTGTCGCCCACTCAGGCGATACACCGAGGGGAGGGTTAAACCCCCCTAGGAGACCTGAGAGCTTCCAAAAGTTTTGTCCAATTACAGAGGACGACCTCTGTAAAATAGTCAGGGAAAGTAAGCAGTCTACCTGCAGCCTTGACGCGATCCCCACATATCTGCTAAAAAACGTACTTGGTTGCTTAGCAGCACCTTTACTGCAAATTGTTAACACCTCTATGCTTACAGGCATTTTTCCAAGCTCATTCAAAACAGCCATGGTAAAGCCACTCCTAAAAAAGACAAATTTAGATCAGAATTCTTTAAACAACTACCGACCTATATCAAACCTCCCCTTTATAAGCAAGGTACTAGAAAAAGTTGTATTTAAACAGCTTAATCAACATCTGGCTGGGAATGATATCTTGGAAAAATTCCAATCAGGCTTTAGAGCCAACCATAGCACCGAAACAGCACTAACCAAAATAATAAGTGATCTTAGGCTCAACACTGCCGCAAACAAAGTTTCAGCACTTATCCTCCTCGACCTCAGTGCCGCCTTTGACACGATAGACCACAACATACTAATTGACCGCCTTGAATCTGGGTAGGCTTGTCCGGTCACGTCTTAGAGTGGTTCAAAACATATATTACAGGAAGACAGTTTTTTGTCACCATCGGAGAATACGTCTCCAACAAGTATGATGTGCCTTTTGGAGTTGCTTGGGCCCTCTCCTCTTCTCTCTCTATATGTTGCCCCTGGGCTCCATCATCAGAGAGCACAATGTTGATTTTCATAGCTATGCCGATGACACTCAACTATATATCTCTGTCGAGCCTAGCCAAACCACTGCCATTCATGCCTTGACTAAATGCATGTCTGCCATTACAGATTGGATGAACAGTAACTTCCTAAAATTAAATGAAGATAAAACTGAAGTGTTGCTCATTGGGCCTAAGAAAAAACGTGCAAAACTCCACTCAAGCCTAGGTGACCTAAGCATACACATTAAAGATAAGGTTACTAGCCTAGGTGTGGTCATAGACTCGGATTTGAGCTTTGAGCCTCACATCAACAAGATAACAAAATCTGCTTTTTTCCATCTTAGAAATGTCAACAAAGTGCGCGGCTTGGCCCCCCGACAAGACGCTGAGAAACTTATTCATGCCTTTGTCACCAGTAGGATAGACTACTGCAATGCTCTTTTCTCTGGTCTCCCAAAAAAATTAATTGACAAATTGCAACTCATTCAAAATTCTGCGGCAAGAATCCTAACAAGAACCAGAATGAGAGAGCACATCTCTCCTGTCTTGGCAGACCTGCACTGGTTACCTGTCTCATACAGAATCGACTTTAAGATTCTGCTCACAGTATTTAAAGCATTAAATGGACTTGCCCCTAGCTATATCTCAGACATGCTCTCTTTTTATGCCCCTGCTCGAGCTCTCAGGTCCACTGATGCCAAGCTGCTAAGGACCCCCACCCCCCCGCAGAAGAAGATCGGCGACGCCGCGTTTGCCTGCTATGCGCCCAAGAGATGGAACACCCTCCCCATCGAGATCCGATCAGCCACCTCCGTCGACTCCTTTAAGAAGCAGCTGAAGACCCACCTCTTCATCCTTGCCAACTCCTAGCTGCCAAGACGTCATAGTGTCCCAGCCGCCGCAGCGCCCTTACTACTACTCGCAATCCAGCCCTGGCAGGGGCTCCCCTAGGTGGCCGCTGGTCTCTGCCTGAGGTTTCTTCCTGACTACAGGGGGTCTTTTTTCTCAGACCTCACTGAGCTTTTTTTCCCCCTCACAAACTATGAATCAAGCGAAAGGGAGTTTTTCCTCACCCCTGATGCCACCAGGGGCCGCACCTGAGCGCCCAATCTCTGTGTGACTATCTATGACTTATGATAGGCCCAGCCACTATGGACCTTACACATCTAAGAATCCTGGTCCTAACCTACGTTGACCTTATGACTCTACATTCTCTGTCTATCTCTTCTTCCTCTGCCTTCCTGCTTTTTCTGCCTCTCCTCTATACCTCTCCTTTTAAATCTATCTCTCCTCTCCTTTTAAGTCTATCTCTAACAATGTTTTTTCCCATTTGTTAAGCACTTTGAGTTACATGCCTTGTATGACACAGTGCTATACAAATACAATTATTATTATTATTATTATTATTATCAATATCATCACAACATCTACCAAACACACACACAAACAAACAGAGTACTGACCTGTGGAGACGATGAGGCCATCTGAGGGGTAGACCAGCACACTCTCCACGGGCTGCCCATGGTCCATACTCATCACACACTTCTCCTGGCGGACGTCATACACACGCACCGTGTGGTCATACGAGCCTAGACCACACACACACGCACACACACGCACACGCGCACACACACACACACACACACACACACACACACACACACACACACACACACACACACACACACACACACACACACACACAATTATTTGACAGCTTGAAAACTACTGAGGATGCAAAAAAAGGGTGTGAGAAGAGTGACCAGAATGAATAGTTTGACAGTGGATTTCTTTGCTTTGATTTTCTTTCCTCAATATTGAAATTGTAGTTTGATAACGATGACCACAAAAATGTCATCATTTTGGTCTCCAAATGGTCTTTCTAAACAGGGACTGTAATGACGAGAAGTGACAAGTTTGATGATGCTGCAGCTGCTGCTGCTGATGACGATGATGATGATGATGATGATGATGGCAGGGGTGATAGTGAAAAAAAATCCTGAGCCTGAACTTTTTTCCTGGTCGGGGAGGGGGGGCCGGGGGACGACGGGACATACTGCATATGAGACGTAATGTAGGCCTTATTATTATTCAAACACATTATTCAAACATTTAAGATAATGTTTTCATTTTTGCATTATTTCTATAGTGTTATTCACGAAAACACAGATCATTTCCCTGTTGGTAGGCTACAGCACTTGGCTGAAAGAAACTGACCACCACGTTCAATTCTAGCTGTAAAAACGAATACCAACGTATGCAGTTAGAAATGCATTCTAGGCTTGTGATGTTGCACTAAAGTTATTGAGGTGGGTATTGAACCAATGCAACATTTCAACACCAGAATGCATTTCTGAAAACATGGTGCATATTTTACCACATTGAATTAACTGAAAGCTACATATGTAGCAGCCATACCAAGACAGGTCAGTAGGAGGCAATACTACTCCAAAGTACAGTAACTACACTCTGTCCAAAATAGAGGAGGTGATTACCAATTAATTGAGCAATACTTTTAAATGACATGACATTTGCTGCAAGCTGATAAGTTTCATTTTCATTGGGACATTGCTCATATAACTTGTATAGGCTACTGGACATACGTTTAGATAGCCTACTCGTGGCCCCATGGTCTACCTATAACCACAGATTGTTTAAGGGCTGTGCTATAACCCCTGCCTTTCCGTTGTAGGGAAACGCCCTTTAATTACCGGTACATGATATTTAGGGCACAAGCGCATGATTTGCTACATGCAGGCCCACGTTCACATCGCATATTTCGACTCCACGGATGACAGAACCAGTGGTTATTACGGACAGGACAGTATATATAGCCTGTGTGACTACTGCGCGACTTTCGCATTGGGTTGTAGTCAATTAAAATACATGAAAATCACTCGCGTGTACACACGCCCATTACAATGTACGAGTTGAAAAGATAACAGAAAGCAACAAAAACAAAGACAGGACCGAATTAAGCTACATGAAAATAGCACAGGGCGTGAAGATAAGATGAACATTCACTGCATGTCTAGGTGACACCGTGGTGGCCACATGAACGCAAGCCAAGTATTTGAAGTTCATGAGAGTCTGATATTGACAATTGCCCCCTGCCCGAGAGTAGGGATTAAGTAGCCCAGCGTGCAGACAATACAACCTGTGCATCGTGCGTGGAATAACTGGATTCGATTACGCAGAAGGGCTACGACAGGGAGCGCGCGAGAGAGAAAGGCTGTGTGAACCTGTGCGAGGCTGTTTGGGGGTTTTCACAGAGCGCGTTGGTTTAGTCAGCATAACTAATATAAACATCTCCCTGAAATCAGTTTGACACGTGGTTTGTCAGGAATGACGCAAAACACCATCCCTCAATCAACAGTAGACCAAAACCCACGAACTCAGCTCACACTAGCCTACAAGGGGTGTAGGCTAACTAGGCTTGCCAAACATAAGCGATCCAAGCATTCCATTGTCATTTGGACATGTCGCAATGGTAGCCGCTATTCCAATGCAGACCACATTTAGTGAAAGTGAAAGTCCATTGGGAAACTCCAACTCCCATTGTCATTGTGACACAGCACTCCACAGCACACAAGTGAACACTGCACACTGCACACAACGAAATTGCATTTATGCCTCACCCGTGCAAGGGGGCAGCCCTCAGTGGCGCCCCATGGGGAGCAGTGCGGTGGGACGGTACCATGCTCAGGGTACCTCAGTCATGGAGGAGGATGGGGGAGAGCACTGGTTGATTACTCCCCCCACCAACCTGGCGGGTCGGGAGTCGAACCGGCAACCTCTGGGATGCAAGTCTGACGCCCTAACCGCTCACCCATGACTGCCCATTTACGCACTACACCTAGAAAAAAAGTATCATGACGGGCATAGCATAGCCTACCGTTTTGAGCATACATACTTTTTTTGAAAGAACGTCCATCTCCATCAAAGTTTGTCAACATTGCGCAGTCATTTAGCGCACATAAATGAGGAAAATAGACGAACCTATTTCAAACTCTCACTGAGCCCGTTTATGCGCATCAATAAGCCGTTTATGGTCAGGTTTTTGGAGTAACCTGCGCAAGGCAAAATCATTCGGGCCCAAGCCAACATGCCACAGTGGGCAAATTAATAACTAAATGGCCTTACCTTCAAACGTTTTCTTGATCACAGAATTTCACTAGTATTCCACTGACATCCACACGGTTCAACACACCCATCACAACTAGCAAGCCATGTGGATTTGTGCTAACAATAGTTGCTAATTTTTATCGGAATCCAAATGGTCTAGACTTGGCCTATAGTACTTTCTTCCGTTTCTTCAGTATAACGAGATGCCATTTTTGGATTTGCCTCCGTCGACAGTGAAAATATCTGAGAAGGGTAACCAGTAGGGGCCTAGAACTCTCTTTACTGTGCATACTGACAGCCAATCTACTTCTCCTTTCACTAGAACTAGAAGACTGCCGCCAGTGATGTGGTGAGTGACTCAAGAGCAAGACGTAACAAATTGATACATTTTTCAGTAAGATGTCGGGATGATACAATTATGGGCTGCTTCTCATTTGGGTTCCTTTCGCGTCTCTTACAACAGGCTGTTGCGCGCTCATTTATTTTCACCATACATTAATGAAGGCCTACGCGATAGTTTATTATTTTATTAATTTTGGGGAAATTATTATTTTATTTTTTTCTACAGCCACGCTACGCCGGATTTCCGGCGCGGCGCCGGACTGCTATCACCCCTGTGATGGGTACCTGTGATGAAGAGGTCGGGGTTGCGTGTGCTGGGGGCGAGGGCGCGGATGTAGTCTGTGTGGTCACTGAAGCGGAAAAGCTCCTGAGCTGTGGACACGTCCCACACGCGACATGTGAGGTCATCAGAGCCAGACACGATGTGGAAACCGTCTGACAAAAATGATGTCACCCTCACCGCCCTGGAGAAGACATAAGATGAAACAACTCACACTAGACAGGAAACAGGAACATGGCACACAATTCATAGGGTGCATTTCAATATGCGGCCATGCGTCCTCCACTTGGGCTTGTGGCCTCAGTTTTGATTAAGTTTCCCCACTGTCAGCCTAGCCAAAACAATTTTGGGGGGCTATTCTTCATTTACCATTCTGTTTGAAAATGAGAAAACGACTTTACAATTGAGCTTTTGTGAGATATTGAAATAAAATGCTGTTGTCGATGATGTCATTACCACATATTGTTTCCTGGTACGAGGCCACAAGCACAAGTGGAGGACGCAAGGTTGCATATTTCAACGTACCCATAGACCCAGTCGGCAACTCAGGGCCTGCCCATGAAATTGCTTATTTTCCCCCACGTTGGCTAATCAATATGCCAAATGACTGGCAGCGATTGGCACCGCACGACCATGGGTGGAGCATTTGGAGGGGAAAACAATGCACTTTAATGGCGGGCCAGAGGAGCCGACTGAGTGAATTTAACGGCACTGGTGAAAAGTTCAGAGACACACACACACTGTGTTTGAAGCATTCTTGTAATGAAATGCATGAAATACATACATCACAAACATGCTCTTGCAAACACACACACACACACACACACACACACACACACACTACATTTGAAGCACTCTAGAAAAGTAAATGAATGAAATAAACACGCATCGCACAGATAGGAAGCAAGCACAAAAAACATAAAGCCCAAACGAGTGCGGGCGCACACACGCGCGCACACACACACACACACACTCTCTGAGTAGTGGATTAGAAGTGCAAATACACATCTAGCGGAAACACACACAAACGCGCACGCACACACACACACTTGCAAGCATGAACACAAACACATACTTGTTGTGTCCATTGTACTGACGGAGGGACACTCGTCCGTTGACATCGAAGAGTCGGATGAGTCCCTCTTCACTTCCTGTCACGAGCAGCTGACCGTCACCACGGAAAGTGCCACCGTACGCCGTGCTCTTGAAGCGTGTGAAACTCCGCTGCGGCTCCTGTGAGTGCGGCCCGTAGACCTGCACCTGAGACACACACAAACACACACACAGTCAGTGACTGGCTGCATAGAGGTTTATGAACATCAAAACAGGTGCCTCTGGTAAACTTCAAACTGTTGATCCAACAATTTAAGAGACAAACGCAGAGCAAAGGTCTTCATCAAGAAGAGACGGACATGTCTATGAGAGAAGTAACAGAGCGGCTGGCATAGTGAGTGAGTGGTCTTACTCTGGTTGAGGCAGTGACAGCATAGTTGTGGGGTGGCAGAGGAGAGAAGTCGATCTTGGTGATGGCACCAAACTCCTTCACCTGCACTGTGGTCTGAAAGGGGAACAAGACGAAGATGACATAAACTCGAACTCGAACTCACGACCACACACACACAGGTAAGGGGATGGAGACTCCCAACTGAGATCGCTCCCGGACGTGCGGTCCCAGGTGTTTCTATCACTCCCGGACGTGCGGTCCCACCCGATTATATTTCACGTATTATCATATACTGCCACATACAAGCAATTTAGGGTTAGGGTTAGGGTTAGGTTTAGGGTTAGGGTTAGGTTTAAGGTTAGGGTTAGAAACAAAAAACTAACATCAACAAGATAACTGGCTCCGTCATATGGCGGTGGTACCGATAGTCTGGCTAGTGGGAGCGAGATGAAATGGGAGCGTCCTGAGATGGGAGCGTCAATCTGGGAATCCACACACACACACACATACACACACACACACCGAAGGGTAGGTAGAGAAGTTCAGAAAATCCATCTTACTTTGAAACTCTTCCAGTAACGAGTGTCCTCTGTTACTTTTTCCCCAAGCTGCTGGACCACAGGGATTTTCGTGGGTTTAAACGATGCCATTGCCTACATGACAGAGGGCAAGATTTTCAGACTATTAGGTACAATTGACAATACTGATAAGCTTCGAATGATTTGATAGTAGCTATTGCCCTACACTAAGGTACATCTAACGATTCGCAGATTGCCTGTGAAATGTAGGCCTACTAGAGCTCTAACTACACGATAGGTTCTCTTACCTTGTGCAAGTTGGTCTAGGACTGGCAAAAGGATGCTGTCCAAAACTTCAGCGTGCTTCGGAGGCACACACTGTTTGTTATTAATTGTTGAGTTTTTTGTGCCTTCCAAGACTCAGAACGGTGCAACACTCCTTGACGGGTAAGTATCCGACGTACATTTCACAAAAAAGCCAACTTCTTGAAGATATTGTGTGTAATTGTGAAATTCAGAGTATCACGTTGCTACAATCACAGACCTGTATTAACCTAGACTGGCAATGGGCGGTTCTAGCCAGTGGCAGCTTTTCGGATTGACTGGGCGCAGCCATCTTTGCCTTTTTCGCGCCCTGTGGGCTCCTCCCACAGACGTAGCCCCGCCTAGTGGAGACTATCGCAGCTGTGATCCATAGGAATGCATACGATTTCAAACAGTGATTACAACGTTATCAAAGTGGGTTTCAATCATTTTTTGTAAGATTTTGACAAGTCGTAACGTCTAAATTCTCACTCCAATAATGAAATAACCCTCACTACCTCCAAACGTTTTATTAGAGAGCCTGAAGCTGAGCGGTCTTGCCAGATAGGGCGGTTTCCCGCCCAATCGGGGCCGTTGAGGAAGGCGGTCTGTGGGTAAAAATGGACGAAAATAATCAGTGTTATCTGGCAACCCCGAAGCCGACTGTTTTCGTTGCCGCTTATGCAGGTTTGTGGATATTTGTGACACTGAATCGGCCATGCTTACGTGTGTAAAGCTTATTTTATGTACTTAACTCAGCTGTAATGACAACTGTAATGACAACTGTGTATATTGGTATGTATATTTCTTAAATAAGCCGTACGTTTTCAGTGAAGCTACCGGTAACAGCCAAGGACGCTGAAGGTAACCTAGCAACAACACGGCACAGCACATTGCAGCTGTGAAAATAACGAGCCACTTGAGAGCGAGACTTTTCTAGAACATTAATTTATACTACAGCTATTGTTCTAAAGACGTTACACATGGCCTGGTCCAACTTAACTAGTGAACCAGTGTTGCAAAAAAATATATATTTTTTAAAACCCATCGGTGCATGACGTCATTACGTAATTACGGGAGTCTCCACTAAGATGGCGGACTACGATTCTGAGGCTCTGAGAAATCCGAAAATTTCGAGGGGCATTGCCAGTCTAGGTTAATACAGGTCTGTGGCTACAATGCGCTACACGGCGCTGCCATTTTTACCGACGACTTCCGTTTCACTCTTCTTCCTCGATTAGCACTGTTTCCCATTGAATTTGTGTTCACTGCCCCCGTGTGGTGTGGTCATTCAGCAACAACAATAGAAAACCTGCTCACTAATGACTGTGCTGCCCCACTGTGGTCATTTTGTGCCCGTACACTTTCATCTCACTTGGCTCTGTTTTTCTGGCCATCGGCTAATATGCTTTTGCAAAGCCTGTGTCTCACTTATGCATTTGAAAGGCTTAGGCTACTTTAAAATTAGGCTACAAACCAAATCATCAGGCCTAGTTAAAACATAATTCAGTATTAATAACAGGTGGTCGAATTGCCTGGTCATGTAGCCTTCAGCATAATAATAATAAGCCATATGAATTAACCCAAAGAAACAGTGTTAAGCCTATAGCCTATAAATTTGCTGTTACCAGAATGGCAATGACCAAGTCGTACCTGTGTTGTCATAGTATTGTCAAAGAGACTAGATAAGACATATAGACACAGCATAATAGGCTCCTAGAATCTCTGGTATTAATTTGTGGCCTACTTTTCAATAGGTCATATGTTACAGCATGCCACTGGAGGTACGATGTGCATTAACCACAATTTTGAGATTGGTATATTCAGTGAATAGGCCAATGGGAGTAGGCCTATGTGGCATTTTATCAATATCACCAACCCTTCTCCTTTTGATAGACAGCCAATGTACGGTCAGTAGACCATGTCATGAGCATTTTTTGTGCAATGTGGTGCAATGTTTTGTGAAAAGTGATGTAAGTTTGATCCTTCCATTAGAATGTTTTATTAGTCTAGTTAAAAGGTATAGGCCTTTCTACGCAAAAATAACAAAAGTTGCCAAATTCCATCCAATTTATTTGAAAGAGTAACTGACAACACTGATGACATAGCGGATTTCTAAAACATACACGGCATAGATGACGCAAAAATGGACACAAATTGTCAAATTCCAACCAATTCATTTTCAAAGAATAGGCCTAACTGAATGATGACATATGATAGCAAATTTCCCGGACATGACATCATTTCACGTGAGAATGGGTCAATGTAGGCAAAAATAAAATGTGACTGAATTCTTAGAAAATGTCTCACAAATTCAGTTAACCAGGCCTACATGATTTCTCTATTTTTTTTAAAACATTATTGAAGTGGCAAAAAAGCATTCATTATGACTGCGAAAACGGCATTTTTCATACATGAAAAGTCTCTGAAGTCTCTGGATCTTCTCCATGGTTCACTATTTTGAATGTCAAGAAAATAGAAATTTTTAGCTGCAAAACTTATTGTACTTTGGTCATACTAGTAAATATGACTTTATTATTAAGTGAATATTCATGAAGAGATCCAATTTGACAAAAGGCTGCACCGCTTGAATGAGCAGCATAGTTGCAATACCTTCTATCCTCCATCCACAGGGCACCTTTAACCAACATCTTCATTATGAGCCAAACATTTGGAAAGACATTCTGTACCATGACCTTTGAGTGTGATTGCTTGTCTTGAACAGGTCCAGCTCAGTAGGAGCAGTAGAGGGGCCTTCTTCCTCAGAAGCAGCACTACACCAGCATGTGGGCAGCTGTCAAACATTGTCTATCTCCGCCAAGCTGAGATGCATTCCTCAGCTGGGATAAATGGACAGTCGTGTACACACCAGTGTCATTGGAAATATTTCACCCCTTGTTCCTTGCTTGGGTTGACTTGAACAGGAAATTAATACCAGGCAAACAACTGCACAGTGAATACGATATTCTTCAAAAAGGAGACTGCTAAAAAAGCTGACTTTGACTTCTTCAGATCAAACATTTGATCAAAAACAGGACTGGCCCACCATAAAAGCCTGACATGACCAGATAGATCAGCCAGTTATTTTTGTAATACACTCACAATGAACAAAAACAGAACTGAGTCTTTTTGCTGTCAGTTCACTTCTTGGTCCACTTAAAGAGGACTTTGTGGGTCATCAAAGGTCTCAGTTCGGTTCACTTCTGAGGGGTGTAGGTACACTTTGGAGTGTTCACATATGCACAGAAAATGTTGAGTCATAAGTCTGAGTTCGCTTAAATGGCTCTAAGGGACCAAGCGTGAAAACACCATAAGACTTGCCAGCCCTTAGGGTCACTGAACCTTATAATAACTCATAAACCATGAAATGGGACTGGGGGCACTGCGGTCACCAGTGAAAGTGTGTGTAAAGTTTCAGAATTTGGTGGGGGAGATAAGTTGATGAGCTGATATATCAGCATTTTGTGTGTTTCCCCCCTCTTTTTTCGTCAACTATGGGGAAGAGTTAGATCTTGTCGAAACTCAATCACTTGTGGCAAGCACCGCGAAATGAAGTCAAGCATGGGAGCAGGTGCATTGAGGAACGTTGTTGAGCACGAGCGCCTTTAGAGAGATAGAGAGAGAGAGAGAGAGTGTGTGTGTCAGTGAAATCCCAAGGGCGTTGTGGTAGTGAATGAGTTAGTCAGAGACTTCGATGTGCTGACCTAAGAAACTAAACTGTTGGTAGAAGAAAAGTTAATAAGCTGTAGAAAATAAACACGGCATACAGTTTGCAGTGTTAATCCAACACTTCTGGAGTGCATTTGCAGTCTTCTAGAGTGCATTTGCTTTTCATTTTTATCATGCTCTTTTCCTTACTGTGTTTTTCTTGTAGCCTACTGTCTTTTTTACTGCATTTTTGCACGGTGTACTCTTCCAAACAGTATTTCTCAGATGGACACGTTTCAGCAACCCACTATCCTGAGTCTTGAGTCTATTTTCTAAAGCAGGCCTAGTACAATATGATTTAGTTGGTCTAGCCAGACTTCCCATCAGCTGCTCTTCCATCATTCACTATCCGGTCATTTTTTTAAACCTGGTTGTTGCCAGACCTGTGTTCCGTGCACTCTCATGAATGTGGTTCTGCATTTCATTTATTCATTCAATTATTTTTTCAGACCTTTTTCAGCAGCTCACTAACAGCTTGTGATTGGGTTTTTGTTAGCCCCCTGTTTTCCAACCCAAATTGTTTCATCAATGAATCTGTGGTCCACTGTGCAACCCCAGTTACACACTCTCGCCATTTCCCAATGTCAAGTGTTGGTAGTGCGTGAAACGCCTATTGGCTAGAACACTTGACATTGGGAAATAGTGACCGTTTCAGGCTCTTCACCTATAAGTATATCCACATCCACATCCAGAGTACCCACAGTCATTCCCTTTCTCAATGTGAGCCCCCCCTCTGTAACATTAAGAACCTTAAGGGGTAGGTTACCCTTCTCCACTCGACCCAGCCCGTGCTATCAAAATGTCTTCTGCGTCACTAGTAGCAGGCTCCAGCAACCCCGCTAAAAGTTCTTCATAACCCCCGTCTACATTTCCCGGGAGTATAAATTCACAACATGGAGGAACAATAACATCTTCCTGCACCACTACCCGTCACTTGATTGGTGAGATTGCTGAAAAGTAATGGCAGTCGTTTTCCCATGATCTCACAACAGTGTTCCCCCAGATTTATCACTGCCTCAAACTTAAGGAGAAAAGCAAGTAAAACATCATGCAATGGAATGTCTGGAAATAGAAAGTCAATTATCAAGGCGAGTAAATTGATCTCTGTTGCCCACTTCCCCATGATGCTCATCTGTCCTAGCCAGGCCATGCCCTAGTGACGCAACACCTTCGGCGTAGTCAGGCCAAGAGCAATGTAAATATGGTTTCTGATCTCCTGAAAAATCGGGAACCCCACCCACTATGTCAGGAACCAATCAACCAGTAGGAAACTAAGGGAGGCAGGTCAACAATGCTGTTTGGGAAACGTTTATTGTTATGCTCTAGGTCAGACCAAGTCTCGAAGAGATTTGAACGTCTATAATCAGGTTACATCTGTCCCCCATTGCTTCCGATACAGTCCCGGTGTAGGGTTCAAGTTTAAGACCCAACCTTTATTCATCTGTTAAAGTCAGAATAGCATGGCAAGGCTGTAATGTGGCTATGGTGGTGTAGTACATTACACAGATTCAACCTGTGGGCTGGGGCCCATTGGTGGGCCCTGAAGGTATTTCATGTGGGCCTTGAAATCATTTTCTAATAATCAGAATACTATTTGTGTGTGTTGGTGTTGTTATTTATTTGAGTTGTATTGTTAATTGGGTCAGAGATGGATGCCGAACATTTGTGAAAGTTCCAAGGGCCCCCCAAGTCGGAAACCCCTGATTTAGGAGGTCATTCTAATCCACACCAAGCTACAGTTCTTTACAGTCCCAAATATGGCTGCACGGCTTCAGTGGATGGAGGTGTAGGGAGAGGTCAGGGTGGGATTTGAACCTACAACTATCTCTTTTAAAGACGTGCTTCCTAACCATCCGGCCACGACGGGCCCAGATCTTATCTGTGACCAGTGGAATGGTGCAAGGGTGCAAGATGCGATGACTCCTCTAAACAGCATATTCATATTTGCTTATCTCTCTTTTAGCTTAAGTGTGAAGATCCTCCTCTGACAGCTCAACAATCATTTCCTGTTAATAAGAAGTCATACAGAAGAGTGCTAGTTCCATTTTCAAAAAAATGTATCTCTATCTCTAGTGAGTGTTTCTCGTACATGTGCATGCAAGCTGTTTGTGTGTGTGTGTGTGTGTGTGTGTGTGTGTGTGTGTGTGTGTGTGTGTGTGTGTGTCTGTCTGTCTGTCTGTCTGTCTGTCTGTCTGTCTGTCTGTCTGTGTGTGTGTGTGTGTGTGTGTGTGTGTGTGTGTGTGTGTGTGTGTGTGTGTGCTGTCTTTTTCTGATGCGTGTGTGTGTGTGTGTGTGTGTGTGTGTGTGTGTGTGTGTGTGTGTGTGTGTGAGAGAGAGAGAGAGAGAGAGAGAGAGAGAGAGAGAGAGAGAGAGAGAGAGAGAGAGAGAGAGAGAGAGAGAGAGAGTTTACACCAGGTTTACACCAGGTCACAGCACAGGTCACATTCAGCCAAAAAGACAGCATTTTAACACTTCTGTAATTTACTGTAATTTACATACTGTAGATAGACATCGGAAAATTAGACAGCAAATGAAACGTAACAACAACGAAAGAACACCATGTTCCGCCTTTCTACATTCGTGGCCTAGAGTAGACGCTACTAGACGGTACGTCAACATGTAAATGGGCTGTCATATTACACAGAGAAGTGGAAAAATGGTCTGGGGGGGGGGGTGGGGGGGGGGGGGCGGGGGGGGGTGGGGGTGGGGGGGGGGGGGGGGGGGAGGGGGGGGGGGGGGGGGGGGGGGGGGGGGGGGGGGGGGGGGGGGGGGGGGGGGGGTGGGGGGGGGGGGGGGGGGGGGGGGGGGGGTGACGAATGATGACTGGACTCATACAGTGTATTTGTGACTCATGTCTCAATTAGCTTGAAAGTGAAATGATGATAAATACCACGGGGGTGTTGGACTTACTGTGTGTGTGTGTGTGTGTGTGTGTGTGTGTGTGTGTGTGTGTGTGTGTGTGTGTGTGTGTGTGTGTGTGTGAGCTTGATGTTGTGGTGACCTCTCGCGTGGGTGTGTGGGTGGGTCTCCCTGCCTGTCCCAGTGTTGACAGAGGAAATTTGTCCCCTGCCGTCATTTGCATGTGTTGACGATACTGCTGTGTCGTCACAGTCAGGTGTGTGACATGTGGCGCTGCTGAAAGGGACGCTTATGTGCAGCAGGAACTAAGAGTGCTGGCGGAAATACTATTCCTTGAGAGAGAGAGAGGGCGAGAGAGAGAGAGAGAGAGAGAGAGAGAGAGAGAGAGAGAGAGAGAGAGAGAGAGAGAGAGAGAGAGAGAGAGAGAGAGAGTGTGTGTACGTGCATGTGTGCACACGTGCATGCATGTGAGTACATTTGGCCTTTATAATTGACTTTACAAAAATCTCCCCAAAATTATCATATTCAAGTTTTGTAGGTGTGCATGACAGTGTGTGAGTGTTTGTGTGACTGTTGGTATATTTTTTTGTGAGTGACCTACTAAAATTTCCAACATGACATCAGGTTTTTGTCCACAACTGGCCTAAACACAGACCAACTACTGAAGATAAGATAAGCTGCATTTTGATAGTTGGGGGGGGGGAATCTAATTTTGAGGTTGTGAGCTTGCTCTTTTGTTAGCCTGTTAAGTTGTGAATAAATTGGCCCTTTGGTTGAAATGGATATGTGCCCAGGGGTCATATGGGCCCATGGGTCAGATGTTCTATGTATTAGGTGGGAGTCTGTTTCAGATGACTTGAGCCTGGTCAAAGCTGCCATCAGCACTGCGTGCACTGTTTCACCAGGAATGAAATATAAGCAGTCCACATGCAAATCCAACCATAGCTCCAACATTAATCACAACTCCCAGGAATTCTCCAAAAGGCCACTGACAGCTTTTGGCAGGGTCCAGGGCAAAATCATCTGAAAGTGCCCCCCTCTCAATAGATTCGGTGTAATGAGAACCCAATTCTACGGCACTGTCTCCCTAGGCCCAGGACAGCTGACCTGTTTGTCCCCTCTGTCGCCTGCCGGGTTGACATGGGGCATCAATTATGTTGGAAGGTGATACAGGGCTCCGCAGAACGTGGGTTGACAAGGAAAAACTATTTTGTTGCAAAAATTACAGACCAGGAACGTGGTGTGGAAAATTCTGAACTACCATCAGGCTTTGGATTGCACTGTGAGGAAGGCACAGCATCACCAACTATGCTGTCAATATTGCATAACGAGAACTGGGCAAACCCATGTTGAATGTGGAGAGAAACTTGCTGAACTCTCACCCTCCACTGGATGAGACAGACGTTCATGGCTCAATGCCTCCTTTTGTGTGGCTGCTGTTTTTTTCATTCGGCAGTGGGATTTCCCACGCCGATATTAGAAGAGCAATGATTAATATCAATAAAAACAACAAACAGGCAGGCAGTAAGATGATCAAGGGGAAATAGTGTAATTATCAGCAGAATTATCAAGACAATTACCAGTAGCAGCAGGGTTGAAATACCAAAACCCAAAATTACAACTAAACTTGTCATTTATCGAAATCAATCAACATCATTATCATCATCATCATCATCAACATCATCATCTACAGCAGTAACACGGTAAGCAACACAGTAAAGACTGCCTAAGCATTTCCTCAGGTGTTTATTAAGGGGCCTGAAAAGCTACAATAATAATTCTTAATATTGCGGTGATAAAGTCAGATTTTCTTCTGGCAAGTTTTCACAAACTTGCTATTTGTCTGTCTGTCTGTCTGGATTAATATTAATGAACATCAATTGAACATTATCAGTGCATGTTTGGCATTTATTTACATTACACTCTTTGCACAAACCACAAAAATACCCAAAGAAAGTCATCATAAATAAATACACAAAGTTGATTTTACATCAAATTACTATGTGCAGTGTATCAGTGCATCTCTGACTTGATGGCTGTGTGTGTGTGTGTGTGTGTGTGTGTGTGTGTGTGTGTGTGTGTGTGTGTGTGCAATACAGTAGTTGTGTTTAAATATGTACTACTGAGTGTGAAAGAGTCCATTAGTGAGGATATGGATTCCTTTAAACAATGTCGTCATTTATCATTCTCATACTGTGTGTGTGTGTGTGTGCATGTGTGTGTGCGTGTGCGTGTGCGTGTGTGTGCGCATGCGTGTGCGTGCACGTGCGTACGTGCGTAAGTGCGTACGTGCGTGTGTGTGTGTGTGTGTCCATAGACGTGACTTTTATGCTGGAACTAAATATGTTCCTTTCAGTATTTTCCTTTTCGTCATTCCGTGTGAGTGTGTGTGTGTGTGTGTGTGTGTGTGTGTGTGTGCGTGCGTGCGTGCGTGCGTGTATGTGTGTGTGTCCATAGACGTCACTTTTATGACATGTAAATGCTGGAACTAAATATGTTCCATTCAGTATTTTCCTTTTCGTCATTCCGTGTGTTTGTGTGTGTGTGTGTGTGTGTGTGTGTGTGTGTGTGTGTGTGTGTGTGTGTGTGAGAGAGAGAGAGAGAGAGAGAGAGAGAGAGAGAGAGAGAGAGAGAGAGAGTATTTGTGACTCATGTCTCAATTAGTTTGAAAGTGAAATGATGATAAATACCACGGGGGTGTTGGACTTACTGTGTGTGTGTGTGTGTGTGTGTGTGTGTGTGTGTGTGTGTGTGTGTGTGTGTGTGTGTGTGTGTGTGTGTGTGTGTGTGTGTGTGTGCAATACAGTAGTTGTGTTTAAATATGTACTACTGAGTGTGAAAGAGTCCATTAGTGAGGATATGGATTCCTTTAAACAATGTCGTCATTTATCATTCTCATACTTAGCCCCCTTATCAGAACACCATTACCATGAAGAAAGAGAGTGTGTGTGTGTGTGCAAGTGCGTGCGTGTGTGTGTGTTAATTTATCTGGAAAGCCCAAGGAGGCAATCCCCACCCTCTCCCCAGGTCTATCCTTATGACACACACACACACACACACACACACACACACACACACACACACACACACACACACACACACACACACACACACACACACAGCTCGTCAAACATCAGCTCTAACACACAAGCATTCCTCTTAGTTGCTGATTTGCAAAAGGCAAATGAGAAGAAGGAAATGCTGTTCACACCCGCCAGGTAAACACTCACCATGTTGTGGCTGTAACTTGCCAAGTTCCACTCCCACCACTGGCCTCTCCATGTCAATGTGTGTGTGCATGCATACATGTGTGTGCGCTACAAATATCCTGATGTGACAGAGGTCATCTTGCACCTGTTCACCCCCCTCGGGGATCGAACGTGCGACCTCGTCAACTACAATGGTTCGGCAATGGGAGACACAGTACGATACCGCTGGGCCAAGAGACTAGTCTCTCGGCCCAACGGCACGAGACTGTATGAAGCTATCGGAGGGAGGTTTACCAACGTTCCACGCCAACTCTGTGCTAGTTAGCCTCCGTTACACTGACAACGATGGGAAAACTGAGGACATTTTGATGTTAATTTGCATTCTTTAGTTAGATACGAATGGGAGTAAATAGAATCTTGTGTGTGTGCGCGTGTGTGCGTGGATGTGTCTGTGCAGTACAATATCAAGGCAAAATGAGCTGTCAAGTGAAGGCAAGTGCAGGGTTGCCAACTTTTCCAAAAACCTAGGAGTGAGATTTCGGGGGTTGGTTGAGTCAGTGCAACTTCTGCCTCAGATTTATCCTGTGATCTATCGGCTTGGTATACATATGTTAATCTATCGGCGGTGCAAACAAGTACCCAAAGCACGCAGATGTCAGTGTTTCTGATTTGTGTTCCCATCTGACATTTTCTTTTGCCTCTTCACAAATAGTAAGTACCTACAGACTGAAAGAGACAGAAAAATGTCTACAGACAGAAAAAACCCAGATATACATTACATCACATCCAATTCATCATACCGTTGTGTGTGTGTGTGCATGTGTGCGTGCGTGTGTGCGTGCGCACGCGCGCGTGTGTGTGTACTACACCAATCTACCTTCGTGAGGCCACTGCTATTGGAACACACACACATGCACGCATAGGCGCCGACTTTTGTTTTGTCCCGTGGGTGCTCACGGTTCCCAACTGGGGGTCGCGACCCACAGAAAGTCCCGTTTGTTTGCCATGCCTTGCTTTCCAACAACATAACCGGTTCATGAGTTGGTGACTTTATTTGAATGAGTAGGCTACATAATAAATGTATTCTAAGCTTATTTATTTTCGTTGTGGTTGTCAAATCAATAGGCTATTTTACAATAAAATCGCCTATATTTGAATTGAGATTGAAAATGGCTTTACATGGTGAAGGGCCTATAAATTGAATGCAAAGCCCAGATCACGTTTGCCGGTACCTTTTTCTAGACGGCATTATGATTAAAGGTGACCGTGTTTAAAATGAATATAGGCTACACACAGCTGTGAAGCTAGAAGATCAAGATTTTCCTTGAGCATGCCAAAGCTAAATCTGCAGTCACTGACTATGCAGTCAGTTACTAAAATGAAACCATGCATGTGAAAGTTGTATGTCTTCAAATACATTTTTATGAAGCATAGCAGCATTGTGCAGTAGCCTAATACAGACGTCCAAAGAGGAACTCAATTGAAAACAATAACAGCAGCAGCAACGCGAGCGCCCACAGTGAATTCAGACTGGCGTTCAGTCACTTGCAACACAGCGTTCATACTAGGTACTTCATGCTAGCTATGTTCAAACCAGGCTACTCAGTCACAACTAAACCCAACAATGTTAGCAGCCAGAGCCGCATATAGCCTACAATAGCAAAACCATCCAACAGCGCACAACAAGCATGGATATGCAAAGGCTCAACTTGGTCATACCATCACTAAAGACCCATAGAGCATAGAGAAATATCAAATAAACAGCACACGGCGGTGCTACACATGGGATTAGCAGGATGACAGTGACTTACCATTTTGTAGTGGGCTAAACTTTCCAACTGCTATCCTTTGTATGTAAGAAGTCCTAGCTTGTAGTGAAAAGTAGGCTTAGATCCTTCGATAACTTCCATAACTTGTGAAATAATGAGCAACACAATTATACAGCTTCACGCGTAGTCTGACTCTGTGATAGAACTACTTCAACTTCGGAACCGTCTGCATAGACACTGCACTGTTCTGAAAACTCCAACCGGGCATTTTTAGTCAAGACTCCAACAGATATTTAGAGCGACAATGAAGCCTTCAACGGAATTTTAGTTATCTATGAGGTTTTTTTTTTTTACCCTAACAGACAACGAGCTTTATCAATATCTGCTATCTCGAAGAGGTCTGCTTTAGCAGCACGAGACAGCACGACTCATCAACAGTCCATTGGGCAAAAGCCCTGTATGCCATAAGGTCAATCCAAACATGTTTCTATGGTTACTGATTGTGTACAAGAGCAACCGCAGAGGACAAAAAACGATCAGCGTGAAATAGCTTACATTAGGCATACAAGATGACATGTTTATCCCCTGACTGTTAACATTTTTATATCGACAAACAATTAAAAGCAACAGAAAATAAAGCAATATGTTTAATCTGCCAGAATGGATGGATCATTGTTCTGGAACCAACCCAGGCAGCCGGAAGAGGTCTCGAATTCTCTCGACCCGTCTACCCATCATGCTTTACACAGTTTAGCATCTTCACAAATCAATCTATTTGAAAAATTCTCTGACAGACATGAACTAAATATGCCTTAAAATGAATATCAGAATTTAACTTAAAACACAATACTATAATTATAATGTTTGCTTGTAGAGATTCTGTTGCCCCTGTATTATGGAAAGGATTAGACTTCACTGCCCACCGTGATGTATTTCAACCAGGATGGGTATATAAGTCTGACAATATTCCAAATTTATTTGAGACACGCTCAATAGCTAAGCGTGTAAGATATAGAACTTCTCTCGCTAATCGTATTACTGTAGCGCACGAAGTTGGTCATGGGTGCGCATGGAGTGCCCATATTTTCCGTGGGTGCCCACAGATTCTCGTGGGTGCCCGGGCCCCGGAGCACCCCCGAAGTCGGCGCCTATGCATGCACGGGCCCTCACTCCATGTGGGGCCCATATCCTGGACCGCACATGTTTTGACCCCTATTGCTGGGGTAGTTTTGTTGTTACTGGTAAAAGTGAAAGTATAAAAACATGTCCTCACTGCCAGGCTAGGGATTGGTCTGGTTTGGGCACAGTTTAGCATCCTTTAGATATTATTAAGGTTAATATGAATGGAAGGGCCCCACAACAATAGGAAGGGCATGCAAAGATATTAAGGTTGGGCTTAGGGTGACCACCCGTCCCGCGTAGCGCGTACAGCGTTTGAAGCCAAAATCTTGCGTCCCGCGAATTGACAGTTTGTCCCGCATAATTAAGTGTGCCTTTGAATGAAAAAATAAACTAGTCCTAGATCTATCCTTGAGAACCTATAGGCAAAGCAGTCACACCGAGGGTTGCAAGTAAGAACCCACCATGCATCAATGCCAAGTACAGACGTTGGGGGGGATGGGATAGGATCGGCTATCAAATTCGTTCCAGCTGCTACTTTTAACACCTTGCCCTAAGCAGCAAACTGACCGATTCTTCCTTTTGCGGTTCCTTGTGAGAGCTAACCGCGAGTTAGCGGCAAGTTGCTCAATACCGTGTAAGATGCGAATTAAAAAGCGACACACCGGCAACGGCCAGGGAAATGTGCAGCACAACGCACTTCGGCTATTGTCTAGTTAGGAGAGTCCAACAACCACCACTGTGCCACCTTGGATCCAATGTGACAAACAGACACTAGTAGTCCATGACTTTTGCAACCAGAATGAAGCAGGGAC
>NC_085860.1:3644292-3646792 GCF_034702125.1 Engraulis encrasicolus
TGTTTGCACGTGCGTGTGTGCGTGTGTGTGTGTGTGTGTGTGTGTGTGTGTGTGTGTGTGTGTGTGTGTGTGTGTGTGTGTGTGTGTGTGTGTGTGTTTGTCTTTGAGTTTCATTTTGATATGTGTGTATTTGTGTGTTCCCACTCACCAGGAAGAATAACAACTGGCAGTCTCCGGTGTGTGGGGAGAAGAAGCCGTATCTGCACCCGGAGTGTGTGAGCGAGAGGATCGCACCGGGCACCTCAGACCTGCTCACGTTCAGCGCCTTACCACATGGCCTGGACCACAACGAATGGCTGGCCTCAAACAGTGAGTGGACACATGTACATACACATGAACACAGTGCACTGCCTGGTGCGTACACGTTGGGGTGCATCAAACACCTCAACTTTGGAAAATCCCGTTCTGCTTTTGCAGTATTGTTTCTTTGTACTACTATAACTTCCTTGAAAACTTTTAGAATTGGTGGTACTCTTCATTTTTTAAATTGCAGTAAATGAGCGCTTTTAGCATAATCAGAAAGACGTGTATTTTTAAACACTTTTAATAAAAACTAGTTGCAAGAATGATTTGGCAGAATTCTCCAGCTGCCTTTCTCAGATTTGAAATCCCTTGTGCATGTTTTTTGCAGCCTTCCTTTAGCAAGGCTTTAGTTCCTGTGTGCTAATCCTTTAGCCATGTTCAAACGCCCATGTAGCCATGCTTTTGCCATTTTTGGGGTGCTTGATATCCTGGTGAAGTGGAAAGGCAACTGGAGCATCATCCAAATTACGTTATTTGCTACTTTTGATCAAAACAAATTTTGCAGATTTTGCTAAAAACAGCCATTTGCTGCAATTCAAAATGCCATGCCTATTGTGCCACCCTTTAAAGTGACTCAAATTTGCTAGAAATTTACAAAAAAGGTATGGTAATGCAAAGGAACGCATTTGATGCACCCATATACATATGAACACTTATATTACATATGCAAACATTTACACAAGCCGAAATACACACATATGCATAGACACATGCACAAGTGCATACACATACATCCTGATTCCTAGCACCAGTGTTTGGCAAGTTACTCAAAAACGGTAATGCATTACTGATTACATGTTACTGACTTTTCAAAATAACCCCTTACACTACAATATTACTATATTTAAAATGTAAGGCATTACACTACTTTTGCATTACTTTAGTCACTTTTGCCAAATGAACTGTAGGTCTAAATATGGATCTGACAATTTATTACATTGCTCATGAGCTCATGAGTCATTACTTTTTCACCTCTAGACTAAAAACTACCAGGTTCAGGAATAGCTTCTTTCTGACCCACCACACTGAATACCACTGAAACCCAGGTCATTGTAATGCATTGCAACTGAAGTTATTTAGCATTGTAACTAAATAAATACTACAGATTTTTGCCCTGTAATGCCTTACATTGCTGCATGCAGCAAAAAGTAATTCATTACAGTAATTCATTACTTTCGCAATGCATTACTGCCCAACACTGACTAGCACAATATGCGCAGGTACATTTCACATAGACATAACAGGCCTAATTTACCATTGAGTAGCTCATGCTGTTTTACCATATACAGGGGTTGGACAAAATATCTGAGACACCTGTCATTTTAGTGTGGGAAGTTTCATGGCTCAAGTGGACCAGCCTGTTGGCCAATCTTCATCATTTGCATATTGCACCAGTAAAGTGAAGTGTGAAGGTTCAATTAGCAGGGTAAGAGCACAGTTTTGCTAAAAGAAAATTGCAATGCACACATGTACATTATGGGTAAAGTATCAGAGCTCAAAAATGAGAAATGCTTGTTGCGCGTGTAACTGTTGCATCTTTGACCGAGACAGCCAGTCTTTGTGATTTATCAAGAGCCACGGTATCCAGGGTAATGTCTGCATACAACCAAGAAGGATGAACCACATCCAACAGGATTAACTGTGGATGCAAGAGGAAGCTGTCTGAAAGGGATGTTTGGGTGCTAAACCAGAATGTATACAAAGAAATATAAAACCACAGCTGTCCAAATCACGGTAGAAAAAAATGTGCACCTGAACTCTCCTGTTTCCACCATGGTCCATCCAGAGCTCCACAGGGTCAATACACACGGCCGGTCACCCAAACATCCCTTTCAGACAGCTTCCTCTTGCGTACACAGTTAATCCTGTTGGATGTGGTTCAGCCTTCATGGTTATAAATATGACAGGTGTCTCAGATATTTTGTCCAACCCCTGTATTTGTTAGCAGTAAAGATTCTATCAGAGCAAAGTTACCATACTCGTGTAGAAAAGGCAGTTATCCTCCACACTCCTGTCCACTGTGTGCACAGCAAGCACTTCGAGTACTGAGGGAGGATCACCGCAGCAACTTGCATGTGGATGCTTTAAAGGCACACTGTGTTATATTTTGTAGTAGGTTATTTCCAGAATTCATGCTGCCCATTCACAAATGTTATCTTTTTCATGAATACTTACCACTTCCATCAAATTCTAACTA
>NC_085860.1:3649292-3659292 GCF_034702125.1 Engraulis encrasicolus
CCTGTTTGTTTGTTGTTTATTTCTAGTGTAAAGTGGGTTCTGAGCATATAGATAGATTCCGAAGGCCGATTGTGTTTAAGACTTCCAAAGGGTTCATTAACCGTTTATCAGCACAAAACATTAAAGGCTGCTCTCCATCTTACTAAATCACTCCCAGTCTCCATTTCCCTCCAGAGCTCTGCGGATCCTCCCCCCAGTGTTCCAAAATACTCCACGCAAAAGTCCCAAAACTTTGCTCTATCCCTTCAACATAAAAGTGTTCATGTTTAAGTGTTACACTAGTGTTGTGAATTCAACAATTCACAAGAGTTGAAAAAGCATTCATTTGTGAAGTAGAATACCAGGAAAAATCATTAGAATCCTCCCATTTGACCTCCTGTGTTCTTGCCTGCCCTCCCTTGCTCTTTTTTTCCTTTATCCCAGTGGTTCTCAACCTTTTTTGAACAAACACCCTGTTGTCATCATCATAAGCCTGCCAACGCCCCCCTTGACCTTGTCATAAGCCTTCCAATGCCCCCTCTAGTATTAAAAAATGAAATAAACTAATGCACCCCAATGGCAACTAAGCACCGTGCCTTCTCAGCTGTATCCTCCTCAACGCAGTGTTGACATGTTATAGTTTTGACTGCAGAGTCCAAAGTTTTTCATTTCCAGTCAAATGGAAAAACAGTGTCCGTGCTTTGGACAGCAGGTTTTATGGGGAGTGGGAAAGTATACAGTATGATGAAATATAGTGAAATTAGGCTACAATTAAACCTTTAGAAAAAATGTAGGCTATATATGTGTAACAGACCCCTTGAGCAATGAAAATGTAATTGATTTTCAACAAAATTAGCACTTTTATGAGTGGGATGGGGTTTTGCCATACTTTCAAAGAATCAGTCAAAATGATCAATATTGCTGACGGGCGTCCCAACATGGGACTAAGGTCAGCCCAAACGTGTTTAGATCATTCCTGACTAAAAAGAGGGTGATCACAGAGTCCAACTCACATACACTGCTGCTGCTGCACCGACTGCCATCAGTATTGCTGCTACAGACACAAGTGACAGACGGTGTGTTATTACTCTTAAAGGTAACATCAACGTTCATTACACTTGGCAGTCTTAAAATGTGAATTACGGGTTTGTTTAATTATTCTTTTTTTTTTTGTTATATCTCATTTTGATGAAGTATGTCTGTGTAAATGCTCTTTGAGAGTTGAGGAGGTAGAAGGCTGAGTCCGGATGAGAGAGAGAGAGAGAGAGAGAGAGAGAGAGAGAGAGAGAGAGAGAGAGAGAGAGAGAGAGAGAGAGAGAGAGAGAGAGAGAGAGAGAGAGAGAGAGAGAGAGACAGAGAGACAGAGAGAGAGAGAGAGAGACCCACATATTGGTGGGTCATCCCTCTGCCTGATATATCTGTCTGTCAGGGCTTGACACTGGCACCTGCCAACCGGACAAATGCTGGTAGAACTTGGCTGTGGCTCGTAACAATTTTAGTGTCACTAACCAATTTGGCAGGTAGCTTATTCTATGGTGTAACATATCAGAATAGCCTGCAATATACTGCACTTTGCCCCCTGCCTCAATTGTTTATCAATTGTTTGTAGAAGTTTGAGAAAAAGCTCAGTTACTTGTTTCTATTTGTATGATTTCCATGTAGAAAGCTGTAAACTCATCTTCTTGCTTTTGCTTCATCTTCTGAAGTTAGAAAGAGTTATGATATGTAAAAAAAATAAACAATATAAACATTGTGGCTAGTAGAATAGCTGAATGGCTAGTGACTTGGGAAAACCACTATCCACAATGGCCAGCAAGTGAAAAAAAGTTAATGTCAAGCCCTGCTGTCTGCAACATTCATACAATTGTGGGCAATTATTATTACTAAAGACTAAAGAAACTAAAATGTGCATGCTTAGGTATGTTTAGTACAACCTCTACTCAATATGTTTACATTTTAGTTAGCAGGTCAGTAATGATTATTTCCATGGTATAAGGTAAGCCACTCAGAATCTGTTGAATGTTTTATTGTACAGTGACTTGGAAGATGAGGGCTGCTATCTCACTGCTGGTGCTGCTGCTCTCCATGTGTGGAGTCCAGACAGAGAGCCACGGCACTGACGTTTCTACACAGAACGTCTCTGCTGAGCTGAGGGAACTCAGAGACATGGTGATGGTCCTTAGATCAGATAATGTAGCAATGAAGACGGAGGTGGACAATCTGAAGAAGGAAAATGCAGCACAAGAGGCAGAGCTGACAGCATTGAAGACCATACTGGCTGCCAATCAGACAGAAGTGGAGAATCTGGTGAAAGAGATCAAAGCAGCACCTAAGGTGGCCTTCTCGGCCGGTCTGACTAACTCTGGATACACAGAGGCTGGGAGTAGTGAACTGAACTTAGTGTTCAGCAACGTGATCACGAATGTAGGAGAGGCCTACAGCAGCACAACTGGCTTCTTCACAGCTCCAGTCAGGGGGGTCTACTACTTGAGGTTCACTGTTAGGGATAATCTCTCCTCACACTACATGTTTATCATCATGCATAAGAATGGAAAGCAGCTCATGAAGCTGCATGAGTATGACACTGATAGAGAGCCCTCCTATCTGTCCAGTGGCCTGACTCTGCAGCTGGAGAAGGGAGATACAGTAAACATGGTGCTACCAGCAGGAAAGAGGATCTATGATGATGCTAGTAACTACAGCACCTTCAGTGGCTTCCTGCTCTTCCCTCTTTGAACGCCAGAAGATCAGCATGACAACTCACCACTCATCTCTGAGATTATTGGAGATTATTGTTTGAACATATTATTGCAGATTATTGTTATTGTTTGAAAAACTATACATGTAAATCATTATCATGATCACATAAAGTTATCTTAAACTGCACATTTCTCAAGTTATCATCTTGAAGCTTCTTTAATTGAGAAAGTATCAATGTAAAGTGTCATGATCAAATAAAGTTATTTTTAACTGCACAGCTGTGGGGGCATCATTCCAAACCAATGAATCACTAGTAAATATTCTGGGATCAGTGACGTGTGCAACTTACTATGCTCTTCATCACCCACTCCATCCAGCTAACTCTCTGCTCAGACACAAGCACGGCACGTACAAGCTGAGACACAGTAAAGCGGACAGTATGTCTCAACCAAAAGTTTTTTAACAGCTCTTTCCCAGCAACAGTAGACTGATGGCAAAAAAGAACATTTGATTAATTTGATTCTTTGATTTTTTTTTTATTCTTTTGATCTCTTAGATTTGAAGACTTTTTAAAGGTCTTTTTCCTTTTTTCTATGAAATTCTATTTATTGACTCAGAGGGCCTGCACAAGATTTTCTATGTACCTGGACTACTAGTCCATGCACAAATGGCAAATAAAGAACTTTGAACTTTGATCTCTCTCTCGCTCTCTCTCTCTCTCTCTCTCTCTCTCTCTCTCTCTCTCTCTCTCTCTCTCTCTCTCTCTCTCTCTCGCTCTCTCTCTCTCTCTCTCTCTCTCTCTCTCTCT
This sequence comes from Engraulis encrasicolus, assembly GCF_034702125.1. NCBI lineage: Eukaryota > Metazoa > Chordata > Actinopteri > Clupeiformes > Engraulidae > Engraulis > Engraulis encrasicolus. Next base: position 3,652,780 of record NC_085860.1, read on the forward strand.
CTCTCTCTCTCTCTATCCCCCCTCTCTCTCCATATCAGCCATCTCCTTCTTCCAGCTGGTGAACCTCATCTCCAGTGTGCTGTCAGAACTCTGCACCTCCACCTCCTGCCCCGCAGCAACAGGACCTGGGGACAGGTAACACACACACAGACATCACCAAACACACACACGCGCGCGCGCGCGTACACGCGCACAAGTGCACACACACACACACACACACACACACACACACACACACACACACACACACACACACACACACACACAGGCACATGGGCACACATACATGCTGACATTAATGAACACATGGACGGAGACTGCAACACACACACACACACACACACACACACACAATGACTCCTAGTGTGTTGTTTCCTCATAGGGTATACTTTTGGACAGATGAGTCGGGCAGGAAGTTGAAGTGTTCAGCTCCTCTCTACACGGACTACGCCCTGTCCTACATCCAGGAACTACTCTTAGATGAGGACGTGTTTCCAGTCAGGACAGGTAAAGCAGATGCACACAGTGTTTCGTGTATTGTGAGCTAAACAATTGTCATGTTGTTTTATTATTTATTTTGACTAGTATTAGAGAAATTGGGACTGGGGTAATTTGATTTAAAAATGCCTTACCAAATTCGAACAACACAACAGTGACTTTACTGATAGGCTATAAACTAATAAGCACCAATATACATATTGTACAGTACATAGCCTAGTAGTGTTTTATAACAAAGCTCTTCAAGTGTAAGGGGTCTTACACACCAGGGCTGTAAAGCGTCGCGGAACGGCCGCGTTTTTTACAGGCGTCTGTGAAAATACATTGAAACATATCTGTCCTCCTTACACACCAACCGGCGGTAGTCGGGCGTCAGCGGCGCGGGAGCCGGCTCCACGCGCGCTGCATTTGGAAAATAGAACTCGAGCGTATTTTTCACGCCGGCGACCAAATGAATGGCAATGTAGCATGCTAGCTTTGGCTGTGGGGAGAGTTTTGAACAGGACTGTCAGTGTGAAAGGCAGAGAAAAACACGCCGGTCGAAACTAAGCAGAAAGACCGCGTTCGTCCGCGACCGTTCCGTTCGGCTTTGGTATGTTTTGCCCCTAAGGGCGGCTTCACATCCAGGCGGTAAAGCATCGCGGGACGGAAGTGATTTTTACCGGAGGTGGCGAAAATACATGGAAACATATCTGTCCTTCCACACCAACCGGCTGTAGTTGGGCGCCAGCGGCGCTGGAGCCGGCTCCGCTCCACCCTGCATTTGGAAAATAGAACTCGAGCGGATTTTGGGCAGCAGTGGCAGGCGGTGTCCCATTCATATGAATGGCAAGCTTTGGCTGTGGGGGGATTTTGAACAGGACTGGCCGTGCACGCCGACGCTGTCAGTGTGAAAGGCAGAGTAGAACACACCGCCCGAAACTAAGCAGAAAGACCTCATTCGTCTCGCTTCCGTTCCGCGACGCCTTGGTGTGAATTCGGCCTTAGTCCAAGTCTTTTTTATTAGTCTTTTTTTTTTTAAAAAGGTTCCCATATTAAACCCCTGAGCACACTCACAACCTCATTGACATCAGTCAGTCAGCGAGTGTCAAGGTGTCAAGTGTGTGAGCACTGCTTAAGAGCTTAACCAGTACCGACCCCCTTTCATGCCTAAGGGAATTACCCAGACTTCACAGTGTTGTGACGTGAAACATACGGTTTCTTGGGAACGCTAAAAAAGGGCGTGAAAAGAAAAAAAACATTAGAAGACTGGTACGGATGTTTATCAAGACGTTGATCGTAGCATACATAGTTATGCTGGTATGATGTGTTTTGACATAACACAAGGTCTTTTTGCAACACATTATTTCTTAAGTCAGTGTTTGTGATGCATCATAAACACATGTACTGTCTGTAGATGTCTTGTTTTGATCATTGGAGTCATTCCACAACATTTGAACGACGTAACTCTTTGTGTGTGTGTGTGTGTGTGTGTGTGTGTGTGTGTGTGTGTGTGTGTGTGTGTGTGTGTGTGTGTGTGTGTGTGTGTGTGTGTGTGACGGAGGTCATCTTGCACCTGTTCACCCCCCTCGGGGATCGAACGTGCGACCTCGTCAACTACAACGGTTCGGCAATGAGAGACACAGTACGATACCGCTGGGCCAAGAGACTAGTCTCTCGGCCCAACGGCACGAGACTGTATGAGGCTATCGGAGGGAGGTTTACCAACGTTCTACGCCAACTCTGTGCTAGTTAGCCTCCGTTACATGTGTGTGTGTGTGTGTGTGTGTGTGTGTGTGTGTGTGTTATTTCTCTAAAACACTGTTTATGTGGCTGTCTATGTTTGTGATTTGAGTTCCAAATATGTATATTTTTGTACTGGTATCTTTGTGTGGCTTTTTTTTTTTAGAAATATCCTACAGATGTGTGGGCAATTTCTATCAATATTCTTTTTGTGTGTGGTTGTGCTTTTTGTGTGTTGAGTTTGACTTCCCTTTGATAATGTGTATATCTTCGTCTTGTGTTTGCATATGCGTGAAAGGGTGCACTTGTGTTTTGTGCGCCTCCATTTAAATATTTACACACGTGTGTGTGTGTGTGTGTGTGTGTGTGTGTGTGTGTGTGTGTAGATGCGGCGTTCCCATCCGGCTTCCCCTTCCTGGTCCAGAAGGTCTTCCTGTTGATGTTCCGCACGCTGGCCCACCTCTACAGCGCCCACTATCCCCAGCTGGTCGCCATGGAGATGCACCCGCACCTCAACACCGTCTTCACCCACCTGGTCCTCTTCTGCCAGAGCTTCAACCTGCTGGAGCCGCAGGAGACAGAACCGCTGCAGGACCTCATCACAGCGCTCACAAACAGCTAACACACACACACACACACACACACGCAAACACACACACACACGCACACACACACACACACACACACACACACACACGCCAGCTGTAGCCGAACCATTGAAGGAGCTCACCACAGCACACACACATCTGGAGCTGGAGCCGCAGGAGACCGAGCCACTGCAGGACCTTATCACAGCACTCACAAACAGCGAACACACACACACACATACACATACAAACACACACACACACACACATATACACACACACACACACACACATACACATACAAACACACACACACACACACATATACACACACACACACACCAGTGGACCTACCTAAAAACAAAAATAGACATGGGAGATGCAAAAAATATGCTGATCATATGCATACCGTAATGATATGAAGTGTTGTGACTGAAAAAAAATTAACTGGATAATACTGCTTGTCTTAATAATACCGTGTCCGCTGAGTGGGTCCCTCATGAACTCCCTCTCAATCTAGCCCCTGTCATTGGATGGCCAGAAACTGTATTCAGCCAATCGTTGTGTGCAGTTTCACAGAATTTGTTTATTCTTATGCAAAGTGCTGCAGTTTGGTTTGGCTTGAGCCCATGCTCTGTGTGTTTTGTACCATGTCGCCTGTTCTTCTGAACTCTGGAATTCTGATCATCTCCAACATTCACTCAGGAATGTTTGAGTCAGGAATTTGTTTGTGTGCATTTTTTCATGTTCCGACTTCTACCAATGACTATGAAGAGAAAGTCAATATACCAGATGACCAGTTGGAGGCACTACCGACAAGTACAGAATGTCTTGAATCATAAATTAGGTGTTTTGTAAAGACAGGCATACTTGTGCAACCACAAGCCATGAGAACTGTATGTCCTGTTGATGGCTTCACAATGTAAATAGCCTACTGTTTACAACTTTCAAAGTTGCCAAAATTTGAGTTTGCTAATGTTGAGGAGTGGATTAGTTTCACCACACTACCCTGTTTGTACTACTGTTTGGTTCCACATAGGGCAGTACCTATAAGGAACACTGAGTCCGAAAAACTGTGTTTTGTTGTCATTGTTTTTATAATGTTTTTATTAATCCAGTGCCTTACACAGCCATGGCACAGGGCCGTCTGTCCACAGAAACAAGTAGCAGTCAAATACTTTGTTTAAATTTGGGGGGATTGTTTGTACGTATGTGTCCTCATACTGTCCGTGTAGACCCTTGTACACGTAGTGCAGTGGCTGGTGAATGTTGAGTGGACTACACTGCAGCAGGCTTTTGTACCACCATGTGCTTGTATGCACAAAGGAAGACACACACACACACACACACACACACACACACACACACACACACACACACACACACACACACACACACACACACACATACACACACACACACAGCATAAACACCTGTTTTCAACTCCACCATCTGTACACAAATACAAATACCACTGGATTTTTGCAGAATTGTCTTCCTTCCAGACATCTGTTAGGACGCAAAACATCTATGCTTGAAATGATTACCGTCCAAGACAAATTGGGCCGTTTGGTCATTACAGTTTCACATACTGTTATGACTAAGAACTCAACAGAGAGTAGCCCTGAATCTCCTTTATTTATTATAACACCTGTTACCAGTTTATTGTAATACCTGTTACACCTGTTACCTGACACCTGTATGCAGACAAGCTCAGATACTCAGATAAACACAACTGGCTCATCAAGGACATGAAGAGCACATGAAAGACACTGCTGTTTTCCCAGTAACACACACACACACACACACACACACACACACACACACACACACACACACACACACACACACACACACACACACACACACACACACACACACACACACACACACACACGAATTCAGGCAAATATTAAGATCCTGGACTAGTGTTGACACTGTGATGTAATATTGCAAAGTAGGTTTAAAAACCAGTTTAGGAATCGCTTATGAACACACACACACAGTAGATACAGCCTAGATCTAAGTATTTATTCATTTTCTCCATTGTATTTCATGTGTAAATAAAGAGTTCTTTAATTAAGTCGTCTCACTAACTGTTTTTGTTTTTTCTCATTTCGTTTACCGGTAGGCCTACATGCTTTTTCTTAGCCTTGTAAACTAGCGCCACCTGCTGGCGGCAAACTCACATTTAGTCTGGTTTATCAGGCTAGCCTTTTTTACCTTTAGTAGTGGATAGGCCTTCACCGGGTCAATTAGACTGCCTTTTGTAACGTCATACTATTCACAAAGAGAGAGAGAAGCAGAGCCACAGATAGCTTTGGCTATAGATGGGTTTTTTGTTTATCAACACAGTGTTGTGAGGAGGGGCAAGACACTGGCAGCCAACCATGAGAGCTAATGACCGACAGCGGTTTCCAACAATCAGAGGTTGAGTTGTGCGCAGCTAGTTTCGCGCAGTCAGGAGAAAACACAAATTTAGAAGCCATGTATGAAGAATGACCCCCTCTTTACCCAGGCAGGCCTGTGCTGAATAAAGGCATAAATCCAGAAACATATGGAAAAAAATAACTTACTAACGTGACTTTTGTCTTTTTACAATTTAAATGGATTCAGTACACTGTTGCCCCTTATTGCAAGAAAATCACAAGTTAAAGAAAAGCACAACAGACTATACAGGTCTATTTTAATGCTGTCAAAATTATTTAATGCTTGTTTTGTCTTTAATTAAAATAGGGGTACCAACTGTTTGCCCTTCTGAATAGAAACTCCTTGTAAACGGCAAGCTTCCTCACTCCAACACACAAACACACACACACACACACACATACGCAGCAGGGAAACTCACCGACTGCCTCAGGGGCCTGTCGATAGCATCAACTGGCCACTGGATGGAGGTATCGGCCAGAGGAGATTGGGGAGGAGATCTAATCTAATCTTAATTGTCCTGTGCTGGAACTATAGCACTATTTACAAACTCTAAATATGGCCAGATAATTAAAAGCTTTATTGCCCTTCATGTCAGCCATATTTGGTTGCATCTGAGCAGTCACAAGTATTAGTAGAACTAACACTGAGTATTTTGTAATCTAGTCCTATGTTTTCTAAAGAAGCTCATTGCATTCTAATGAACATAAAACTGTGCAGAGTATATGAGAAACGTGCCACCAAGGCCAACGTTTTGCACGTCAAATGTACAAGATTATTAAAAGAACTTTAGATTACTAGCCTACAGGTATGTTTAAAAAATATTACAGTAGCATATGTGTGTTTTGTTTGATTACACAATACATTTTATTTGGAAGCACCTTTCCAAAGGACACTGTAAAATATTAAGACATGCAAAACATACACTGAATAAGCAGTGAATGCTTTACATCCTGTGCTTGTCGTTATATCACAGTGCTGGCCCTGGTCGGATTATCATTGGACAATATGCTTAAAGGAGTTCTCTCAGTTTAGCCAATCAGTGTCATATGGTTATGTCTCATTGCATACTCATGCTGGGATGTAAACATATGGGCTATAAAACACATTTATTTCCTTCGAAATTCCAGGTCTCACCTTAAGGACCTCAGTGGACCAGCAGGCTGAGGTCATATTGCCACGGTGAGAAGGTCATGAAGGTCACCCACCTAGCCCCAGAGATGATGAAACTGAAGAAAAGGGTGCATGATTTCAGCTGACATGTAAACAAAATATGATA
>NC_085860.1:3662948-3677948 GCF_034702125.1 Engraulis encrasicolus
AGTCACAGTCTGTGTCGAACGATTCGACCGAAAGAGAACCAGTGGTGATCGGGCCGCTTGCCGTTGTAATAGTAGACTGATGATGATGATGGGGCAGCCCTGGCCTAGTGATTAGAGAGTTGGTCTTTCAATCTAGGGCAGTGCTTCCCAAACTTTTTCAGTTCACGTACCCCTTGGAGCATTTCAGCTCCATCCGCGTCCACCCCCCCAACAAAAAAAAAAAACATGATGCACATCAACAGAAACGTCCACAGATGAATGGGCATAGAGTTAACATTGTTGCAACATGTTGTGTGAAACTTCCAGCCAAAGATGTAATGGCCCATTAAGGTTGCTAAATTCACATGTTTTCAACCAGCCATTATTGTTTAGCGATCTCTCAGCACTTATTAAGGAGAGGGTACTTAGAGGTGTGAATGTAGATTAAAACGTGCCATGGCTAGTAGCCATGTCAACTTTGTAGACAAAGTTAAAATTTGAATGAAATTGGATGGACCTGTGACTGCGCTAAAAGTTATAGGAGTCACCTAAATTGAACACACATAGGCCTACTTGTTCATTAGCCCTAATTACGGATATTTAGGGTGGTGTTAGAATGTAAGATGACTGCTCTTGGCTAAAAAATGACATTGCATGAACATAGCAGTTCGCTAAAAGCATGCTAACAAACACATAGCCTGCAGTCTGCCTGACGAACCAGACCTGACAAAGCTTATTTTGTCAAAATCCCAAAAGTAGCAAGTTATTACCTTACTCTTGGCGTAATCACAGGTACTTGTGGATTGAAGCACATAGTCCCAGAAACTCTTCACCAACTCCAGAAATGAACGTGATGATGCTTTGTTTATTAACAATAGCCATTCATTTGATGCTGCACTATGCAGACTGGAGGAGATGGAACACACAGAGATGTGCCACGCATGCAACTCTCCTTAACAGCTGATTTTGCGATTAATCCCCATGGAAATTAAGATGTACGGAAAACGATGTTTACAAGGAAACAATTTAACCAATACCCATGAAATACCCAAAACATCAATGCCCATGCCTGATTCGAATATTAAAAGCTATTGATTTTTTTTCCTGCATTTTTTTTTTTCAAAATTCAAAATCTTCTCGCGTACCCCCTGCCATCACCTTGCGTACCCCTAGGGGTACGCGTACCATAGTTTGGGAACCACTGATCTAGGGGATGCCGGTTCTAATCCCCCGTGACCTTTCCCTACATCTATAGCTGAAGTGCCCTTGAGCAAGGCACCTAACCCCACATTGCTCCAATGACTGTAACCAATACCCTGAAAAAAAATAGTTGTAAGTCGCTTTGAATAAATGAAAGTGTCAGTTAAGTGTAATGTAATGTAATGTAACGATGTTAGCTGAGCACCTTACATAACTGGAATGGTTAGCTGTGCCTGTTATTGAGGGCTGCCTCATGCAGGCTGACTGGAGCTGGCGGAATAGCTGTGGGTCTCGAGGGCTCAAGTCAAAAGGACACAAAACCACGTGGTCTGACTTTTGTTAAGAAGCATCTTCAGGAAAATGTGTGTGCCTGTGTGTGTGTGTGTGTGTGCGCGCGTGCGTGCGTGTGTGTGTGTGTGTGTGGTGGACGAGGATCATGCTGTGCTGTAACCTGGGAACCTCTGCTAAAAACCTTCAGATGGACTCTTCTTGAACAAATAGCCCAAAACTCTCTACGCACCCCTCTCTATTCTGTGTGTGTGTGTGTGTGTGTGTGTGTGTGTGTGTGTGTGTGTGTGTGTGTGTGTGTGTGTGTGTGTGTGTGTGTGTGTACATATCCCATCCCTCTGCACCTGCACTGTCCTCTGGTTCATATCAACCAAACAAACTCTCTTTCTTGCATAAAAAGACCCTTTTTCACACACATACTGTACATGCATTTACACATGCTGCACTCATACAGGTATACTATCACATAGACCTACTCTCTCTCTCTCTCTCTCTCTCTCTCTCTCTCTCTCTCTCTCTCTATCTTTCTCTCTCTCTCTCTCTCTCTCTCTCTCTCTCTCTCTCTCTCTCTCTCTGCCTCTCTGTGTGTGTGTGTGTGTGTGTGTGTGTGTGTGTGTGTGTGTGTGTGTGTGTGTGTGTGTGTGTGAGTGTGTGTGTATGAGAGAGAGAGAGAGAGAGAGAGAGAGAGAGAGAAAGTACTCTGGAGTGATATTAATGCAGAACAACAATTTGAGGAGGGAAAGGGCGATAAGACCTGTATAAAACACTAATAGACCTGCGCGCTGTGTCTCATTAGGTCTAGTCAGGTATCCCAGGGTGCTCCCATTTGGAAGTGACCAATCCAAAGCTCCACTCCCTTGTGAATTTCCTGCATGGTTCCTAAAGGACTTGAGCACTTAAGGACAGAGTAAGGAATGAGGAATACCTTTGCACAATATGGTCAAAGGACCCTGTAATTGATGCGTAACATACCTCTCCCTATACACCCCCCTCCATCCATGGCTCAAGTGCAAGGCACCTAATTGCTCCAGGGACAGTTACCAACACCCTGTAAAGTAACTGTAAGTCGCTTTGGATGAAAAGTGTCAGCGAATTGTAGTGTAATGTAATGTGCACTATGCTAGTGGTATATATGTGGGACACCCCAGGGAAGACAAGGGAGGGCTCCGTTTGACCTGGCTGCTTTGGACCTGTGGTCCTTTAGGCCTGGGCTCAATAGGCCCATCCATTAATCCAGTGGCTCGAACATTTTTTTTTTTTTGCTGGGATCCGGACACAATCACAATGTTCCAAACGCAAACTTTTTCAGTCCACTAATATTGCTAAATTTGAACTTTAAAGGTGCACCGTGGAAGATTGTGGCCAGAGTGTTGCAACTACGCTAGTCATTGAAACTATGTTGCCTATTGCCAAATTTGATCTTTTCATGACTATTAATGAATAGTAAACAATTATTTATTAGTATGCCCAAAGGACTGTAAGTTTTGCAGCTAAAAAATATGGATAATCCAAATGGCGGACCATGGAGAAGATCCCCTTTTTCATGCATGTAAAATGCTATTTTCCCAGTCATAATGAATACTTAAAATTCGATGGTGGTGGTAAGTATTCTTGAAAAAGGTAAAATTAGTGAATGGGGAGCATGAATTCTGGAAATAAACTACTAAAAATATTACACAGTGCACCTTTAAATTCATTGGAAAGGAAAATTCCCCAGTATGGGAAATGCAGCATTAATCAAACCCTGCACTGAGGATTTTATTCTAGTTTCACTCCACATCTTGACTTAGAACTTCTGTATTCTTCCACTACTGGTCCAGCAGATGTCCTTTGTCAGTGTGTGGGTGTGTGATTGTGAGTATGTGATTGTCACTGTGCGTGTGCATGAGTGTGTGTGTGTGTGTGTGTGTGTGTGTGTGTGTGTGTGTGTGTGTGTGTGTGTGTGTGTGTGTGTGTGTGTGTGTGTGTGTGTGTGTGTGTGTGTGTGCATTTAATACTATAGTTATGGAGAAGCTACAATCGACCACACCCTTGTTTCTTGGTTTCTGACTTGGCTACAACCAATAACACAACACCTCCTTGCACCAAACCCACCCTTTTGAGCCATTGAAAAGGCTTGATTTTCTCTGCCCTCTTATTCAGGGATTTGAAAGGGTGGAAATAGCCAGCTTGGATAGACTAACTTGGTCACAAAATTGTATGCGTTGTCCCAGAGAGTAAAGGCACTAGTAGGCAGGCCCTGGCTAGTGGAGGCCGAGAAATGAATACAGTACATTGGCCTTGACAGTAGAGAGTTGTGTAGGCCTACCTGAAACTAGGCCCACACTACACTATGTTTGCACCTGTTCCAGGGCTGGATTGGGACCCCCATCAGGCTCGATCATTCTTGGCACATTAACCCCTCACTCCCACCCCTACACCCCCATTATGATGGGCCCACTGTATAGTTAAGATGCACCAATGGGCCCCCGCCGGTAATGGTGGTCTTGGAAAATTGAAAGAAATAAACAAACAAAACAAAAAAACAGCATTGGCCCCTGAGGACTGTCGGCCCACAGGGGAAATGCCCTGGACACCAGGTTACCTGTCCAGCCCTGATCTGTTCTGATTGACAGAGGCATCAGTGGACTGAGGCATGTTTGTGTCCTGCAGTTTTTGCATTCTGCCCATTCCTCTTATGACCATATCTGTCCTGGAAAATAACTAACATATTTTTCATACATAACAGAAACAATGAGTTTGATCGTGCAAACAAGAACTCAACCCATTTTGTATTGGTCATTGTTTTGAGTGGTATGCTGAGAGGTACTGTAAAACGAGTAATGAATACACACACACACCCACACACACACACACACACACACACACACACACACACACACACACACACACACACACACACACACACGCACACACCCCACTTACGCATTGAAATCAGCCTAATCATCTGCCAGACAAACACTGGAATTCACATCAGTGTACAGTATGTGGTCAACAAATGCCAGTCGGTCTGCAATACAAGCAGTCCAAATATTTGCCCGCTTATTCTTCAATTCAAGACAACTCAATAGAAACGTGTCAGAATGATATAAACCTTTTTTACGGAATGGAGAACAGCCGGAACAATCTCTAAGGCTTCTGGTGTGAACTCACCTACCTCCACTCCGAGAGGTAGGGTAGACCTGGGACTTGGCCTGCCCTCCGTGTCGGATTAAAAGCCCTGCACGGATTTAAAATAGCAACAGCAAGCGGTCTGGAAAAGAACAGGCAGCCGATCCAGCCAGGGGGAGAGGGGAGATAAGGAGAGAGCGGCTCTGGCCGGGAGATCGGGGAAGATCAGTTGTGGCGCGAAGGGTGATACCAGAGAGGAGGAGAAGGAAGGGAGGAGAGGGAGGAGGAGGAGGAAGAGAGGCGGGAAGAGGATGAGGAAGAGGAGGAAGAAGAGGACAAAGTGGAGGAAGAAGACACATTCTTTCTCACACACATACATGCATTTACACATACACTCATGCAGATATGCGATCACATACACACTCTCTCTCTCTGTCTCTCTGTCTCTCTCTCTCTCTCTCTCTCTCTCTCACACTCTCTCTTCCTTACTTTCCTTCTCTCTCTCCACTGAACCAAGACGTCTCAGAAAGTTCCAAGCCAGGTAAAACGAACTCTACACCTAACTCTACACCTGGCTTGCATTTCCAATTGTCCATTTTTTCCATGGCCAGTAGCTTAATTGCATTCTTCGTCGGGGTTGCGTGTCTTTGACTTTGGGTCAGGGCTATCTGGGGTCAGAAACAGCCCCGCAACACTGCACAGACACATCACATTTCACTGCTTCGCTGGGTTTTCATATCGCTTCTCAAAGCGTCCCGTTTCGATTCATGAAAGAATGCCAGTTTTTTCTTTTTTTTTTCTCCTGTGCCGCTCTCTGTATTAGACACACACACACACACACACACACACACACACACACACACACACGCGCACACACACACACGCGCACACACACACACACACACACACACACACACACACACACACACACACACACACACACCACTTCAGAGGGACTGCAGTAAATGTCTTGATCAGTCAGGCGGTTACACTAAACTGGGTAACTGGTCCAATGCATGCAAGCCGTCTGATCTCAGTTTCTATTACATTACCAGCCAGTTCAGAATCCTCTCAGCTGGAGCTGAAGAGTGAACAGAGCATAGTGCACCCATGCACAGACACACACGCATGCACACATGTACACACACACACACACACACACACACACACACACACACACACACACACACACACACACACACACACACACGCACACAAATAATTGAGCATGCACAAAGACAAAAAGAGAAGAGTAGAGGAACCATATTAATCCCAAGATGGAAATGAGGGAGGGTGTCCTGCAGCATACACTATATTGCTGAAAGTATTCACTAACCTGCCTTGGCTCACATACGAACTCAACTGAACCCCTTTGTGCAGAGCTAATGCTATAACCTTACTGTCACCAAAACTGTAAGGGCTTAGTATTCATGTGTTACTTAAGGCTCTCTGTTATATCAACAGTGAGTGAACTGGCATGCCTGCCAACGGGCCCATCTGCACAAAGAGTCCTGACCCGAACCCAACAGAACACTTTTGGGATTAATTAGATTCTGCCTGCCATGAGGTTGGAACGAATTAAAACATATACGTATGTGTGCCATTTGTGGCCATACGGTCGGGTGATTTGTTGGGCCCTCAGCCTCACTTGTGCTACATAATGTGGCCCTTGGAGGAAAATAATTGGAGACTGCTGGTGTAGAGAGGTGCAGTGATGCATCCATACACGTACGCACTCAGGATGGCCATTCTCCCTCTTCCTGTCTCTCTTTATAGCCTCCTCGGCGCTGGCCTACATTCGATTGTATTCGCAGGACTATAAAAGCCCACTGACTTGTTCACCACAACTGACTGGGTATTCTCCACGTGAGTGTTTGTGTGTGTGCACGTGTCTGTGTGGGTGTGGGTGTGGTTGTGTGCATGTGTGTCTGTCTTTGTCTGTGTGTGTGTGTGTGTGCGCGCGGGCATGTGCGCGCGCGTGCGTGTGTGCGTGTGTGTCTTCATTTGCCAGTTTGTCACTCTGTACCAACCTGATCTCCAGGGGGTCCGAGACAAGAACTGAGACTGGCTTTTATTACACAGCCAAACACACACACACACACTCACACACACGCACACACACACACACACACACACACACACACACACACACAACAAAGGGCAGTCAGCGGAGAGCCAGGTGTTGACATATCTCTCGTGTAATAGAAAAGTAAAAAGAGGACGCTGGCGACAACATGATAAGATCACATGGGCATTTTACACACACCTACCTCATCCCTCACAGCACCTTATTGCACTGTGGAGGGCCTCCATTAAACACATGACCTTTAAATGTGGTGGTGCTGTGGTTCCGCTCGGGATTAGTAATGTCTGGTTTGGTCTGGCCACCGATGGGGTGTTTAACACACACACACACACACACACACACACACACACACACACACACACACACACACACACACACACACACACACACACACACACCACTTACACTCAAACATACTCGCAAACGTACTCTCACACACACAAACACACACACACACACTCTCTCTCTCTCTCTCTCTCTCTCTCTCTCTCTCTCTCTCTCTCTCTCTCTCTCTCGCTCTCTCTCTCTCACACACACACACTTCTCATGATAATGAACTTCCTCCTCCTAGTGAGCAAGGCAGTGCCTGGTTGCCATGGCTCAGAGAAGTCCACAGTGTGCAGCAGCATCACACACTAGTCCAACAGGCCAGTCAGTCAGTTAGCACGCAGCGTCACCCAGAACTAAGACCCAGGCGCCAGTCAACATCCATGGAGACAGACGGGGCAGCCAAAGTTCTAGTATAAGTTACCTCACTCAGAGGCCATCTTGGCGACGCCTCCGGGGACCTATTTCGGATTTAAGACCAGACCCTCTGATAAATTAATGGCGAAACGCAACTTTAGAACTGTCAGATACCTAACGGTTTGGAAAATCACATGGTTGATTTTCATAGACTAGAGTGTTAAGTTTCATATTTTGAGTCAAAATAAAGCGTTTCAAGCCACTTTTCTCACAGGTTATTTTGACACTGACTCAAGCGCAGTACTTCCATAACGGCACAAGAGCAACAGTGGAACTTGAAGCTGCAAGATGATTGGAAGATTGTTCGTTCTGTTTGGCTTAATGATTGGCTGTTGGCAGCACAACAGGTGGTATATATGCACACACCTGCCATGCTGCCATTACAAAGTGTCCCTGTTTATTTCTATGAGGGGTTTCATAAGTACTCCATCTCCTCTTAAATGTCGTCTCTGGTGCAGCTCACTAGGGTAAAATCTGTATAAATGTCAGATTTGGGTATCAGGAACTGATAATGTGATAGTGTGTTGTTTTTAGGAATGAAAGTGAGCAAGTTTTGTGATCTTGTTTTAACAGACCCAAAATTTGTTTTAAATCAATTTTTCTTTTTTCTTCCCAGCCCTCTTTTCCATGGACATCGTGCTTCCCTCTTTTCAAGGAAGCCAGTCAGGAGAGGCTTGAGTATAAAGGATTCAAAAACACTATACATTAAGACATGTCCTACGTGAAATCCATCCATGATGAGTAGTGAAGTAAGATATGGATAGTTGATGCATATATGAAAGTGAAAGCCCATTGGGAAACTCCAACTGCCATTGTCATTATGACACAGCACTCCACAGCACACAACGAAATTGCATTTATGCCTCACTCGTGCAAGGGGGCAGCCCTCAATGGTGCCCCAAGGGAGCAGTGCAGCGGGACAGTACCATGCTCAGGGTACCTCAGTCATGGAGGAGGATGGGGGAGAGCACTGGTTGGGTCGGGAGTCAAACCGGCAACCTTTGGACTTCAAGTCTGACGCCCTAACCGCTTATCCATGACTGCCCATGGCCAGACATGGAGAGATTGGCATTTTCACAGTGTGAAGATACAACAGACTCCAAGTTGCATCTAGACTCACTGTATGTTGGTACATGAGAATGTTTCGCTTTCCAGTCAAAATGCTAAGTCTTCAATTCCAGTTGAAATCCAAAATCCAGTCACAGCTGGTAATTGTGTGATGTAACTACAAGTCCATTTGGAATTATTGAACTACCTATCACCTTTTCACAGAACCTCATAACCTTACTGTCACCAAAATGTTAATGATCAAGTCTTAATCAGTTATACTGTAGGTTACCTGATGCTCTCTCAATGTCATTGCAATGTTGCTATAATGAAGTTGAGTCTTTTCAGCAGAGTGAATGGGCCACCAGGGGGCCCATCAGCACATATACTATACAGTTTCATGACAGTTCAGAATTTTGTTAATAATTTTTGTACACTATGTATGTGTTTTGCTTGAGTGTGTGTGTTTGCGTGCGTGTGCGTGCGTACGTGTGCGGGCGTGTGTGTGTGTGTGTGTGTGTGTGTGTGTGTGTGTGTGTGTGTGTGTGTGTGTGTGTGTGTGTGTGTGTGTGTGTGGCACTATGTCATATGTTTCTGTCATGTCACAGACCGGTTTACAGTTTTTCTTGATCGCTTTGACACAGTTGTCACTCCAAAAAGCACATTTTCATAACAGCTAACGCACCGGGCTAACCAGAGAAACAGATTTTCCAAACCCAACATCTTGTGTGCAAAAGGGTCTTACGTTTCCAAAATATTTAACATGAGCAATAAAAGCAAACTCTGTCTTCAACTCAATACACACTACATAGCAGTGTATGAACACTACCAGTCAGTCATTACACTATGGCCAGAGAAATACATAATACCGTTATCATTTTGACACAATTTGCCAATGCTTAACGCTGTTGTCAATTACATAACTTTCATGTCAGTAATAGTTTTGTTTCATTTACTTAGCCGGTGACTCTGCTTGATCAGGATCTAGTGACTGATTGTAAATGATTTGCACAAAATTTGTGTTGTGTGTGTGCTTTTTCTTACGAAAAATTGACAGTAGGCTAGGCAGTGTCAATAATGCCTTCTCGCAAAGAATTTGAAAGAGAACCAGGATGCTTTGATGAAATTTTTGTTTTGTTTTGTTTTGTTTCTTCAAAAAAATGGTCTGATAACTGTAGGCCTATTATAGAAAATATGTGTAAAGTAAAATCTACTTTGTTGCAGTACAATAATGTAGGCCCTGCTAAAATAACTCAATGCAGGGAACAAACAAGTAAGACACTGCGTATATACACTGATTGCTAAATTAAGATTTTTCAGAGGCAGTGTCAAATAGGTGCTCCGGTGCGTTTACACAACTGGGGTAATTTCTTAAAGTCAGCAAAAGATTTTGTCTGTATGGCTATCAGAGCTTAAACAATGAAATGTGTACTACTTAAATGGCACATGCGTTAACTGTTCAGCAAAAACTGCGTTATATGAAAGGAAAATCTGTCAAGTCAATGAGAATGTGTTAACACATATGCACAACTTGTCTTTTGCTTTGCTGAAATAGTGATCATAACGACTTTGTGTGAGTCAGTTTCAAAAATCGTGTCAAAGCAATTGAGAAAAACTGTAATACATATTCCCAGACTGATTTTAAAAATGTGTATGTGTGCGTGCGTGCGAGCGAGTGACTGTGTGTGTGTGTGTGTGTGTGTGTGTGTGTGTGTGTGTGTGTGTGTGTGTGTGTGTGTGTGTGTGTGTGTGTGTGTGTGCGTGCGTGCGTGTGTGTGTGCGTGCGTGTCTGTGTGTGTATGTGTGTTGAGGGTTGGGTTCAGGCTAAGTGGAACAGGTTTTCTATCCGTTTTATTCTAGTGGATTACACAGTAAACTTCTTACAGTGCCCTATATCCTTGAGTTTTGCACCTGGACACACACACAGACACACACTTTCTCTCACACACACACACACGCACACACACACACACACACACACACACACACACACACACACACACACACACACACACACACACACACACACACACACACACACACACACACACACACACACACACACACACAGCTCCTTATAGGATATTAATTGTTTACAGCTATTTTTGGAAATGTTTAATACCATGTTACAATTTCCAAATTCTGACTCTGCACTGGTCTTCTCATTTCTGCTTGGACGATCATCTAATTTTACACTGCCCACCAGCCTAAACTGCAATATGCTTTGAAGTGCTAGGGTTGTCACCATGCATTCATTTCACAAGAGATGGTCTGAAAAATACTTTGATTTATTTTTTTTATTTTTTTTGTGTGTGTGTGTGTG
Organism: Engraulis encrasicolus; assembly: GCF_034702125.1. Taxonomy (NCBI): domain Eukaryota; kingdom Metazoa; phylum Chordata; class Actinopteri; order Clupeiformes; family Engraulidae; genus Engraulis; species Engraulis encrasicolus. The sequence goes on from NC_085860.1 coordinate 3,673,727, forward strand.
GGGGTTTGTACAAAACACTTTTTGAACCCATTAATCTTCCGTGTGTACTGACAGATATGGTGGCCAGTCCTACTGTATGTCATATGACCACATGCTAGAAATGATCTAAACAGCTGTGTGCATCTTGCGGCAAAAACGGTTACTAATTTAACACATACACACACCAATAGCATAATAAAACAAATGTTATCTATCAGGAGAAGCATAGCTTACAGCACAATACAGATGCTCTGTCTGTTTTACACTGAAAAAAGAAAACAAACAAACATTTGCTTCGAGGAGGTGTACACTGCTCAACCTTGCAACCATTGGATATGCCTACTAGCCTGTTTCCCAATCTCAAACATCTGGTGTGGACATGGCAGTTAGCCTGGCTATAGGCTTATTGTCTACACAACACTATTCAAACGGAGCACACAGAGCGAAGCAGGGGGTCAGGATTTGGCCGGTTCTCTTTAGCCGATTAACAAAGCACATCCTCATCGGCATTTTCCAGATATTACATCACATCTCCCCTCGTTTCACCCGTGCTGTTTGGTGTGAGCTACTCTATGCTCATGCTGAAGGGTGTAAATGGATGGCATCAGTTTGCCAACATGATCACAGTTCTCGACAAACCTACCTCTCGTCAGTCGCTAATGTGGCCACGGATGGTCCTTGGAATGGGCAGCTGCAGGGGGGGGCATTTTCCTGGGGGTGGCATGAATATACATATATTTATTTATATATTGTATATATATATATTCACAAATGATATATATTCACAAATGTTTTTGCACATTAGCACCCCTTTACTTTTTGAGAGGGCGAGAAGGAGAGGGAGAGAAGTGAGCCTCTCTCTTTTTCCATTGATGGGAGGCCTCGGGAGAGGGTCTAGAGTAGGACCACCACCGATTAACCTGGCTAAATGGTAGCCTTCATGCAGTCATCGTCACTCACTAATAATTTCCTTTTATTCACTGTTTGATCAGGAAAAGATTTTATACATCCCAACCGTGTCATAACGGTAGGGCACTGGGTTGCTACGCCGGCGAGCCGGGTTTGAGTCCAACCCGGGTAATTTGCGGATCCTCCCCCATCTCTCTCTCCCACTTACTTCCTGTCGCCTCTCATACTGTCCTATTGAAAATAAAGGCAAAAATGCCCCTAAAGTAAAGAAAAAAGCAAAATGAAAACCCACGCTACTCTGACTGAAAACCCATGCTACTACTATAGGGTGAAAATAATGGCACAGAAGTGCGTAGTCAGGCTTACAGCCAAGCTATAGAAACAATGGAAATGTTCCTTTAGGAAGACTTTTTGGGTACAGTGTAGATGCTCCATGGCAATTAGGCCTTTCTGGGAGCTGAGTGAGCAGTAAGCTTGGGCACAAATATAGTGGGCACTGGCTGGGTAGCAGCACCAACTGGAACTGGACAGATTTGGGCAATAGCTGGGGATAGGTTTACAAACTGGCACTTGGTAGTCACTGGCTCATTTGAAGACTGGCACGCACACACACACACACACACACACACACACACACACACACACACACACACACACACACACACACACACACACACACACACACACACACACACACACACACACACACACACACAAACACAAAGAACTTGTTCCAGTCCAGTGCTGTAGTCTGCTGGGTTGATTCCAAAGACAAACGCCTCAGTGGATTAGTGCTGAGTTTCAAGCGACACCAATCTCTATAATGCCCCTTCTTCCAATGCCAGCTCACTAAACAACTGGCCACACACACACACACACACACACACACACACACACACACACACACACACACACACACACACACACACACACACACACACACACACACACACACACACACACACACTGTCATCATTATCATCAGCATAATTAACATCATTATATATTCCATCTTAAAACTGGACTCAAATAGACTACTCTTATGTAATCCTACACGTTATATCGCAGCTCTAAGAATATATAATACTGGACTCTGAAATGAATTGACCTACCTGGTCAGTTGATTGGTTGATTGGTCCCCAGGTAATGAGTTGTGCTTATCTAGAACTACCCGGCTGAATAGATGTACAGATTACATTAATTCAGCACCTGGTTAGTTCAAATACAGACAGTTCATGCCATGTCCTGGTAACTGCAGCATCAGTTTGTTAATAATAAAGATAAAGATTTACTGTATGCCTACACTTAAGATTTTAGAGCGGTCAACAAGCTCCACCTTATCTCATAACACTAAAAGTGAAATGTGCTCTTCACTCTACTGTAAATTCAGTCTGTAAAGTCAAACAATGTGTGATAAACCATGTATTTTCGGTGAGGTGTATAGCAACATTCATTCAGCTGACGAGCTAACAACGTTTATTAGCTTATCCAACTGGCTCACTTATGTGGGGCAAAAGGTATGTAAATTGGGTCCATGTCATTGGGTCGACAGCCCGTTAGTCTGACCATACACACTAAAGATGTAAGTAACTGGCTAAGTAGCCTGCCATGCCCTCCTACTGATTTAACATGTTTGGCGATTGAAAAAGTCGATGATGAAATGTTTTCATGAATTAAAGCTCATGATTGGCAGTTAAACTAAATCCACTTGACTTTTACCTTTGGTAGGCTACCTAATGAAATTAAGTGAAATGGACGGTCCCCACTTGAAACGCAATGGCATCCAGACCCCGAAGTTCAGACTAATGGCCTGTGTAAATTAGCACATTGACTTGGATGAAGAGGGATGTGGTAATTAGCTAATCTGTTTCTAATTGAGCTAACATTAGCTAATGTACTTATCATAGGTCATGAAGTGTGATAAGCATGGGGGCCACTAGGGGGGGAAAAGTGGTACAGATTCTAAGGGCCCAAGCACTGAGAGGGGCCCTAAAGGGGCCCCAAAATTCGAATCTTTCATGGGGCCCAACATTTCTGTCAGCGCCCCTGGTGATAACAGTACTGCCTAATCTAATTGTCTCCAAAGGCAACTTAATATAAAGTAATCTTTTTGAAGTGTGCTAGCTCATCCACCTAACTGATATTACTACTACCACTACTACTATACTAATACAGTTTTTCTCAATTGCTTTGACACGAATTTTGAAACTGACTCACACAAAGTCGTCATGATCACTATTTCAGCAAAGCAAAGGACAAGTTGTGCATATGTGTTAACACATTCTCATTGACTTCACAGATTTTCCTTTCATATAACGCAGTTTTTGCTGAACAGTTAACGCATGTGCCATTTTAGTAGTACACATTTCATTGTTTAAGCTCTGATAGCCATACAGACAAAATCTTTTGCTGACTTTAAGAAATTACCCCAGTAGTGTAAACGCACCGGAGCACCTATTTGACACTGCCTCTGGAAAATATTAATTTAGCAATCAGTGTATATAGTGTCTTACTTGTTTGTTCCCTGCATTGAGTTATTTTAGCAGGGCCTACATTATTGTACTGCAACAAAGTAGATTTTACTTTACACATATTTTCTGTAATGGGCCTATCAGACCATTTTTTTTTAAAGAAACAAAACAAAACAAAAATTACATCAAAGCATCCTGGTTCTCTTTCAAATTCTTTGCGAGAAGGCATTATTGACACTGCCTAGCCTACTGTAAATTTTTCGTAAGAAAAAGCGCACACACAACACAAATTTTGTGTAAATCATTTACAATCAGTCACTAGATCCTGATCAAGCAGAGTCACCGGCTAATTAAATGAAACAAAACTATTACTGACATGAAAGTTATGTAATTGACAACAGCGTTAAGCATTGGCAAATTGTGTCAAAATGATAACGGTATTATGTATTTCTCTGGCCATAGTGTAATGACTGACTGGTGGTGTTCATACACTGCTATGTAGTGTGTATTGAGTTGAAGACGGAGTTTGCTTTTATTGCTCATGTTAAATATTTTGGAAACGTAAGAGCCTTTTGCACACAAGATGTTGTGTTTGGAAAATTGGTTTTTCTGGTTTGCCCGGTGCGTTACCTGTTATGAAAATGTGCTTTTTGGAGTGACAACCGTGTCAAAGCTATCCAGAAAAACTGTAATGCTACCATTAGATTTATAATGTTTAATCCTAAAAGCTTTCGTACGTATATCCTTCATTGTGCCTTAGGCCCTGGATATGCTTGCTTCCACCATGCACGCCACCATGTGCGACCGAATATGCTTCCTTTAGCAGCACATGACCAATACGCACAATACCGGTGGTATGGGAG
>NC_085860.1:3687948-3707948 GCF_034702125.1 Engraulis encrasicolus
AGAACAGCTGTAGCCTAATGATTCAGAAGTCTGCTTTAGGACCACCATAGACAGAATCAGAACAGGTGTAGGTGCCCAACGCGTTCCGCCTGCCTGATCCGTTCCCTAATGACTTTCACGTTTTAAATGTTTATTTTGCAGCCGCCAGAACATCAACACAAAGAGAGATGTTATATATTTATATTATACCTTACTTTATATCGTTGTTTCACATCAAATGCCGTTTGTCGCTGTAAATAACATAATATTGTGCTCTGAATAGTTAGTTGGTTAACTGGCCAGTTGGTGACCTTATTTAGCGTTTCTGTGACGGCCTGTATTATTATAAAACAGATAGTTTAAAACTCAAACTTCATCCTGCAAAATAAACACTTAAAACGACAAAGTAAAAAAAATAACGGAACAGATCAGGCAATTTCCCTTCCGTATACGTCATACTGCGCATGTGCAGTGTGCAAAAGGAACGGATCAGGCAGGCGGAACCCGTTGGGTACAGACAACAGGTGTTGCCAAATAAGGGTTCCATTCCTAACTGTCAGTTTCTGAACACTCCATTCTTAACGACCACCTGCATAGGATTCTAGAACCCTACTGTACAGCACTTGTACGAAATGTCTTGCTGGAATGCTTGTGACAGCCAGTGGCTTTGGTTCAGTGGCTAAGGTGTTGGTTTGAAGATTGAGAGTTTGAGTTCAAATCCCACTCTGACCCAAATTGATTTTCAGATTTAATTATATACAGTGTTCCTTGGCCAAGTTAAAATAACAAGTATGTTATTTAGTATATCCCCGAAGCGCGGGGCTCCAACACTTTCAAGATTGCTGAATTCAAGATGGCCGAATTTTTGTTTAGCCCATAACTTCTGACCGGATGGATGGATTTGTCCTAGATTCGGTGTGATAACGCTCAAGGGTAGGTTCATGAACTATTTAGATTTTGGTGGCCAACACTTTCAAGATGGCTGAATTTTTTTAGCTTTGTTTTCACAATAGTTGTTTGGTTTTAAGCCTAAGCAAGGCACTGATCTATGTAGCTATTAAACATATAACTGCTCTGCTCTGGCCCAAAAGGCAAGCCTGTTTTCAGCATTTTCTGCGAGAATGCAATCTAGTTCTGACTTCTGAAGAAGATCTATGATTGAAAAGTTGCTCCCAATAAAGTAAGTCCTTCTGTCCCCTTCTACTTTTTTAAATTTGGCACCTGCTGATGCTATTCTGTTGGATGTGCGTGCCTTCCATTGCACTTTGGTAATGTGTTGAGACCATGGACTAGGCTGGGACCAAAAACATGGCCCAGACATTTTTTTATGGCCCCCTTAAAATATTGGGCCAGTCTAAGAAAATACAGCATCTGTCCAGCGAGACCAACCACCGACTTGATTGGCTAAAAGTGAAAGTCTATTGATTGGAAAGCGGGGTTGGAGGAACTTACTGTATGGATGGCAAATCAGTCTTGCTTTTCTAATTGAAATTATTAGTTTTGTTGGCAGTATTTAACAGAAGTTACCTATTTGATTGACGTACATGTGTGTGTGCGGGTGTGCAGGCATGTGCTTGTGTGAGTTGGAACTTTGCTGTTTGTGTGCTGAGTCACTGTGATTAGGAGCAGATCTGGTTTGAGGCAGGTTTTGGTCAAAATGTGCCTACCTGTGTCTTTGTGTGTGTGTTTGGTTAAAAACTTACAGGCCAAGACTGATACACACAGCAAATCCTCTTCCTGAATCAGAGCGATGCTACACCCCCCCCAAACACACACACACACACATACACACAAACACAAACATGCACGCATAAAAGCACACACAGACACGCACTATGCACACAATCACACAAACACAAGAATGCACGCACACAAGCACACACAGACACGCACTACACACACAAATAGTTTGGGGGTGTGGGAGTCTACGTATGTGTGACCACCCAGTGTCGTAATACAGGACCATGATTTAAGAGGGCAGAAAGGAGGACACAGAAAAAAACAGACGGAAAAAAGGGGCTATTGATTTCCATCCTACAGTTTTTCAACATGCGCGTCATCAATCTGGTAAGGTGTCTTTATGCAATTATGTGCTGCAGAGTTTGTGTCCGCAGAATGAATCCAGTTTGAAAGTGTGTTTTAAAGACAAATGTGAGAAATTCCTTATGTAAACCCAACATTTCGCACATCCACAGCTTTTGTGTGTATCTAACCCACACTACATGAGATGCAGTTTAGTGCACTTTGTCTCATTATGGTGAATGTAGACCTAGCAAACTCAAAATTACATGAAAATGCATTTTTCATCTGTTGTATCTGTGCTGATTTTAACAGTCAAACCTATGTCTATGCAGTCTCTGCATCAAAACTGACTCAAAAGCCAGTTTTAACTTCAAGCAAGTGTTGTTTCTTTGCACATATAGTGTCGATTCTCTATTATTTCCAAATGTGCTCTTCATTATGGAATTTCCTTATGTGAGACAATGAACAATGAAAAATATTTGAAATGCACAGATTATTGATGACATAAATGTGTTGTAAGGGTAATCTTGTGTTGTATAGGACTGGCAGATATGCAAAAAGAGTAATCGCTATGCACATAGACCCTTAGCGCATGCCGTTCCACCAGTGGAAAGCTGTAACAGCCACCAAAAAAATGACCATAGTACTACACCACATGAGTGCACAGGGCCATTACTACCTTATGACTTGGTCAATGCCATTCTGGTAACAGCTAATTTATAACAGGGGCTGTGTCTTACAGGGTCAAGGTTTTCCGGAGAGCCAATGTTTTGAGTTAACGTAGATCCTGAAGCTTTGACATTTCCTTAAGTCACGTTCTCGTTTACTTTTAAGTTTTCCACTTTTTTAACCAGCAAATGTCGAAGACAAAGTAATCGTTAGGAGTTAATGGTCTACAGAGCAATGGAAGGGCTTCAATAGGCCCTAAACCATTTGTAAACAAAGTAATAAATGTATTCTGCTTTCTGTTGACAATTAATTAATAGTTAAGAAAAACGTCATTGATGTTGTATTGTGAGTAGTTATTCTAAAGTGTTGCCATTTCCCCTCCTCTCTGGTACAGGGTCCAGATCCATCACTGGCCTACAGGCCAGAACACCAGCCAGCAACCAGCAAGGACCAGACGGAGTTCCGCAACTTTGAGGTACAAAACACGCAAAAAAAACCCTCCTCTGTATATTGCTTGGGGTAAACAGGTTTGAAGTCACACTAACCCTGTACTATTGCTGCTATTGCTCTTTCTCTCTCGCGCTCTCTCTCTCTCTCTCTCTCGCGCTCTCTCTCTCTCTCTCTCTCTGTGTCTGTGTGTGTGTGTGTGTGTGTGTGTGTGTGTGTGTGTGTGTGTGTGTGTGTGTGTGTGTGTGTGTGTGTGTGTGTGTGTGTGTGTGTGTGTGTGTGTGTCTGTGTGTGTGTGTGTGTGTGTGTGTGTCTGCTTCCTAGGACGGTGAACTGTTTGACCGGGTGCAAAACACGTACAAGCTCATGCACACACACCAGACCTTGGATTTTGTCAAACGGAAGGTCAGTAACTCCTGCCCTAATATTTGTGACAAATTCCCACACACACTGTGGCGTCCTGGTTTAAGAGGGCAGTAGTTAATGGTTTGCCGATGGTATGCAAAGGTCTTAGGAAACAGCAGGTCTCATTCAAGAGCAATTACATCCCTGAGTACATCAGTTACCGTGACCACCGTGTGTTGTTTATAAGGTGTTACTGGCAGCAGCACATGCATGATCTAATCTTTAACACGATCCTCAATCTTGATTTATAGTTTTATTTATTTACGTTTGTAGATATGCATGCAAAACACAGATTTCCTATATATTTTCCCAAATAGCCCAGTTGCAAATTCCCCACCTTGATTCCATAGTCAAATAATGAACAAACACAGAAAAATAAATGAACTGCCGTCTTCTTATTTCTGGTCCCCTTCTCCCTCTGCCTTGGCCGCTTGTCTCCTGTAGCATGCGGAGTGGAGTGGCTGTAGCCATGCTAAGATGACCATGATGGAGGCCATAGACTCTCTGGATCAACTGGTGGACGAGTCCGACCCCGACGTGGACTTCCCCAACTCCTTCCACGCCTTCCAGACCGCAGAGGGCATCCGCACCCAGCACCCTGACAAAGGTCAGCTGGGGGTCGCAGGGGTCACTTTGGGGTCATGAACTGAGATGGGACGGGGTGGTGGGTGGTCAAGGGTGCTGTTAAGCAATGGGGCTACATCCAAATAATGTGGTAGGCACTGCCTTCTTAACAGTAGCTACCACTCACTTTCACTGTTGCCACATACTGTAAGTGCCTAGCTCAGAATCACCCAGGGGGCTCATAGCACCACATGGCTTACAAGTTCACACAAACTTTCTACAGTTGGGCTGGGGATCCTCAATTTCAAGGTGAAAGACCATTGGGAAACTCCAACTCCCATTGTCATTGTGACACAGCACTCCACAGCACACAAGTGAACACTGCACACAACGAAATTGCATTTATGCCTCACCCGTGCAAGGGGGCAGCCCTCAGTGGCACCCCATGGGGAGCAGTGCGGTGGGACGGTACCATGCTCAGGGTACCTCAGTCATGGAGGAGGATGGGGGAGAGCACTGGTTGATTACTCCCCCCACCAACCTGGCGGGTCGGGAGTCGAACCGGCAACCTCTGGGATGCAAGTCTGACGCCCTAACCGCTCACCCATGACTGCCCTAAGGAGGCATATCTGAACACAGGACTGTAATGTCTTTCTGGAAAAAATGCTGAATAGCACCAATGATGGTAGATATGCCAGAATGTCACGTGACGATAGTGTGTTTATTTTTCTCCAGACTGGTTCCAGCTGGTCGGCCTCATTCATGATGTGGGCAAAATGATGGCCCTGTGGGGCGAGCCTCAGGTAATTGATGTCCCCATGGACAAACATGCACATGCCCACGCCCACACACAGACACACACACACACACACACACACACACTTAGAGCGAGCCAGCTGTTGTATTCATTCATTCTCACCCCAACTCTCTCTCTCTCTCTCTCTCTCTCTCTCTCTCTCTCTCTCTCTCTCTCTCTCTCTCTCTCTCTCTTTCTCTCTCTGGGAACAGTGGGCTGTAGTTGGTGACACATTCCCGGTTGGCTGCAAATTCCAAGACTCCATCGTCTTCAGAGACACAACTTTTAAAGAAAACCCTGACCTCAATGATCCTGTGCTCAGGTAAACACACACACACACACACACACACACACACACACACACACACACACACACACACACACACACACACACACACACACACACACACACACACACACACACACACACACACGTTTGTGAAGCTCTTTGTTGTGTTTAATGTGTGTCTCCGTCTGCTTCATCTTGTGTGTGTAGCACTGAGTGTGGCATCTACAAGCCAAACTGTGGTCTGGAGAACGTGCTGATGTCTTGGGGACATGACGGTGAGTCAACTGAAGAGTTAAGAGCTATTATGTGGGAGTGTGTGTACTGCCCTACAAAGGCAAAGTGCAGTAACTATGTATTTTGTCAAAATGGACTTCATAACAACATCTTGTGGCAAAACATTATGGCCAAACTTTGTCCCATTTTACAGATGTCTAATTTACAGTAACCACAATAGCCAACATAACGATAAAACTTTTTCTCAGTCAGTTGTCCCAGGCCCCGGCAGGAAGGGGGCCCAGAATTGGGTCCTCATTATATTTTATGTATTGGGTGGTGGGGCTTTTCAGATGACCTTGCCCCAGGCCTGACCAATGCTGTCAGCACCCCTGGCCAGACAGATGGTGGACTGACTGAGAGTGTGACAGTGTATTTTGTTTAGATTATTAGCATAAACTCCTTATCTTTACTATGCTTGAATTGTAGTTTAATATAACTTAATATGAATAGTTTTTTCTTCCACACCTAAAATATCTAACTGAGCTCACAAAGACAGATAGAGAGCTGGTCAGTAGATTTGTTAAGTAATAAAATCAGTTGTGTAGTGTGTACAGGCGTAAATAAATTGTACACCTCTGACCATACTGATATGGATCTAATATTGCAGAGTATCTATACCAGGTGATGAAGTATAATAAGTGCACCATTCCAGAAGAGGTGAGTACACACACACACACACACACACACACACACACACACACACACACACACACACACACACACACACACACACACACACACACACACACACACACACACACACACAGAGAGTAATGGCCTGTCTGTAGGTCATCAGGACGGTCTGAATGGGAGAACAGGGCAATGACCTTTCGCACGCAAAAGCACAGCATGGTCACATCCCATTCTGAACTGCAAACACACACCCCTAACACACCCCATACATAACAACGCAAACACACAACCACACACGCGAGCACACACACGCACGCACGCACGCACACACACACACACACACACACACACACACAGTCCGACCCTCATCTGGTTCTTGGCATACATTTGACCATACCCATCAATGGCGGCTGATGAACATATGAAAGTTTATTTCAATGCCTGATTAAACTATTTTAGGTTATCCAGGTTTAAATCTAAAATGTGCAACCCATATAAGATACATTTAAACCCAGTTGAAACATGGGTTTACAAAATTCCATTTAGGCCTAAACAAGGTTTAATTTAACCCACTGACGCCTAAAGCACTTGCAAAAAAGGGTGCTGAATGCCTGAGCCCTTTTTAAGAAAAGCTGCCGTCAGCCTATAAAAACCTAAATATCTCGGCTTCTGACACACATAAAAATATGCACTACGTTGCATTTAAATGCTCAGACCCTCATCTTTCATTAGAATGTGTTCATTCATCTCAAACAAACAGAGATTTTTAATTGAGTTGTCTCAAATCTCATGAGCCTGAATGTTGCGTACTGCAGCTCCAGGCGCCAGGGCCAATGTTGCGCAACGCAACATCAGGCATCAATGGGTTAAGCTATGTTGGTGCAACCCAGCCTGTATGTATTAACACTTCATTATGCCACTCATGCACACTCATGTGTTTTCCCATATTTTGCTTTTGTTTACCATTCTCTAATGGGTTTCACCTGTCTGTCTGTCTGTCTGTGTGGTGTTGTAGGGTCTGTATATGATCCGTTTCCACTCGTTCTACCCCTGGCACTCCGGAAACAACTACTCAAACCTCTGCAACGACAAGGACACCAGTATGCTGCCCTGGGTCAAAGAGTTCAAGTAAGCACACACACACCCACACTGCTATGGGGACCCAATCTTGGGGCCCCTCTCTCCCTGGACCCCGGCCAACATGCCTGTTTGTCCTGTCGGCTTCCCTGCACATGCGCGCGCATGCACACACATGCACACACATGCACAATGCACACACACACACACACACACACTGATGGCACACACACATGTGGCACAAAACAAGATCTGTCACAGCACGGAGAGAGGTGGATTTTATTTTGTGCGAGCTCAGCTTACCAACAGCTTTTTCCACTCGCTGTCTGCAGGGGTGCGCCAACTAGTGGAAGATGTTCTGCTGATTGCAACGTTTTGGCAAGCCCACATCATGCTGTACTGAGACTGTGTGTTTGTGTGTGCTGTTTCCACAGTAAGAGACTGTGTGTTTGTGTGTGCTGTTTCCACAGTAAGAGACTGTGTGTTTGTGTGTGCTGTTTCCACAGTAAGAGACTGTGTGTTTGTGTGTGCTGTTTCCACAGTAAGAGACTGTGTGTTTGTGTGTGCTGTTTCCACAGTAAGAGACTGTGTGTTTGTGTGTGCTGTTTCCACAGTAAGAGACTGTGTGTTTGTGTGTGCTGTTTCCACAGTAAGAGACTGTGTGTTTGTGTGTGCTGTTTCCACAGTAAGAGACTGTGTGTTTGTGTGTGCTGTTTCCACAGTAAGAGACTGTGTGTTTGTGTGTGCTGTTTCCACAGTAAGAGACTGTGTGTTTGTGTGTGCTGTTTCCACAGTAAGAGACTGTGTGTTTGTGTGTGCTGTTTCCACAGTAAGTTTGACCTGTACACCAAGAGCGAGGAGCTGCCTGACGTGGACTCCCTCAGGCCGTACTACCAGTCCCTCATTGATAAATACTGCCCAGGGGTAATGCAGTGGTGAACCAATACACTCTGGAGGGAACAGACCAGCATTTTTGGAAATGTCCATTTTACACCTCCCCTTGAGTTCAATAATGACCGCCGCCAAAGGAGTTTATGTGAACGTCTGAGTTTGTCGTTTGTTTGAATTGCTGCTGTGTATATGCCATGGCCTGCCACTAGGGGGCGCCAAGGAGGCTGTGTGCTGATGAGCACACTTCCAAAAATGACGGACTGTTCCTTTAATGCACACAAGCTGGCACTGGTGCTAGAAACATATGCCAATACATCTCACTCACACAGTTGCACGGGACTTACAAAATACACCTTCACCCACACTCAGAAAACAAATGTGTGATCAACCGCATTCATCAACCACAAAGCAAATGTGATTAATCACGTTCGTCAACTGATCAGTTGATCTCCATGGCACCAATTCCACGTTCTTAAATATCACTCATAAGAATGTCACTCATACTGATTCAACACACCAACAGCCTGCCTCTCTTCTTCTGTAGATAATGATTTTTTCGTGAGGATAACAATTGATTAATCAATTTCATGAATTCATGAATGACTCCTGTAAATGCCCTGAATGTTAAAAGATGATTATTATAAAGACTGAATGTGGATTGAATATTATACGAGTGTTGAATGAATGTTGACTGTTGACAGTTATGCAGCAGTACATGCTATTATGAATGTTATGACACTGCCAAAAGATGTACAAGGATGAGGAAAAGCATGTCACCGTGATGATTGTCTTTTATTATAAATCTTGAAAAAACGTCACAAAAAATGTTTCTTTTCTTTATCTATAAGCTTGGCAAATAGACCAATGCAGACACTCACACAAACTCTCTCTCTCCCACACTCTCTCACACACACATGCAAAAGAACAAAAAAACATGGGGCAAAAAACAAACAAGAGCAAAGTTCTAAAGTCAAGGTTGTGTGAAAGCGTTAAGATTAAAGGCTGTAGCGGGAACACATTCAACTTACACTAACAAACACACACAAAAATAAACATACATACAAAAACATAAACGACAAAACATCCATAAATAAGAAGTAACAGTGACTGGTCAACGAAGCCTGTGAAAAAAAGCCACCTGCGAAGTTGAGACAGGATAGCATAGGAGGTATAGAAGTTCAATAGGAATGCACGCGTGTTGCTGTGTGTGTATGTGTGTATGCGTGTGTGTGCGTGTAAAGTTTGCAAAAGGTGGGCACATGTTTATGGATACACGGTGCAGCGTCGATGAAGAGCAAAACCATCATTGTTCCAGAAGTGTGAGTGCATGTGTGTGTACGTATTGAATGTGTGTCTGTGTGTGTGTGTGTGTGTGTGTGTCTGCGTGTGTATGTGTAAATAAGACAGGCAGCAAAAGCACTCCGTAAGGAAATGAAGTGGCATCATAGGTGAGAATCCGTAGCGGTTGAACATGAGACTAGAGGTGACACGGCAAACTGCAACACCACTGGAAAACGGCAAGAGCAGCTGTCAGTCAAGAGTAGAGTAACTTTATGCAAGTCAATGCAAATCAATGGAGAACACGCCCTAATCTAAATAGACTAAAGCTGTGTGAATATGAAGTGACAGATTAAGCAAGGACCAGATTTGAATTGTCAAGATAAATATCTACTTAAATCATACGAGTCAACAAAATACATTTTAAAATCAATTCATATCAGTTTGGTAGATATTTAGGAGCACTCTTCAACTTCTATTGTGAAATTTTCACAATCTTCAGCCATTTTTTGACAGAGGAGAGCCCCCTTCTCCATTCAATAACATTACTCAGATCTACCCTTAAGTTATGGCTGCCAGGATTGCCATGAAAAGAGGGGACGGGGTCACCTCCAGTCTAACGTTCCATCTCTATGTCAGACCTATTTCCCCTTCCTTAATGAGTCATCACCGTTGACTTCCTGTCCCTCCTTATGAAGCCCCTCCTCTTCCTGTTCTTCCTTCTCCTCCTCCTCCTCTTCTTCTTCTTCTTTGACTTCCTCTGCATTGCTCAGCTCATCCTCATCATCAGCAGCAGTATCAGCATTCTTCTCCTCCACCACCTCCTGTCTTTCATCCTCCTCTTTTTCCAGCTTGCTTTCCTCTTGCTCATCTTTTTCCCTCTCCTCTTCTTTTCTATCCCCTCCTCCTTTTAAATCTCGCTCTGCCTCCTCATCCTCCTCTTCATCACTCTCTCCTTCCTCGCTCTCCTCCTCTTCCTCCACCTGTTCCTCCTGCGTGTGTGCTGGTGGAGGCTGTCTGCTGTTCTCCTGTGGCTGTGTTGAGTGTGTGTGGGAGTGTGTGCGCTTGTGTGACAGCAGGTGTTTGAGCAGACACGCTCCAGCCACGGCGACGGCCAGAGACCAGACGAAGACGGGTCCCGGCAGCGCACACACGCTCTCCCGCACACCTGCCAGGACCTGGGGGAGCAGGGCCTTAGAGGAGCGGCGCGCTGGGGCCTTGTCCTGTGGAGATGGAGGCAGAGAGGGACACATGTTTTGTATTCAATCCTTCATGTTGATTGTTTGGTATACACTTGGAAAAGAAGTTCAATAAATAAACATTGACTTAAAAAAAAAAAAAAAGGGAGAGTGAAACATGCACACGTGTACACAACAACACACACACAAAGTCATCCACTGATCTAAAAGGTTTTACATCATAACATTCCAAATGAAAGGGAGTTACGCCAGGGACACATGGAGGCAAAATGAGGAAAGCGAAGGGAGGGGAAATGTAGGGTTCCATTCTGACAGCTCAATGGTCAACCAGTCGTAGCATCGAATCAAATCGATAAAAACATTTATCATCATACGTAGAGTATGCACAGAGACACACACAGGCCCAAACGTTGGCACACATACAGTACACACACACTGCAGTAGGTCACCTTAAGGCCATGTTGACTCAGCATGTTCTCCAGGAAATGGTCTCCCATCTGCACTATGGGGTAGAACTCCTCTGCATACACCCTCCTCCACCAGCGCTCGGGGTACGACCTGCAACACACACACATAGGGTGCATCCCAATATGTGACCTTGCCTCCTCCACTTGCCTCCTCCACTTGCTTCTCGTCATGATGACATCACTGACAACAGCATTATATTTCAATATCTTGCAAAAGCTCAATTGTAAAGTCTTTTTCTCATTTGCAATTGGGATGGTGAATGAAAAACAGTCCCTCAAAAGTTGTTGTGGCGAGGCTGACAGCTGGGAAACTTTATCGTTTTCTCCACGGAGGAGGGGCCAGGAGGCGGGACGAGGAGACAAGCCCAAGTGGAGGAGGCAAGGACACATATTGGGATGCACCCATACATACAGAGTTAGGCCACCATCACACCAAACGCTTCGAACTGATATTTTGGATGCCATCACTCCGAATGCAGATTTTCCATTTTAAGTCCACCGAGAACTCAAATGCTGTCAATCAGGAAATCAGCCCTTGATGTGAAGCGTATTTTCTACTATCTTTTTTCAACTCAATCCACTCGAGGAGGACAGGTGGAAAATCTTCCTGCTTTGCGCTGATAATTAGCACAGTAATACGCTTCCTTTCAATGATAAACAACAGAAAAAAGTGTCTTGCACTGTAAAATCTGTGGTTCAGTGTTTGTGGCCCAATAGGCCAATCTCTGGCCGCTGAAGGGTGCGGTTAAAGTCATCGGTGAGCTCACCCGTCCTCCTTGGGCTCGGTGAACCAGTACTTGTAACGGAGAGCTCTCAGGTAGGTGGGGGGCTTGTCCTTAAACGGGTACTTGGACTCATCACTCTGGATCAGACGGATCACTGAAGGAGACAAAACAAATGCAGTCAGTTGGCAGCTTGTCTCTTCGACGGTCACACACCCAACTTCTTGTCTCGGATGTGGCTCCACACACACCTGCAGCTGCCGGTCTTGATCATACTAAAGAACAGTGCATCAATCGCATCCTTCCTCAAGCATTATACACATATACACACATACACTGGTATCCATTTATCCCCACAGTCTGTATTAAACTCATTGATGCCGGATTGGATAGCGCGACGCAACATTGACCCTAGCGCCGGAAGCTGCATTACTCAGCTTTTGGCTTTAAATTTGAGATATCATTTTTTTTTTTAATTGGTTTGTTACAGCTGAGTGAGCATGTTCAAATGTAGGATGAGGGTCATAGCTTCATTACTGTGTGTGCTTGAGAGGCTGAGATAGTTAGGTTTTTATAGTATCTTTTCCCAAAAATGTCATGAACGTGTTATAAGGCCAGGGCACCTGCCCTCTTGGTGGTAGGATAGTTCATACTGTACATACACCTACACTCACTCACCATCCTTCTTGCCCTGCAGTAGTCTGTAGACGAGGCTGGTGAACCAGGGGCTCTGGTTGTAGGGGCCCAGGGCGGCGAACCACATCTGCCAGTCCAGCCGGGGCTGGTGGGGCGTCACGAAGGCCGGAGACGCACTAGTGTTGCCTGGCTTATACATGAACTCAATCTCCTACAGGAGGGAGGCATGGAACAAGAGAGAGGAGGGAAATGAAAAGACGGAGGGAGAGAAAGGGAAGAAGAAGAAGAAGAAGGAAGAAGAGAGCATTGTCACAACCATCTCATTTATACACATTGAGGTTCATATACACAAGTTTACCTCTTATTCAAAAGGTCGTCTAAGACCAAAGGGAGTTAGAGAAAGATAGTACTTTTGTTTTGTTACACCCCTTGACAACACATTCATGTACAAAGTATACAAATGCAATTGTATGCCTGTATGTGAGTCATTTCTGATTTGTAATAGACATGAGGGTGGTGCAGCCACGTCCAATGTCACAACTGTATGGATTAAATGTTTTTTACTGAACTATGAAAGAAGTATATACATTGCTTGCACCTTAATAACCAGTTATTCATTAATTTATGGGCATTGGTTGTACCACCTGTCGTCCGCTAAAAAAACATTGCATTCATGTCTCTGCATGCATGTTTGTGTACATGTTGCTGCTCTCACCGTCCATGTGTTGCGGTCGTAGCTGCCCTCGATGACGACCTCTGGGCGGCCCCCGACGCCGGTCATCCTGCGGAAGAGGCCGTAGGAGTTGGCCAGCTGGTAGCGGTCCGTCACCTCAAACGCCCGCCTCACGCCCGGCCACAGCGCATTGTTGGCCTCGTAGTCCAGGAACGTGAAGGGCACCTGGGACGCACGCACACACGCAGGCAACACATAGAATTAACCCCTTAACGCAGAGCCTTTCTCATAACCTTATTGGCTATGTTAACATGACGTATTTAAGTTCGAATTCAATAATTTGCCGAGTTTACTTTGATCTTTCATTTAATTACAAATTGTGAAGTGTTAACACAACATTTTCAAAGCGGAATTAAGTTTTATTGAGAATAAAAGTGATTTACTGTAATTATGTCTCATGTCTCATGTGAACGTAACCAGTGCCGCCAAAATGGTAAGGACCTAGTCTTAATCTGTTACCCAAGACTCCTTGTCATAGCAATGTTGTTTTAATGTATGGAGTGTTTTCAGCAAAGACTGAATAGCCCCATCGATGGGACCATCTGCAGTAAGAGGCTACCACACCAACTCAGCATTGCACAGACATTGTGCTAGGTACTGACTTGTGGTGTTATACATGCCAAATGCATTGTGGATTATTCATGTTCTGTACCGTAACATGTTCTGAGACAGGACACGCACACATACACCAATTCTTGATGAGTTAATACTGACCAGGCTGATGGCAAACACGCCAACAGCTGCAGCTGCCATGACTCCCCACTGGGTGGTGCTCCAGAGCCGCAGCAGGATGCCCCTCATACACGCAGCCCTGCAGGAGATGATGACCAATACAGAGGCATTAGTTACACACACACACACCTGTGAGCCCAGTACCATACAGTAGGATGTACAGTGATTTGGTACGATGTTTCCTTGCAAGATCCGGGCAGCCTCCATTGATTGGAGGACCTCGGATGTGTCATGAAAGTCTCATGGTATGAGCACAGAGGGGGAGAAAATAAGTGACTCCTATTGAACGCTCACACGTGCACGCACACACACACGCACACACACACAAGAAAGAAAACAGGGCTGGGATAGAGAACACCAAACAGGAATGAGTAGTTTGAGACTAGTTTGTGTGTGTGTGTGTGTGTGTGTGTGTGTGTGTGTGTGTGTGTGTGTGTGTAATATGAAGGTGTTGTCTCACTTGAACATGGCTCTGAGGATCTCCCAGGTGAGGGACAGCACTCCGATCCAGATACTGGGCAGCATCATGTCCTTCAGCATAGCCATGAACTGGTGATACGTGAAGGCTGCAAAAACACACACACACACACACACACACACACGCACACGCACACGCACACGTACACACACACACACACACACACACACACACACACACACACACACACACACACACACACACACACGCACACGCACACGCACACGCACACGCACACGCACTCTACAGTTTGTGCGAGTTTGTGCAGTGCCCGCTGACATACCCGTATCAAACTCTGTCATACAAATTCTGTTAACCTCTTCTCGCCATTTGAATGTTTTTCGTCCTGGCGTAACACTAGTCAATACAAGAGTGAATACGTCTCCTGCGGTATGTAAAGTCAGTTTTTTCTCAAGAAGTTCTTCAGTTTTTTACGCCACAACGCTGGGTACATCAGCCAAAATGGGAGTGTCACCCTTTGCTAACTAGTGACTCATTTACAGATGGTGTAACTTCAATCTGCTCATTACCGTGCCGGGCCGCGGCAGCGTACCGTGATCATTACACCCTGTGGCCATTCGGAATGCGGGGGGCAGTATAGCACCGCTTTTGCAGAGCAGCGTCTGCCTGTGTCTGTGGTCTGTTTGTGCTTCCGTCCTTGCCCGTCCCCCAGTTTTAGTAGTAGTAGAAATACAGTCAGCAAATTGCATGTTTTATTTAGCATTGGGCATTTGATAGGGCATTTGATAATAACACAAGTGTGAGCCCTAAACAAGACCACAATGTGAATTTAAACTCGACTTTTTTCTGTCTTGCATTCACCGTCTCCCAATCCGTCTCTAACTTATTTCAGCACTATTCAAGCCAGGAACGGGTAGGCCTATCCTCAGGATACAGAGTTTGCATACCTACTACAATTTGAACCGGTAAAGACAATTAAAACCGACTCAATCAGACAGGAACACCATTGTAATTAAGTGTGTCCCGTAACGCCAGCATGAGAGAGATCGAATTTTAAATTTGGCGACGACATTGTGTTGCACGTAACATTGGGCATTTGATAATAACACACGCGCGAGCCCTAAACAAGACTGCCAGTCGACGGTGTTTTGTTTTTATTATTCTGCATTCATGCCAGGAACGGATTGTGAACACTTATGACTGCTTCTTTGGAGGCTGGATAACCTGTCACACCACGACGTGTCACAAAAGGCTGTGCACTGCCTTTTTGAAAAAAAAACAAAAAAACACAGCAGTCGTATTGTCACGGGGGTGACAAACTTGGACTAACTGTTATTCTCACTGATTGCAAATGTTTGCAGGTGCCAATGGGAAGAGGGAGAAAGGTGATTGGGTGTACGGGGTGGGTATGGGCTTTTTGAATGCAGGTGGCAAGATGGCGAGGAGGATCCGGAGGAGGACGAGACGCACAGCTACCGCACGAGAGAAGGGTCGGAGAGACTACCGCGGCCGGGGGGCAGCCTTGGGAGGGGGGTGAGCTGCACGCCGGTATCCGGATGGGGCCAGGAGAAGATGGGGCACGCGTTCGGTCCTTTGGACGACACAAGCAACAGACGACTACGAATGGCGCGGACGGCATATTGCCTGAACGAGGTTTGCGGCCAGAGTCACGAAGAGGTTGCGTTGGAAAGCTGGTGGTGGAGGACGCTCACCACCGAAGTTAAGTGCCACGCCTGGTCACCATAGCCTTCACCTTGAAGCCTCCTCCCCGCTGTGTGCGCTGCCCCTGGCCCGCTCTGTCTGTCACTCACTCACTCTCTCACTCCCGGACCCAGCGAATGCACGATCGGAAAAGACTTTTTGAACAGCGAGGATGGCCACCCCTACACCATCGTTTTATGTGTGCTGTGTTGGTTGCTGTGCTGCTCACGTGTGCTCCTTTAAATAAGTAGCTTAGTTACTCGTGCTGTGTAGGCCTATTTTATTCACAATTGGTGATGGGAGTTAGCATCCCCCTGTGCGTTATTCATACGAATTCAGAGACTGGAAGCCTGTTTACCCTTCTCCACCAGCTGATCCGCCTCCGCGTGCCCAGACGAGCCAGGTGGCCCTGCCCAACCTGTGGGAGGCTACGATGCGCACGGACCGAGTGAGAGGTTTGAGGTGCTGATCAGAGACATTGGACCATTAAGGACCCCGCGGACAGAGAACTGGTTACACATCCACACACGCGCGCACACACACACACACACACATGCATACAGAACTATGTCTCCAAATAGAAAATAAATACTTGATTTAAATGACTTTGTTGTCTTGGTGTTTCCTGATGTGTACAATGCTCCTCGGGGTAGTTGGTATTAAGTGGGGGTGCCGCTGTCAAACGCGCACCCCCCACCTGTGACAGTATGATAAATGTTAAGATAAGTGTGAAATTCTTTTTTTTTTTGCTTAGGCCTATTTTTTTTTTGCAAACGAATTCATTAATAGGCCTAATTACTTCTATTGTTAAGGCGGCTACAGAGTATAATTTGTTTTCATTATTTCATAATTTTTGTTGGTGGTAAGCCTATATAGGCTACTATATAGGCTATTTTTAATTAGGCTATTTGAATGATTCAACCAACCGCCCGAATTTTATTAAAATATTTGGCTATAGGCTACTTTCGATTCGATTGTGTGTGCTCTTCTTAAAACCTGATTTTAATATGGCAACCAAGCATAGGCCCTACACATTGTGAGGGACTAAACAAGTGCGTCCAATGCGAATACTCCCTCTTGTGTTGTTGGAGAGAGAGAGAGCTCTTTTGTGTGCGTGTGGGGGTTTAATCACCCCCTCCCCCACAGACAAACATTCACTCCGTCACACAGTTGAAGACTGTAGTTAGTTGACATCTATGTAAGCGCCCCTCCAAGCGTCTGCCTGTGTTTGTGCTTCCGTGCTTGTCCATCCCCAAGTTTTAGTAGTAGTAGAAATACAGTCAGCAAATTGCATGTTTTATTTAGCATTGGGCATTTGATAGGGCATTTGATAATAACACAACAACATAACAAGTGTGAGCCCTAAACAAGACCACCATGTGAATTTAAACTCGACTTTTTTCTGTCTTTCATTCACCATCTCCCAATCCAGTTTGCATAGGCCTACCTACAATTAAATAAAATAAAAAAGACGTTTTTTTTTTATTATTATTATTATTATTAGTGCTTGTGGACACTTGTGAACTATGACTCCTTCTTCGGAGGCTGGATAACCTGTCACACCACGAGCTCTTTTGTGTGCGTGTAGGGGTTTAATCACCCCCTCCCCCACAGACAAACATTCATAGCGTCACACAGTTGAAGACTGTAGTCAGTTGAAATGTATGTAAGCGCCCCTCCAAGCCGTGTGAGTTTAACAGTTTGCGGCCAAGAGTTTTTTTTTCACGAGCGCGCGCGCACACACACACACACACACACACACACACACACACACACACACACACACACACACACACACACACACACCACACACACACACACACACACACACACACACACACACACACACACACACACACACACACACACACACACACACACACAAGAGATGCAAGGCAGAATATGGACGTCCAAGCTCACACGGGAGCGCTGCAATAGGTAAGCTGTAGGCCAGTGTTTCCCAACCTTTTGTGTCTTATGTACTGTGGTGTCCCCTAAACCTCTTTGTTGTGCTATGAGTACCCCCTAATTCATGTTCTATATCGCTTTCTCTGTCCTGGTGTGACTGCTCCATAGCCTACATTTGTTATAATAATAACATCTTTCCAAGTACCCCCTTCGCAGACACAGAATAGCCTAAAGACTAATTACAACGCACTACTTCTGTTACAGGTACATTGATCACCTGGATACAGTCATCGACCAAATCATCGATCTAGGTGGTGAGCCCACTGGTAGGTGAAGGGAAACAGCGCACTACTGCACAAACAACAGGCCGAGTCGCAGGAGACACAGCGAAAGGGACGGAACGCAATTCTGGTTAAGCCGGGCAGAAAGGATGTTTTCTGCTGTCTTTATCTGCAGTGTAGCCTACATTAGGCAACTTGTAAAGGCTGCTGTGTAGGCATTGTCTACTAAAACTCTGTAGGCCTACTTGTGAAATAAATTTACACTCTTGCTGAAATTTCAAGTTTAGCCTACGTTTATTTGTTTATACACAGAATTAAAAATCAATACAATAAAAACAATATGAGGTAATAAAAGAGTATGACGTGTGTGCATCCGTTTTTTTTGTTCAACATTGTTCAACATTGTCATAAGATGGTGCGGAGAACCAGGTAAAGACCACAAATGCCCAGACGCTAACCAGACATGGATACCAAATTATTTCTATTTATTTATTATATTTTAGCCTACTAAATATTGAAAGAAGGAAAAGAAAAGACAGACACGTCGAGGCTACTGGTCGTAGCCTATTACAGCAAATCGAACATGCGTGCACACATAGCAATAAAGTAGTAAAAGGAATTCAATTTCGGAGCGCAGTGGGTTTCGTGGGTCCGGGGGGATGGTGATGGCACGTTTGGTGTCTTTCCACCACCCCTGCACGGAGAGTGCATGGATGGAAAGCATATCCATAAAGCATCTGCATTCCTTCTGGAAGAATTAGGCTACAAAGAGCTGGTTACAATTTCAGTAGGCTATTATTTCCATAAAGGAATCGAATAGCCTAATTGTCATAACAAAAGTTGCAGTTTCAGTCAAATAGCTCATATTAAGTGGAGGACGAGTAATATTTCATAAGCATATTTTAGTTCATATATTATGTAATTCATTCTGCAAAAATGAGTATATTTTTCTCTCAAAAAATGACATTGGTTTCAATGAGGGCACTCTTGTTCTGGCAGGGACTCGCTTTTCGGCACGACACTGGCTGTGCCAAACATTGTTTAAAAGTTTTTTATCAAATTTTGGTCGGCACACAAGGTTTTGGACATACTAATTTCTAGTGGCACCTGGGCTGCGTTTGGTGCATTGATCAGTCATGTTGCCTAGCGAAAAAGACAGCCTGGGTGAGAGGATGAGATCTTCCTCGGCTGGCGAGCGCTCAGCATGTGTGCCCGCGCGTTATCTTCTCTCCCAAGACCCGAAAGTTGCTTACAAGTCAATTTGAGCACGAAAACAGCAAAGACAATGTGATATTTCATTCAAATAGGGCCTACACACTCCAAATAAAACATTGGTCGGAGGGATTTTCAACCGGACCGCAGCGCGAGCAGACAGTCAGTGTGAAAAGCCAACTCTACCGGGAAAATCGCCGCTCGCTTACCATCAGTGCGCGAGCCCTGAAAATCGCAGCTCGCTTACCATCAGTGCGCGAGCTCTCGAAACAGTGAAGTGGCATATCGCAACAGCACATGCGGATCAGCCAAATCATATGCAACAAAGTCGCCAACAAAGCGAGGATTTAACGTTTAATAGGCCTATGCCAACGTTGTGTGAATACGGGAATTGGACAGCCATGCACTGTCCTTTCAATAGGTATAGTAGAATAATAGGTATAAGACCGCTTCGGTTTCTTTTCACCTCATGGGGAAAGCATAATTTCCATGCACTGCACGAAACTACTAAGCATAAAGTTAGCGATCAAACAAAAAATATTGGTTGTTGTCATTACAGCATTTAATAGCCTATGCTATGGCTGTTGGATTGCCAACCGTCCCTTGTATTAAGAAACAAACGTATGGATATGAGCTGACATGGG
>NC_085860.1:3712948-3767948 GCF_034702125.1 Engraulis encrasicolus
TTTTCATTCAATGCATTCTCTAAAATGTTCATGACAATTTACAGTAAGGGGGGCATCAAAACTGTGCATGACCACATGAAGAAATACTATGTGCTTGACAAAAATATAAATTCTAGCAGTTTTCCAACAGTGATGTCAGCTCTCTATTCAACTGACGTCAACACGGCACAACTGATGGCCCTACACCTTTCAAAAAGTGTATCTTTTGTCTATTTTCAAGAAAAAACAGACACAGACACAGACAGACACACAGACACAGGCACCTGATAACTTACAGATAACCAAGCAACTGAGCAAATTAACACAGACATACACTTTCTTGCACAAGCAGCGCAGCTGCATGCAAGCATAATTTCACAACTGCCATCAATTTGCCATCAACTTAACCAGTTGTTCCTGATTCCCTTTTAAGATATTTTAGGGACTTTGTGCCTCTATTGGTGATAGGACAGTGAGAGAGGGACAGGAAAGGAGTGGGGGGAGAGAGAGACGAGGTAGGACTGGCAAATGACACCGTCCGGAACCGAAAGCAGGTCGCCAGCGCAGCAACCCAGTGCCCTACCGTTAACCAGGTCTCCAACCTAGCACACAGACAGTCACAGACACAGACAGAGACACAATATTAACACTAGTACATACACAGACCTACCTGTGAGTCCCCACCATGTGGGGCATCGGCTGGTGAGCTTGACCACCCCGGAGGCGAACATGAGTCTGAAGAGCAGCCAGCGGGCCAGCCAGAGGGTGACCCCGTCATGAAAGCAGCCGCGCGAGCGCCCCCAAGGCAGGTAGATGGGGGCCATCAGGATACACAGGAAGCCCGTCTCCAGCAGCAGGTTGTCCCTGGATACAGGGTGGGGTGGGCGGGGTGACAATGACAATGAGGGAGAAGGACAATTTGTTTCTGTGTCTTTAGCTCAGGTTTTCTTTAACACCTTGAATTGTACATATCTATTTGGAGAAGACTATTAGGGAGAAGGATTGAAGAACTGTTTGAAATCAAATCAAGAAGTTCTTGCAAAAGTACAATGTTCTGGAATATGGCCGTCCTCCCAGTCCCAAGATCTTAACATATTTGAAAATACAGTACGGTGTATAAGTGGGTGGGAGACGTGACGCCTTATTTTTTCGTAACATTGGTTAAAAACCTACAAAACTGTTATTTTTCCTTTAAAAAACATACAGTGGCTTCAAAAAGTCTACACACCCCTCTTCAAATGTCAGGTTTTTGTGATTTTTTTTCTTCAGGTTTTTGTGAATTCACAGCTTTTTCCACCTTCAATCTAAACTATTAACCTGTACAATGCAATTGAGAAACAAGCATAAAGCTTTAAATGGAAACAATAGAAAATAAAAAACTTCAATTAACATGGTTGCATAAATATACACACCCTTAAATTAATACTTAGTTGCAGCACCTTTGGCTTGTCTGGGCCATTCCAAAACCTCAATATTATTCTGGTGAAGCCATTCTTTTTGTAGACTTAGGCGTGTGCTTGGAGAAATTGTCGTTCTGAAAGATTAGTTCCTCTGCATCTTCATCTTTCTACCAGGGGGCCGAAGGTTTTGTGCCACTACCACGGCCCCTGTGGAAATTTTCATAATTCTCTCCTCCATAATGAAGGCCCCAGTTACAACTGAAGAAAAGCAGCACAAAAGAACAATGCTGCCACCACCATACTTCATGTTAGGTATGGTGTTATTGGGGTGATGATTTGTGCCAAATATACCCTTTGGAATTATGACCAAGTTCAATCTCTTGGTGGAGTAAATCTAGCAAAAAATACTTCTGTAATCTCCCAAATGCATGTGAGAAGATATGTTATGGTCAGGTGAAACCGAGGTCGAACATTTTGGACATAATTCCAAGAGGTATGTTTGGCACAAAAAACAACACTACATTGCCAAGGTAACGCCATGCGTGGTGGTGGCAGCATGGTGGTGGCAGCATCATGCTATGTGACTGTTGTTCTTCTGCTGTAACTGGGGCTTAAGTCAGGGAGGCAGGAATTATGAACAGTTCCACAGGGGCCATTGTAGAGGCACAAAACCTTCTGCCCCCTGTTAGAAAGGTGATGATGCAGATGAACTTAATCATTCAGAACGACAATTACCTCAGACACATGCCGAAAATCAACAAAAAAATGGCTTCATTAGAATAAGATTGAGGTTTTGGAATGGCCCAGACAGAGTTCAGACCTGTATGACACGGAACATCCGTTGGGCGATCTGAGAAGGACTGTGCAGATGAGATGCATTCGCAATCTGTCAGATTTGGAGTGCTTTTGCAAAGATAAGTGGAAAAAATTGTCACATCAACGTTTGCCATGCTGATAGAGTCTTACAATCGAAGGAAAGGTGCTGCAACAAGGTATTAGTTCAAGGGTGTGCATATTTATGCAACCATGTTAATTCAAGTTTTTTATTTTCTATTCTTTCCCTTTAAAGCTTTGGGTTTGTTTTTCAACTGCATTGTGCAGGATAATAGTTTAGATTTAAGTGGGAAAAGTTGTGAAATTATTTGTCTTTCAGTCATTTTTTTACATGACAAAAACCTGGAATTTGAACAGGGGTGTGTAGACTTTTGGGAGGCACTGTATGTCAATGAAAGAAGATGCGGTACATTATGTTTCATATTAGTCTGAGATGAGAAGAAACATTTCTGTTAAGATTCATGTAAGGTTTATACCTATGTCAAATATCCTGCGGTGTGACTGTAACACTAATGAAACCTGGAATATGATATATATATATAAATTAACCAACAACATTTTGAATAATGTATGAAGCATTTGGCATGATTGTGTATTATATTATAATATATATATTAAGATATGTGAATGTGAAAAAAACTCAAGAGAGTAATATTAACTACAAGTTCAATTTCGTAACACAAATTGCGTCCTGTGGGGTGACATGTATGTCAATGTTTGTGAATGGGCAGCTGCAAGGCCAACTACAAGGGTCTTAAAGACTGGCTCCTAACCAGTCAGTACCTCAGTTATTGGAGAGTGCTGTGGAAGTTTAAGGTGACTCTTAACCTCTTAATATGTCTTCATATTGCAATCTTTCTGTCACGCAATGCTTAGGTTCATTTTATGGTGTCCTGTGGTGTGACTGCTCTTATAGGAGGAAAAAAGTTTTTTTATAAATGAAAACACATATTAAGATTAAACACAATATCATTATCAAGTTAGCATGAGCTCAGATCAGATGTCAGTCATGTATACAAAAGGATTAAAATGGCCATAATGCAGTGAATTCCCTGTGGTGTGACTCCATTTTCCAGCGGTGTGACATGCCTATGCAATGTGTTGATGCAAGACAAATTTTCCCAAAATTGGCAAAAATAAGGTGAAATTCCACAGACCACTAAATGCTTTATTTTTTTCTTTTTTTTTCCAATTTTTATCCATCATTTTTTCAAGGAATTTGAACAACTTTTTTTTTTTTTATTTGCGTTACGCCCTTAAACGTCAACCACCCAAGTATTTTGAAGCAGGATTTCTTAACCTCCCAGTTCCAATCACAGTAATGGAGTGCAGCTAATAGCAATCGGAATGATTTTGAGAATGTGGTATGAAATTGAATTGCATTCATTGAATGCAAATCGTAACAGTACTATGACGTGTCTGTTTTTAGAGAAAGCACAGGTCATTGCAGTCATAGCAGGCTTCTAAATGTTAACTGAATATGTGATTATTGTGCAGAGTTTAAGTTGAAGCTACATGAGAAAGCTTTATCCAACAACTTGATTGGTTCTTCACTGTTACGTAGACGGCATGATGGTGAGTGAAGCAGGGAGTTCATTTGATGTACACCATTTTTTTCATGCTTGTTCACTTCACAACGGTTGGTAATGTTTCCTGACAACATTGCTCAAAAGGTGTCACCATGTTACCCAGTGTCATCATGTTAACGGCCAAGAGAACAAAATAAGGCAGCTCCACGGAATGTAAAAGGAGTCTGGTCGACCTGTGCCGCTCTCTGTCTAATTAATTGTCCAATATTAGGAATGTAGCACTTTTATTGCATGTAAATCTGTCACAGACCAAACCATTAACAGACCAGATGTGAAACTCACCATTGGAAATACAGGAACACTTGGCCCACCTGTTGTGTAGAGGGGAACAATTATCGCAGCAACTTTTAAAAGGGTCGGCATTTGCAGACGTATGCATGTACACGCTTAGCAGGACTAATGCACCACACGCACCCATACACACAGCAAAGCTAAACACATCACTTCTTTTTAATATTTTTTGGGGGGCATTTTTGGCCTTTGGCTTTAATATGATAGTGCAGTGAAGAGTTGGACAGGAAGTGAGTGGGGGGAGAGGGAGACAGGGAGGTGTCAGTCAACCCAGAATCGAACCCGGGTCGGCTGCATGGTAGACGAGTGCCCTACCGTTAACGACATAGGGCCAACAACACACAACTTCAATAATGATCTGTGTCTATGTTTGTGTTGCATTTAATCAAGCAACAATTATTGTCCCCGGAGCAATGCTCAAGGTGGATACGAATATGCCTATTGCTGAACTGTCTTTGTAAGAAGTGTGCAATGGTACAGTTGTTAGACCTAAGGGCATGTTTTCCCTAAAGGCGACAAGGTAAGATGGGCTCCTTGGATTCCAGGTGAGGTTGTTCAGGTGATTCGTAACTGGTCGACACCAGGTGAGATTTGACTGTGCAAATATTAAAGGCATGCATGTGTGCAGACTGCAGAGGAGTGGCCACATTACCTGATAAAGAGATAGGTACAGTATCCACAAGCAGAGGTAGAGCCGACAGTCTCGTAGCCTGTGTGTCAGTGTTGACAGAAGGCTGAGCACAGTACCTATGAGAGCTATCAGCTCCATTCCCTGTTGGGTGTCCAGGCCCAGTTTAGGTCCCAGCCACAGGAGCGTGGGAGAATCTCGCAGCTGCTCCCAGAATCCTTTGCCCGTGTAGCGCAGCATCCAGCGCGCGGGCAGCAAGCCGTCGTTGCCATAGAGACCTGTAGCGGAAAAGAAGGGCGTGTTGAAACTTGATTTTGTGTTCATCTTAGTACACACATATCTATCTCTGGCGTGTACAATACAATTTAAAACATGTTTGCTCAAACATGTTTGAAAAGAAGAGGCAGCCAGCTTGCCCACTTATAACCATTACAGTGCTAAACTTCCGGGACATCGACTCTAAAGCCAAAAGGATGTCAAAGTGTTATCTTGATGGTGTCAGTAAACTAGAAGTTGCACTAATCATTCCTGCTATAGTTCAACTGCCCAAGAGCGCATACTTCTTCAGTAGTGTTTCTGATAAGTGAATAACAGTGTGCCATTCACGAGGCATATCATCCAAGCATCAGACAATTTAGTATCAGAGTGCTCGCAACAGTAATGCTACAAGGGATGCATTGTTGTGGCTCACATTCCATGGGAAATTGAGCCAAAATCATATTGAGGACATTAAGGAAATAACCTCAAGTTTCTGTTAAAGAGTTCAACAGCATTGAACCATCTGAGCGCGTCATCCATTGGCTATTTTCCATGCACTCCATGAAGATTATTAAGTTCACACCACTCAAAGGTAACATAATATCCATGCGTGTTAAAGTTAGCACACGCTGTCAATTTCTCCATACTGTAGATTTACCAGTGGCATCAACAGACGATAAACATCATGTTTAGCATACCACACATGCTAGCTGCATGCTAACAGGAATTTGGGAACAACCAGAGCACAGGACAGTTTGTCTTAGAAAGAGTGCTATTCACCTGGTATCTGCACGTATAGGGAAGCAAAGGCAAACATGTAGATGACAGACATGCACCAAAGGAAAGCCTGCACTGGCTGCCGAATTTCCCCCATTTTGACACTTCGGATCCCCCGTGCCAGACCCGAGATCCTGCAGGAATGGTGGAGTGGAGGCTACGGATGCACACACACGCGCGCACGAGACTAGTTCTAGAAGAGGGCGGACACGTAGAACTGGCGCCCGAGCAAGGAAGGAAAAATCATGTCCGGCGGGGAGGGCGCTACATGTCACACCAAGTCCCTACAACGGGCACCATCTACAGGCGATGAGATCAGAAACAGCTTTTGACTATGTGCAACTTGTAACTAACTTGTTCCACTGTTTGTGCTTAGGAACAGAATGGACACTGGGGCAACATCCCGCAGCTCTCTACAGACCATCTGAAAGGCATTAGGTTGAAAAGTTCCGTGTTTTGTTGAACTAGGCCTATTTATTAATTAATTCATTTTTTATTTGTTTGTTTGTTGGTTTGTTTGTTTGTTTACTTACTTAGGCCTCCTTACTTGGGCCTGATACCTACTTGTTTTGATGTTCAATTTATGTTTCTGTAGGCCTACTTAACCCACAACATAGGCCCATAGTAGGCAGCTGCCATGCCAAATAGGTCGACATAAAGCCTAATGTGTAGTGAACTAGGCTACACTAATCTGAAGTAGGCTACATTTTTACACATTTTTACTGTAAGTCATACTGTAGGCCTAAATCATGTAAAGATATGTTATGCCTTTATCTTTGTTCAGTGGTTATACTGCATGGCCCCTGGGTCATTTCACGTGAAATCAGACACTTTGGGACCCGACCGACACGGATTTCAATCATATTTGGTGTGCCTTTTTAGTAGCAAGGTAGCACCCCAGAACTGCATTGGTTTGAATCTGACACTAATATTAAGGGAGAAACAGACTAGGAAAGGTTCACATGTGACTGATGTGAGGGTAGGACACTATACATTCAGCCTTGTAGCTGATTGTGTAATATGTAGAGCCAGAAGAGAGCTTTCAAACAACACCACAGACATCTTTTTGTGACTAACACTGACTGATATAATCAAGGTTGAATGTATAGTGTACCCTCATTTGTAAACCTTCGCTAGTCTGTTTCTCCCTTAATATTCATGTCAGATTCAAACCAATGCAGTTCTGGGGTGCTACCTTGCTGCTAAAAGGCACACCAAGTATGATTGAAATCTGGATCGGTCGGGTCCCAAAGTGTCTGATTTCACGTGAAATGACCACCCTTCCACTGCAGAGTTCTGGGAATCAAACAGATTTCAGGTGCATAGTGGTAGAACAACAGAACTTACCACCATACAAAACCATGCATTACATTATATGATGCTACATTTACTGTACTTTCTGCATATGCAAGGTGTGTAGGTAGGGTCAGTTTTGCTATGAGAGCAAACTGTCTTGAAAGAAGAATTGTCCTCACACACATTTTGATGGCTGAAGGGAAAAAAAAAAATTATCAGTTATATATTGCTTCACCATATGGCATAGAACAGTTTGGACGAGGATCACCTTTTGTGATAGGGCAAGGCTAGCCTGGCGAGCCAGACATAGTTTGTCATATTGTGACACAACACTCCACAGCAAACAATGCTCACTGCACACACAAAAAAATGCATTTATGCCTCACCCATGCAAGGGGGCAGTGGAAGGACGGTACCACGCTCAGGGTACCTCACACACACACACACACACACACACACACACACACACACACACACACACACACACACACACATACTGGCACTTGCATTCGCACACGCACAGAGATACACTAGATTTAGATTTTTAGAAAATTATTTCACTGCCTATGGTTGGGAACCACTTTTCTACAGTATCACTTGTGTCATAGAGTGCCATCTCAACTCAATGTTCCATTAAGTTCATGTCCATGTGATGGACGAAGCTTGAGGGAACTTGCCCTCATGCATGTGAAATCATTTAGCTTTGCTAGTGCATATTTTCCCCTTGTTCCATGTAAGGGGTATAGGCAAAAATTCATCAGGCAGAGGTCACACAACGGTGGCAGGCGGGAAGAGGATGTTCTTCAGGTCCTGGCAGGCACTGACTGATGGTCTGGATGGCTCAGGTCCTCCTGACCCCTCACACCTGAGACATCTTTTTTTCTTTCACTCCTTAATTTTTTATTTTTTTTCATTATCACAAATAAAAAAGTTTCAACTGTCTTACCACTTTAAAAAAAATGACTGGCTCTTTTTGTTCTCTTTCTTTCTTTCTTTCTTTCTTTCTTTTAGTTGTATTTTCTGGTAGAGATGGGTGATTGTCTGGGCTTGTTCCGTTTTCTTTCATAAAACCTAAATTTGGAAGCCATATGTTGTGCTTTTTGTGACTTTGTAGAATTTTTACTTAAATAATAACTTTTTTTTTTTTTTTAATGATGAGAATGTCAAGAGTATAGGCTACGTCAAAGACTTTCCAGTCTCTGACCAGAGTTTATTATTAGGCCTATTATTATTATTGTTATTAGGCCTATTATGTTATTATTATTATTATTATGTTGTTGTTGTTGTTGTTGTTATTATTAGGCATAGTAGGCTATGTTGTTGTTGTTGTTGTTGTTGTTGTTGTTGTTGTTGTTATTATTATTATTATTATTATTATTATTATTATTATCAGGGTGCGATTTGTAGGGGGGGATGGGGGGGATTGTCCCCCCTTCTGGTTTTGATACCTCCACTTTTCCTGCAGGATTTTAATATTTGCGGTATGTAACTCCATTGATAATGCTTAAAATCTGAAACTTATCCCCCCTTCTGGGTCTTAAACAAATCGCACCCTGATTATTATTATTATTATTATTATTATTATTATTATTATAGAACAGACAAGTACCAATAATAAAAAAAAAATCATTGATTCTTTAGAGTGTGGCTAAAACAGGTTTTAATTTTGAAAGAAAAAACGTTGTTCAAATCCAAAATATAGGCCTAGAGGTAGGCAATGTTACCAAAGTCCTGACTGTGCAGTAGCCTAATGTATCAGATAACCTCCCTATATTTTACCTTTTTCATAAAATAGGTTATTACTTGTTCTTGTCAACACCAGACACAATTTGAAGTAGCCTGAAAATATGTTGCTTGTATTAAAGTGAGGAATAATTCTAATAATTCAACAGAGTTGTAGAGACATATTGTAGCCTCAGATATTTTTAAATACATAGGCCTATGTTAGCCCAGCACAATTCAGTCACATATGACAAGCTGACAAACTATGGAACAAAACATGACAGAGGGTAAGATAGAGGTGATTGTAATAAAATTAGACTACACTAGGGCCTAGGCTACAATTAAATATTTCAAACAACTCTTCAAAGACATCTATAACAGACCCCTTGATTACCAGGAGGATTTATTTTGTACATGAAACTATTGATTTTCAACAGAATTAGCCGTTATAGCCATAGACCATAACATGTTTTGTCAAACTTTCAAGAATCAGTGAAATGCACTGATATGACTTATTTAGGCTACATCATTTGTATCATTCAAATAATAGGCTCAGTCTCTGATTACATGCTAAAAGGGAAAATGTAATGTTACATAGTTCTAGGCCATGGCAACAGTAGCTAAGCATGGATTGTTTACACGTAGAATGTTCAAACTAGAACGCAAGTCAGTATATAAAGTGTGTCCTGAGCAAATTTGATCAGTTCTTTGCGAACACTCTTGAAGGCAGACGGTTGTGACTTTGCTCCGCAAGCTACTCTCTCCGCAAGTTTTGATCACTAAAGCTAATTTGGTTTAGCTAACATAGTTAGCCTGTTTATCAATTTGTTCAGCCAATTAGCTTATTGAATAATATTGTAGGCCTCTTTATTGAATTGGACTGGTAACGACTATTTTTCTAATTCAATCTTCGATTGAATCGATTTACTCTAGTAGAGTAACCTAAAGCTAATTTGGTTAGCGTAGGCTGGTCCTTGAATTTATTGTTTTCTGTTTACTAACCAACTGTAGTTAGAATAGCCTTACTCGGATTCGAAAATTGAGTTTTTTCAAAACTTTAGGCTAGAGTTCTACTTAAATCTAGCTAGCTATTCTAGACTGTCTAATGCCATCACGGAGCAGCAGGCGCCGAGCCTCTGGGCAGAGGAGATGGTCTCTCTGGTGTTTTGCAGGTGCTGATGTGAAGGAGACGGTGGACATGGGGACGCAGACGGAGTGTCCGACCGTGGAGGTGGCCACCCAGGCGGACGGACCCGAGACGGCAGAGGCGACCACTCAGGCAGGTTGGGTGACAGCCGAGGCCAGCACTCAGGCTGCTTGTGGAACGGCCGAGGCCGGTATACAGGCAGTGAGAGTAATGGCCGAAGCTGGATGTCAATCTGTCTGGGCAACCAGCGAGGCCTCTGTCCAGGCGGCGAGGGTAACTGCTGACGCTGACACCCAGGTGGACTCCACGGACGGTAAGATTGCGCCCCTGTCTGACAAGTGTAAAACGCCATTCCGGGCATTATTCCATCATGCAAGAACCTCATCATACCGTATGTTTCATGTGCGTGCGTTTCTTCTTTACAAAAATCATCTTACAGGGTTTTTTATCATTGTCTTGCAGCGACCCCTTTGCTTGATGCTGAGCTACCAGGAGGTGAGAGTTTGCCAGACACTGCCATTAATGGCATTAACATACACCATACCTTAAAATAATGTCAATTAAAAAAAAATTTTTTTAAACTGTTCATGTGCACAGTATGTGGACCTAGATATAAAACCTCTCCCTTTTACATTCACATATCAGCATCTGTCCAGAGGACAACTGGTGTTGCTCCAGGTAGCCTATGGCCATTTTCATCAATACATCTAATTTTTCGCCTTGTCATTGTTTTTTAGATTATGGGGTTGTTTTTGAGGCTATATCCATTTTTACTTAATCTGTTTTTGTGTAATATAATTGCAGACGCCGACTGGACAGTCCAGAACATGAACCAGACGACTGCTTTTGAGTATTCAGAGTTCTTCCGCAACGGCCAGATGGTGAGATATCATTTTTCTTTTTAGATATACTTTATATAGTATGGGAAGTCATTCTCCAAGACTGTGATGATTTAGGTAGCTAATCTTACCTGGTTGAATATAACTGTCAGGAACATACAGTACATGTAGCAGGGATTTTACTTTCCTAACCTGGGATGTCTGGCTCTGCTTGCTTGTGTTTGCATGTGTGTTGTAGTGGGTGGAGGTGAAGCTCAGGTGTGAGGAGAGGCGTGAGGGCCCGTACCTCAGGCAGTACTGGTACCTCATCAACAACTGTTCCCAAGAGACAGCAGAGGTATTCTGTCTGGCCAAGACATTATCTTTGTTCCTTCTTCCCTCTGTTTGTTGCTGTCTGTTATGCCTGTCTGTGTCTTTTGTGTGGTGCCAGCGTTTGTACTGCACACACAATTTCCCCATGGAGACAATAAAGTTGTACTACTACTACTATTTATGTATTAAGATAAGACATGGAGTGCTTGGATTGTAAGTACATAGTATAATACAAAAGGATATGGTTTCTTTCTTTTTGTGTGCTTACTTGGACTTAATTATTATCTTTTGCAAATAGGGTATTTTTCATTGTGGTCAGTTTGATGGGTACTGTTTTAATCCTGTTTTTAATTCTACTGGGATTTGTTTTATTGTTGGCGCACTTAGAGTTATATGTTATGTATGAATATGTGCTTTACAAATAAAATAATTATATTATTACTAGTAGTAGTAGTAGTAGTAGTCGTAGTAGTAGTAGTTGTATAGCTGTCATATCGATCCTGCAGTGTCATATCTATCCTTGTTCCATTGATGCTCAGCTGTTTTGCTTTATTTCAGGGATTCCTGCCCTACGCCAACGGAGAGCTGCTCACTTACATTGAGGTAAATTGAGATACATGCACTTTTGTTGGAGAGAGCAGCAGATCTGAACACATTACCTGCACATCCTGCACTGTATGAGTAATATTCTAGCAGATCCTAAGCATTTGTTGTTTGTTGGTTTTATTGTCCTTGTAGTGGTACTGTGGGAGCATCACTGCGGTGTACTCACACATCCACACACAGATGACCACAGTTATGGACATAGGAGGACACCTGGTATTGACTCTTGATAACTTCAAATTATTTACTGTGTGGAATTTATGACTTATGGATGTTTAAAAAAAAACAATAACATGCCCTTTTACTATACCATGAATGTGTACCACAGTACGGCGAGACATCGACCAGCTGCAGGGGTCTGTCCATGGACGCTGCTGGAACCTGGACTCGCCTGGAGAGGACCGACACTCTCCGGATGCCCCTGGACCAGTTCTTCACTCCTCAGCCGGACCCAGATGACGACTCTGCTGGCCTCTTGGAAATCGACTGGTCCTCTCCTGGTCCTGATCCTGACGCTGATGGATTCAACGACGCTGATGGGTTCAACGACGCTGATGGGTTCGACGCTGATGGTTTCGATGCTGATGGATTCGACGCTGATGGTTTCAACGCTGCCGATGACGAGGATGCTGATGGATTCGACGGTGATGATGCTGCAGATGACGATGCTGGATTCGACGCTGCTGATGATGCCGTTGGATTGGACACTGGATTCGACGCTGCTGATGGATTGGAGGACGCTGCTGCTGTCGGCTCTCCTGCTCCTGGTCCTCGCGCTGCTGGTACTGATGCTGCTGCTGTTACTGATGCTGCTGCTGGTACTGATGCTGCTGCTGACAACTCTACGGCCCCTGGATTCGACGATGCTGCTGGTTGGTCTGGTGCTCTCTCTGCTGCTGCCTCCGTTGCTAGCCAGGTTCCCTCTGTGTAGTAAGTATAGTGGTCTTGAATTTTGTAAAAGACAGAAATAAATGGCTTCAATGACTGTGTCATGACTGTGATGTATCGCTGATTAAAAACACCATTTATTAATCTCACCAAAACATTCTGTCGCCCCTCCATAGCTACCTCTTCCAGTCCACCGGTCTGGGGGACTTCCCCCTGAGGCTTGCTGGACTGAGGGACGCCTTCGCTGTGAGTACAACAGTCAATAGTCTGAAATGTCCAAGACAAATTATTGTCAGAGATGCAGATGACACTGTAAATGTTTTGCTTTGTGTAGGTCTTGCTTGAGCAGCCAGAGACAGCCAACTTCATCGCCGTGACAGGGTCCATGCTTCTGAAGAACTTGGCCACCCTCAATGGAAAGGTAATGATTTCAGGGAGGATGTGATGTCATGGGACTAGATTTAACTGATTTTGGAGTTGAAGAGTCAACTCATTTAGCTTGGATGACAACTACAACAAACGTGAATGACAAGTAACATTCTTTAAACAGAAGTCCCCTCTGTTCTGCTTTACTGTATCTGTCTTCAGGATGCTGGTGCAACTCAACAGGCCTTTGACGAGGTGGTGGCCTTCGCCCAGACACTGACTCCCACCATCACCACTGAGCTCTTGGAGGTTGGGGTACGTCAAACTTTTTTAAACACACTGGCTCACAATCCCACAATCTAAGATGATGTAAATTGCAAATAATCTGCATCATATCTTTTTGATTCTAGATCCACCAGTTCAACCTCCTGGATGTGGTCTTCGAGCTGCTGCTGTTCAGAAACCTAGAGTTGGCGTATGTGCGGCTGGTCCCTGTACGTCATGGCAGATCTTACTGTTGGTTATTGATATATACATACATGTATATTTACTAAGTGGTTCATCCGACTGACTCCAGCCTTTGTTGTTGTTTCTCCTGTAGCAGGCACAGGGCGGGTTCCTGGATCATCTGGCAACAGTGGTCCAGTCCCTCCTGCCCTCTGAGGCGTGGCCACCCCAGGCAGCCCAGTGCTGGGAGCTCCTGCAGGTAACCACCCTTCTCACCACTCATCACCTTTCTGAGATCGTCCCTAAGTGCCTGTAGCCTGTTTGATTAAATGAGTTGTTTTACGCTATCTAAACTGACTGTATTGTTTCGATCCTAGTCTGAGGCAATCTCCTTCGTGTTGGAGATCCTGTCCCTGGACGTGTCAGCGTACCACCAGCCCCAGCACCTGGCCCAGAGGGTCTTCAGCAGCCTGGAGCGCCGCATCGACCAGCTGCTGAGCGTGATGCCCTCTGGCTAATATCCCTTTCCCTCTTTAGTTTCGGTTTTGAAGGGTTTAGTTACTTAGGCTTAGTGGGGTTTAGATTTTAGTGAGCAAAACTTAGTACTTACTACTGTATGGGTTTAGTTTCCTAATGCGTAGAAGGGTTTCAGTCTAGTGCTTAGTATAAATGGGTCAACTAATTGCGTAGTAAGGTAGGGTTGAGGTGTAAGAATGAGGGTTTTGCTTTTAGGTTTTGGTTCTATGATTAATATGGGCATTTAGTTTTTAGTGTTTCAGAGGGTTAGGACATTTGTATGGTATAGTCTGGGTTTGAACTAGTTTAAAGTTTTCATCTTTACCAAGGTTTAGTACTTAGTTTGGTTAATTATGACTGCAAAGTAGGATTTCATTGTAGTATAATGGACGGTTATTTTGAACGGTTAGTTTTCTCGTGTTTAGTGGGTTAGTGGATGGATTAGCTGTAGTTTTGATTGAGGGTTAATGTTTACAGTTGAAGGGTTTGATTATGTTTAATCCATAAGGGTTTAAGCTTTTTTTAAGGTCTTATTGAGTATAACTGAGTATTCGAGGGTTTATTTGCTGTAAATGTGGATATCTTATAGCAATTTTAGGGTCTATTTTTTTAGTGTATGGTTTTTGCACATATCCGGGTTTCCTTGTAGTGATTTCTTATGTTAAAGGACAAGCACACTATTTTGAACATTAAGCCCCTTTTAGTATTTCTCTGCAATGTTCTATAGCACCCCCTCTCATTGTTTTTATTTAAAAAAAAAAAAAAAAAAACGTTTGCTGCCGTTTCCATTATTTGGCTATTTTGGATTTTGTGTCAATTGGCTTTACAATGGCCGTCTATGGGCATGTCCAAATGTGTTCTTAAATACCACCCTAAACATTTGTTTTCAAAGTATGCATCTCACTGGGTGGTAGAGGTGTTCACTGGCATTCCCTAAGAAGTTTGAAGGGGAAGTACGGCTTCTGTCATTTATTTCCCATTTTGTGAATGAAAGAAAATAATGTATTTACTTAATGCTATATGTAAAACATCACAAACGCCATGATATTTTACTACGAAAATTGTTATGGAAAACCGGTAAATACCCCTGAACACTTAATGAGTTACATACCGGTATTCTTGAAAAAAGAAAATGTTTGTGTGGTTTTAAGAACAGATTTTGACATTTCCATAGACAGCCATTCTAAATCTAGTTGAGACAAAATCCAAACTAGCCAAATAACAGAGACAGCAGCAAACATGAAATAAACGGTGAGGGGGACTCTAAAGCATTGCCGGCAACTCAAAAAGGGGGGTTCATGTTCAAAGTAGTGCACTTGTCCATTAAGTATAGCCTGGGTTGTTTACAATGTTTAGTAAAGTTGGATTCTTTTTTTTCAGCATTCAGATTGTAATGAGTAGTCGGGTTAATTGGTCTTTCATTTCATATGAAGTAGGGTTTAGTTATTAATGTTACTTGGGGGATTGTTTTTAGGGTGAGTTAAACTTTTGGATTCAATTTAGTACTGCAGTTCATAAGATGCACAATGTTTCTCTGCAGTTACAGTATGTAGGTGCTTTGCATGAAAAGCCAAAAAACCTTTCAGCAACCCAACTCTGAAATTAAATTCAGTGGGGATTGGTGAATGGTTCTCATTGGCTAATGCCCCAATTTACTCAAATGTGTTCTACCCAAGCTCTGCGCCCCTCCCTCTCTGTGTATGATCTGTCTTTTTCTGCAGTTGTTCCCTGTTGGTGCTATGCGTGACTAGAGACCAGAACCAAGTCATGATGCGGACCCCAATGACGAGAACCATTAAAGCTGAAGATGACCACCGATGACCAGCATAGAGGGTCCACAAACTGAACATGAACCTAGAAGACCAGCCTACCAGGATCCACATTCTGAAGACGACCATAGAAGACCAGTCTAGAGAGACCCACACCATGGAGGACTTACATCATCATCTCACAGCTTGACAGAAGATTTTTTTTTTTTTTTTAAATGATCTATTCTGGACATATCTGATGACATCTGACTGTCAGCAAGACTGATGACAAAACCAACATGGAATACTAGAAAACCCAATGAAAATGGACAATTTTTCAACATTGGACATTTATTTTTTATGATCATGTCATACTTTTTTCCGCCCTAGTAAATAATATTTTTGACTTTGAAAAAGCACTTGTGTTGTAGTCATCTCTTCTTTATAAGGCACTTTTGTTTTGAAGTTGATTTGTATCAAATCATGGTATTTATCCCCTAAGAATGAAGGCACAATCTGTACATAAAACTTTGCAAAGAATTTTTATATACTGTTTCATATCTTGTGAAATGTCCGTAGCATAAATTTATAGTTATTGTATTTTAAATTATATCCTCCATGTATATGTATATTATATTTGGACATTAACTTGCTTCCTACTGGATTTACCGTAAATTACCCAGAATAAGCAGGTCACAGATTCTCTTAATGCTGTTAGTGAATCTAAGATGTCGTCAACAAAAAGTCTAGTAGAAGATCTACAGTAATAAGTAGCAAACACGAGCAACATGGAAACCATTCAAAATGTTTGCATAGTGTTTGAAAGATGTCTTTTCTCCGTTTTGGAAAGTGAGGTGAAGTATTGAGATGTACTATAAGAACTCAAATTACTTCATCAAATCATGGTTCAATCACATAACATACTTTCAATAAAAACAGACATTTTGTTGGAAATGAATAGAAATGTGTCATGTCTATGCAACCAGTGCCCCCTATTGAATAAAATGAATCCAACATGCTTTTTTTCAGTCCACATGCAGCACAGTATGAGTTAAGGTAGATCAGTCTGCTGAACAAATCTTGAAACGGGTCAGACCACAACACTGCTGTTGAATGTTGAATTGTGCATACACTTCCATTAAATGTAATTTAACACTACAGACCCACATTTTATACTTTCTAGAGTGTATTTGGTATTTCTCCAAAGACTTTGAAAGTGGGTTACAATAATAGAGTATAAAACATGGGCATACACTGGTATCTATGATTAACACTACAAATTAAATAACCCTGTTTGGTGTGGCTATCATCCCAATGAGAGAGCTTTGGAGAGTGTGTGAGATAATAAAGTAGGCCTACCTCTGACCTGACCACTGAATTCAGCTGTAGCCTATGTGGTTTTTCAATTAATGTTTCTATTTGTGTTATGAGCTTTGGTTTCACAAAAATGAGTATTAGAATCATATTCTTAAGAATCTTATTATTACTATCATAAGCAGAATGAATATGAAAACACAATAACACTAAGGTCTGAGGTCTGTATGACCATTGTAGAGTAGAGCAGTGGTTCCCAACCTTTTTCTTAAGGGACCCATATTTTTACTATTGTAAGCTTTGGTGACCCAACCACGCGATCGCCTGCACGAGACAGCGTCACAAGATGCCTTTCCTGCCAAAACTCATTTTAGTTATTTTATTCCTCAATTCATCTTTGGTCAAATATAGGCTAAATGTTTAATGTAGCACTTCCAATTTGTTGCTTCTATGCATTTATTAGTTGAATGCTTTGTCATTTATTCAACATGGGCTATATATATTTAAAATTAAACTCCTTAAAATCAAGAGGGCTCTGCGACCCCCTGTGAATCTTTGGCGACCCATAGGTTGGGTCCCGACCCATAGGTTGGGAACCACTGGAGTAGAGTATCATTTATTGTCAACGGAGGCAGTGACAACATTGAGTTATGCACTCCACCCATTCTCTAAAGGAGAGTGTGTGTGTGCAAGTGCGCCTCTTCCTTCCCCACTGAAATCAACACTTTTGATTTATGTTAACACTGAATAAATACACACAGCAACATTGATGGATTTAACTTTTTTCTTCAGCACCCGTCCACTGCATGCGACATATTTTTTTCTCAAGTAGGCCTATTGCAATTAATTGTATGTTGTGTTCTCTTTTTATGGGTTCCCTGCTCTGTGATGTGTAGGGGTTATTGCCATCACGCTGGAATTTTTTCTGGTCTTTGTCCAGCCGCGACGGCAAATTCATTTCCCCCTAGTGGGATAATAAATTAGACTTTGGTGTTGACTTGGCGTGATGAGCAAAAAAAAACAGACAGAAAGGAATCAGCAAAAACATTGGAGCACAGAGACACAGGGTTGCTGTGCTGTTACTGAAGGCAGCCAGGGCCTAGTTGTAGTACAGCTAGGCAGGGTTGGTCTTGGACCAAGAAAAATACTGCCAGGGCATGTTTGTCTTGGAACAGCCCCTCATACACAGCCCCCAAAGTGCAGACAAAATCACAGTTCATATCAGTGTAACTAATTGATAAGTTAAGGAGTGGAGTTACTTTAATAATACTATATCCTGATTGTTTTTTGTACAATTTCTGAGGGGGGGCTATTATTGGCCCCTGAGGGTTGTCGGCCCACCGGGAAAATGCCCTGTATACCAGATTTGCCATCCAGACTTGCAGCCAGTCTCGGGACAAATGTAACCCAAACCCCTTACACACTTGTTTGGCCATAGGCGGCAGAAAATCCCTGAGATCAGCAGCCCCTATGACCCAAAGAACAATGTATCTAGGAGTTCTGCAGAACGCACACAGTGTTGGAGACAGATTTTTTTTTAAAACAAAAAAAAACACACAGCACATTCCAGGAGACATTCCACTTCAGAAGACCCACCCAGGCTGCACACAAAAAGAGAAATACATGAACCTTTAAACGTGATTCAGCTAAAAGTCTTATGAGAAAATAAGACATGGGTTTTACATGCTATTGATGTATACAACGTTTGCATATTGCAGTAACTGGATGGAATGTGTATGCTGGGTGTGCCTTACTGACATGGAAAGTGGGCACATTTTATATAGTGTGTGTCATACTATATTATAGTCAATGAATATTGTTGAAAGTTTCATAATATGTATTATTTTCCATGTCTTTGCTGCTCTGAAAATCATTCCGGTGGGCACAAATTTGAGCTGAAATGTGTTTTTTATTCAATGGACTTTTTCATTTTTTGTTTTTTGTCTGCTTGAGCATCCGTTTAGGCTATGTGGAGGATGTGTGTCTGGCCGTCCTTTTCCTTACACCAGAACTCTGTGAGTGCTGAATCTTAGTCCAGCTTCAGCTTGAGTCCACTCATCTCCCACATATTTGCAATCAGAGTTGAAAACATGGCAGAAAGCCCACCTGGGAAACTCCAACTCCCATTGTCATTGTGACAATGAAATTGCGTTTTATATCTCACCCGTGCAAGGGGGCAGCCCCCAATGGCACCCCAAGGGAGCAGTGCGGTGGGACGGTACCATGCTCAGGGTACCTCAGTCATGGAGGAGGATGGGGGAGAGCACTGGTTAATTACTACCCCCCCGCCAACCTGGAGGGTCGGGAGTAGAACCAACAACCTTTGGGCTACAAGTCTGACGCCCCCCCTAACAGCTTACCCATGACTGCCCTTGTAGCCCCATTGGAGATTTTTACGGCAGAAAATAGTCTGTGGAAGTTCAATACTCTGGGAGTTATATACTATATTACACTGGCTCTCTGAATTAACACTTGA
Source organism: Engraulis encrasicolus (assembly GCF_034702125.1). Taxonomy (NCBI): domain Eukaryota; kingdom Metazoa; phylum Chordata; class Actinopteri; order Clupeiformes; family Engraulidae; genus Engraulis; species Engraulis encrasicolus. The sequence continues at coordinate 3,732,379 of NC_085860.1, forward strand.
TTTTTCTTACGGTGTAGTGAACATTGACAGACAGGATAGCATGAGAGAGGAACCAGATGCAGCTACATACTCACTCTACAGATGGTGGGCGAGTGAGTCGCTCACAATCACACACGCATGCACACACACGTGCACACACACGTGCACACACACACATGCGCGCGCGCACACACACACACACACACATACACACACACACACACACACACACACACACACACCTCACACACACAGACATGTCTCAAACTGATAGCCTTAGCAGATCTGGTTCTCTCTCTCTCTCTCTCTCTCTCTCTCTCTCTCTCTCTCTCTCTCTCTCTCTCTCTCTCTCTCTCTGGTTAACTGTTGTCCCTTAGTCAGCATCTCTGTCTTGGTATGCATGGGGGAAGTGGGGGGGTCATGGTGTCCACCCACATTCACAGTACTGTATGTCACAGAAGTCAGTACATCCCTCACATTTCAGGGTATTTGTAAGTATATCTTTTCATGGGACAAGATTAAAGAGATTTCACTTTCTTTGCCACAATGAACAGTAGCTGGCGTACAACTTAGTAGCTGGCGTACAACTTATATAGCTGCTTGTTTGCTGGCTACTGTTCATTGTGTCGAAGAGAAATTTCTTTAATATTGTACCATGAAAAGAAATGTGAGCGTTGTACTCACTTCTGTGACATACTGTACACACACACACATACACACACACACACACACACACACACACACACACACACACACACACACACACACACACACACACACACACACACACACACACACACACACACACAAGATGTTGCGGTAGGCCTATGTCTGTGAGAAAGTAGGCTATTTGCACTGGAATGGAACTTTTACTCTGCAAATTTACATCCATAGATCTTGATTATTTTTTGTTTGTTGAGACTAATGTTGTAGACCTCATTGACTATACACCAGGCAATAAATTATCTGTCATAAAGCCATACTAAAGCTTCGAAAACACTCAGGGAAATGGGATTTCTGTGAATACGCTGTTGCACAAGAGAAACAGAGCTGCGCTATTCAGAAGATAGCAACATTACGATGGATAGAATGAACCGGAACAGAGACATTTGATGTTCCGTGTCCGTGAACAGCTGCTAGGCATCTAAACAATCCACCTCTCTTCAGCTCAGAAACCTCCCTCCCACACACTGTATACTTCTCTCTCCTTCTCTTTCTCTCTCTCTCTCTCTCTCTCTCTCTTGCTCTCTCTTTCTCTCACTCTCGCTCTCTAACTCGCGCACACACACATGGACATGCACGCGCGCGCACACACACACACACACACACACACACACACACACACACACACACACACACACACACACACACACACACACACACACACACACACACACACGGGACAAGCATGGCTGAGCGGGAACTTAATCAGAAAGGCCTGGGTGGGATAGGTAGGTGAAGTAGTCATATGGTTTTGCCTGGGATGCCTTTACAGTACGTCAGCAGCTGTAGGTGAATTACTTGTGAAGTTGACTTCCATGGCAATTTTTCATGGGAACTCTCGATGGCGTTCCAAGCAAAACATTCTAGAGCACAATCTGGTTTGAATGAGCCCCAAGACAGCTTGAGTGGAGTTTTAGAGCTTTGGTTCACTGACACCAGAGCTATAGGGAGAGCCCGTAAGGAGTTGGAAGAAATGTTTTAAAAAAACCTGAATTCTTCCAGTTCCAGCTTTAGGTTAACTGTACTGAATCACAATGGCTCGACCTTAGATTGCACAATGAACCCAAAGGCAACATGAAGCCCGCAGATGTCTTTAACTATTTTCACAAATAGTTTTCACAGTTACAGTTGGGGAAGGGTTAATGAAGTTGAACAATGTCTGTGAAGCCATCTTATGAATGATGTGGCAATGGTGTGGCCTTCTCAGCCTCCCAAGTCTCAGGATTAACCAATATGGCACCACATAAATTCAGGCATGTGGGTCGTATTGTGATTTTCCAGCTCTAGTGTTTTCAAATTGAAACAATACGATAACAGTTGTGACACATACGGTACAACTCTTAAAGCAGTGGAGGCAAGATGAAGCGCTTAAGTGCAGATGGTGTATGTTGGCTCAACATTTTGGCAGAGTTGCTCCCCTTCCCAGTTCTGGAGGTGTGGGTGGGGAGCATCAATAGAACCTTCTCTCTGGTGATGAGTTAAGAACAAGAGTCCATGGACAAGATGAGTATGTTCTAATGGTGCATTCCAGACCCAATCCAAACTAGTGGGAGATGGGACTTCTCCTACCTGCCACTACAAAAAATTGCACTGGAACAGCAGTGGACTTTGGGAGCTCCCACTAGCCAACTGGGGGAACCTCGCTCTACTCCTCCCTCAAAATAATGAAGTCGTAGGATAATGGTGGTGCCCATGGAGCCACTATTTAAAGCATACGTAAATGAGTAAGCTAAGTTTTATTTATCTTCGTGTGTGGTTGTTTCTGACACAGCAATCTGAACCTATAACATCTTGAAAATGTGTCACACACTACAAATAATCATTATTTGGGCTCTATTTGGGCTCTGTATCAAAACACCTATCCAAAGTCAATTAAATCACAGCTGTTGTTATTGTTGTAGAACTGCCTGGACCGCTTTGAGGTGGGAGCTGGACTAATTCAGGTAGGAGAAGTCCCATGTCCTACTTCATTTCACTGGTCTGGAATGGAACATCACAAACAGTATACTGTCAGTACACAATATTTGGGCTCATGGCTGTGCACAGGCAGTGTGTGTGGGTGTCTGAGGAATGGTAGAGAACTTTTGGACTTTTACATTTTCCTCCCTCCCAGTAGACCTAGTCGTGCTTAAACACAGATGCATTCATGACACATCAAATCGACATTCCTCATATTTGGTAGCCTTAATAGGTCTGGTTCTCTCTCTCTCTCTCTCTCTCTCTCTCTCTCTCTCTCTCTCTCTCTCTCTCTCTCTCTCTCTCTCTCTCTCTCTCTCTCTCTCTCTCTTTCTCTCTCTCTCTCTCTCATCCCTTAGTCAGCATCTCTGTCTTGATATGCATGGGGGGAGGGTAGGGGTGTGTTAACATGTTCTGTAGTGAGTACCCCCCTCACATTTTCTATGTTTTTAAGTAGGCCTATCTTTTCACGAGGTAATTAAGGATATTTCACTTTGACACAATACGCAGTAGCCAGCGTACAACTTCCATAGCTGCTCTCCCCATTCCTTCTACTCCATCTCCCTAGAGATCTTCAGCTCTTTGATGTCCTCCACTCTGCTCCACACCAACCCTCTGTGGCCTTTTTCTCCAGCTATAGCGGCAAAAACACTTGGAAGTTAGTCCAATAAGGTCTTGCTTTGCGCCCCTCTTATCCAGTGTGTTCATTGTGAGGATAAGAGAACGGCAAATACAATTCTTCTTATGGTTACTTTGGTCACTGCAGATTTTGAACAGCCCACTCGAAGCATTGGCAGCATTACCCATTTAGTTTGGCATATTGTCTCTACTGATACGTAGATCTCTCCTTGTGAAATTAGACAGCTTACATCATCAAATGAATGCAGATCTGCACAGGCCTAATTCAGAGAAAGAGATACAAGGTAGTTTCACACGTTCCCTAATCACAAGACCACCAGACAGACAATGCCAAAACCACACCAATGGACAGCTTGATAGGCTACTTCAAAATGGTTCATCAGCTCAACATCTAAAGGCAACATCAACAAAAAGAGTGCAACAGTAGTGTTGCTCACCTGGCGACCTCCCTCAGGTAGAGGATGCAGTAACTTGGACTGTGTGTGTACACTTCTGCCCAGCAGGAGGGGGCGCTCTCTTCATTGATAATGAATCCCAAACCTTTAATGCATAAGCCATTGGACTCACACTAACGCATAACATGGGTCTAAATAGACCCGCATTCATTTCCAATGTATTTCTGAGCATTAATCATGTATTCTCTCACACAACTTCTAAAACCAATACATTTTATCCCATAATTCTTCTAAAAGTAATTACATAGGTGGTCCTTAATTCAAAAAAGTATTTTTTTAAATGTTCTTATATTTTCATTTTACAAATAAACATGAATTTGGAATTAAATCACTAATTTCTAGACGTGGACCGAAAATGGCCCGCATTCATTTCTAATGGAAGTCTAAATCTTTCACTATAATAACTTCCACAATTAATGTATTAGCTAATGGATTAAAAGTTGTGATTTAGGCTGTTTTTAATGCACAAAATGGGTGTTATTTTTTGTATCTTATATAAATAAACACACAAATAATTTCCCCCATTATTGCAGACATAGCCTAAGTCTAAAGTGTTTCATGTTAGGAACTAAAATATATTTTAAAGGATTCCCGTCAGGAACAAATAAACTGCAGACAGTTTTTGACCACTGTTGACCACTGCTGACCTATTGGATTTAAGCATTCCAGGTCATGCATATTTGTGTAATAAGAGACGGTGTGATCGGAGGAGCCCAATAGCCTATATCAGGGCATAATTAATGTGCATAATTATTAGACAACTTTGCTTTCCTATGGGAAAATATGCCACAAAAGACATCTAACAAACTCCAAAAATACTATAAACAATTTTGATGTCTTCCAGAGGGGTGTGGCTGTCTTGAAATATTGGTCACATCCTTCTAAAGCACTGTTACAAAGCCATCAGTGTCACATGACATCAGCTCACAAAGTCACTACCAGATTTAGAAGAATTGAAGATGAAACTACCACAAAAGTATTACCTGCAGTGCTGTTATATTCCAGAACTGAAACCTACATTGAGTGTCCACAAGAACATTGTATTCAGCACTCAGAGACATGGCCAAGGTAAAACAGGCTGAAACCTGAAGACCACTCAACAAGAAACTTAAGTCAAGACTGGGTCAAGAAATGTCTTTAGACAGTTTTTTTCAATGGTTTTATGAACTAGTGAAGGTGACTGTTAATGGACCAGGTAGATGAGTCTATGGCTAGATCAGCAATGTGCACACTTACATGAGTTCCTGAGTTCCACTCAAATGCCAGCAAAGTACAGCATAAATACCATGGTCTTCAAAAGATGCAAATGCCTTCCTCTCAATAATCCAGCCATGGGCTCATCCACCCTGTCTGTCAAGAGTCACTTTCCCAAGTCCATATAGGCCTAACTTTGAAAACTCTGTCCCCAGGTATTTTTGACCCAGTCTTGACTTAATTAACTTGTCTAGTGTCATCCCTTCTTACCTTGGCCATATCTCTGAGTGCTCAATGCCCTGTTCTTCTGGACACTTGGTGTAGGTTTCTGTTGTGTTGTGTTGGCAGTGACATTTCTTACGAGACTGATGACTTTGTAATGATGCATTTCATAATTCTGTGGTAAAGTGACCAACGTCTTGCCAATTTCATGACAGCCACATCCCTCTAGAAGACTTCAAAATTGTTAATCGACTTTTCAGAGTTTGTTAGATCTATTTTGTGGCCCATTTTCCAAGAAGACAACAAAGTTGCCTAATAATTATGCACACCTGATATAAGGTGTTGGGTACCTTCGACCACAGCCCCATATTTTTATACAAATATGCATGGCCTGGAATGCTTAAATCTGATAGGTTTTCAAGTTCATATAGATTCCTGTTGGAAAATAATCATAAAAAAGACAATATGGTAAAATAAAACATGTTTGCCTAATAATTCTGTAGGCCTATATAAAAAATGAATGCGGATCATTTTTGACCCATGTGTGTAAATATCATATAATTGTATAAAAAGATGTCTATTTCAAAGAATAACCATAAAGTATTTGAATTAAGTATTAATGTTGGGAGTTAATACTCCACAAATGACAAAAAACTTGAATTGTAAAAGAAGAATCAAAATCCTTTCTCAATATGGCTAAGAGACATTAAGCTTGTGATGAAATTACATAGGAAATGAATGCGGGTCTATTTAGACCCATGTGTCTAAATATCATATAGTTATATAAAATGACTTCTATATCAAAGAATAACCATCAAGAATTTAAAATAAGTATTGATGTTGGGAGTTAATACTCCATATAAATGATAAACAATTGGACTTTTAGTAAAAGAATCAATATTCTTTTTCAATATGGCTAAGAGACATTAAGCTTGTGATGAAATTACATAGGAAATGAATGCGGGTCTATTTAGACCCATGTGTCTAAATATCATATAGTTATATAAAATGACTTCTATATCAAAGAATAACCATCAAGTATTTAAAATAAGTATTGATGTTGGGAGTTAATACTCCATAAATGATAAAAAGTTGGACTTTTAGTAAAAGAATCAAAATCCTTTTTCAATATGGCTAAGAGACATTAAGCTTGCGATGAAATTACATAGGAAATGAATGCGGGTCTATTTAGACCCATGTTATGCGTTAAAGGGGTAGTAACCAAAAAAGTGTTTTCACGCAAAAAGTTATGATGCATAAAAATAAATTAAGTCATCTAAGGGACAAAAACAAGTCAATTGAGGAATTCATGGAGTGCTGAGTAAGAAAATTGTATCCTTACAAAGATATAGAAATTTTAAACTCAGCCGGGTCTATTTAGACCCATGTTATGCGTTAAAGGGTTAAAAGAACAGTTGGTGTGCTGTGTCTTGCAATTGCAGTTATCCTTGGCTCATTTTTACACATTTCATTTTTGTTGTGTGTGTGCGTACGCGAGTGTAAGTGTGTTTGTGTAGCCTATGTGTGTGAGAGAAAGAGGGCTGGGGGAAAGAGTTTTTATATTAGAGAACCTAATGCACATGGCCATAGTACCGTTGCAACTGCTGCCATTTGGTTTTAGATAACATATCCAGATCCACGACCACGATTAAATATGCCATATGTACAGTAGGCCCTACAGGCCAAAGGTTTGGGCTTAACGTCTCATTTAATGTGTCTTTATTTTTGTGACTATTTGCAGAACATAGTACATTTTCAGGGAGGGCATCAAAACTGTGCATGAACACATGGATAATTATATGCTTAAATGATAGTGCCACACGTTTCAACAAACTTATTTTTCTGTCTATTTTCAAGTAAAAACACCCAGTCAGTCAAGTCAATCTTACTTGATACAAGTAATACAAGCAAGATCTTCTTGGTCTGATAATGGGTCATTTGGTCTAACATAGCTATCTAGGTGGAACAGAGGTATAAAACGTAAAAGTAAAAGTGAAAAACCCTGTCACAGGTTCCCTCCAACAAAGGTTTGACCTCTCCAAGTAACAGGCTGTGACTCAATATCAGATCAAGAAAATTTCTGTAAAATGCTTGTATTTGGCAAGTGTTTGGGACACTGCAGGAAATGGTCATTGAAACTAGCTGCTCATTGAAACTAGGCTCCCTATTGCCAAATTTGATCTTTACATGAAAGTTTACTAAGTAATAAACAAATATTTTCTAGTATGGTCCAAGTACGGTCATTTTTGCTGCTAAAAATGGCTATTTTTGGAATTTCAAAATGGCGGACCATGGAGAAGATCCCCCTTTTCATGTGTGAAAAGTGCATTTTTTCCAGTCATAATAAATATTTAGAATGTGATGGTGGTGGTAAGTATTCATGAAAAAGGTAACATTAGGGCAACATGGGCAGCATGAATTCTGGAAATAAACAACTAAAAATCTCACACAGTGTCCCTTTAAAACTAGGTCTCCAAATTCTAGTTCTACATTATTCTAGTGAGTTATTGGACTTATAACGTTCAATTAAGATTGACATGAGTGACTGGGCATTTTTACTTGAAAATAGACAAAAAATAAGCTTATTGAACAGTGTGGGGCCTTCAGTTGTGCCGTGTTGACGTCAGGTGGATAGACAGCTCACATTGTTGTTGGACAACAGCTAGAATGATATTTTTTGGTAAGCACATAATGCCCTCCATGACAATACACAATGAAAATCCACAAAAATAAAGAAATTAACTATGGTTAGAAATTACAGGTCATAACCAAAATACGGCATAAAAATAGACTTATTCTGCTGGTGGCGTCCAGACCATTTCTCCTTTTCTTCCTTTCTGGCTGAATTTTTGGTCACATCTACTTGTTGTTATTGTATGTCCTCAGGAGTTAAAATGAGGTGGTGTTAATCACGCACTGAAGTCTCTCAGGTAGCCTAGTGCTACTGGAGGGATGGGTGGTCATAACAATTATCAAGCAGTAGCAGAGAGGCATTTCACAAGTTAGTAGACACGTCCTTTAGATCTCCCTCGGAGAGAAGAGTTGACAACGCAAGTAGGCCAGACTAATGCTCGCACGGCTTTGAGGTGGCGATAGCCAGGCTACCTTGAGGCTACCCTGAGGCTACCCTCAGTAACTGGGATCAGTCTGGGGGGAAGCGTTCAAGCTCAAATCATTAGCCTAACTGCTGTTGCCGGCTTTTCTGTTTGTTTTCTTTAGCGCCCAAATTAGAATTGAAGATAAGACAAAGTTTGATAGAATATACCTAGTTATTTAGTGCAACACATGCAGTTAGTGATGATTCATGCTTAAGTGTAGCTCAGTTCATGGAAAAAGGGAAGAAAGGTGGACATCTGAGCTTTAGGCTGGTAAATGGCCTTTTACAGACACAAAGAGACTGTTTGAACTGGAGCCAGCAAGAACAGAACGGAAACCATACTAGCAAAAGGGAAGCACAGCTGATAGCTGGCAGAGCAGAAACACTGCAAAGATGTGTGTGTGTGTGTGTGTGTGTGTGTGTGTGTGTGTGTGTGTGTGTGTGTGTGTGTGTGTGTGTGTGTGTGTGTGTGTGTGTGTGTGTGTGTGTGTGTGTGTGGCTGCCAAGTACTCAGTTCGGCTATTCTGTGAAACTAAGAAATTAGTCATGAAACAGCTCCACAACACAATGAGCCACTCAGCCTGCTTAGATGATCTGGGTTTGGGAATGTTTGCAACAAAGATGCGTCAGCCTGTTTTTATTTTCTCAGTCACACAATGAGAACAACTTGTGTCCACAGACATTTCAATGATCGCCAATACTGACCAAGGCAAATGTACTGCCCAGCAAATACACTGAAAAGCATACCATAACAGTCCATACTGTTTCCATGCAATCGTAACCATAGCAACAACTAAAAAAAAAAGAAAAAGAAAACTGGGAATGGTCCATTCCATTGGTTGTTTACAGAGTGTCTGTGGATTTCTGGAGAAGAAAAACATCAGCATAGTCATGTAGAGAGTTCAGGCGCAATAACAGTAGATCACAATTCCACAAAAATGTTCATGATTCTTTTTCATGTGTGTTACAAGACATACAGCCAAGCTGCGGATGGGTTTAAACAATCAGTCAACCCAACTGAAATAAATTAATACAATAATAAAGAAGTACCAAACATCCGCCATTTGGTTCCCTTTGAGTTTGAGTAGACTAGAGTAACTTAATTGATCCCCTTGGGGATGGACCTTTCCACTCGGTTCAGAGCAAGAGGGACAGTCTACCACAATGGTGATTATGAAACAAGACCTACATCAGTGCAAACCTTCAAAAAAGCAAAGACAGACAGATATCAGTGTATTGTGTCTGCATACAACAACAAAAACTGATGAACTTGCTGATGGTTACGTTAACCTCGTTGTGCAGAGGGCAACCCATCTATATAGCCTATCTACCTTCTTATCCACGGTTATAACGGCAGTGCCATTACTATTTGGGTAGCAGTTGCTAGTGCTAAATCGTTCAGAGGGGCCATGGGCAATCTAACAGGAACTAGCATACCTGACATGCTGTGATAGCACGAACAATGACATGGACAGGGATAGTGTCCGGGGTGCCGACAGGGGGGGAAAGGGGACATTTGACACGGACCCAGGGAAAGAGGGACCCCAGAATTGGGTCCTCATCACATTGAATGTATTGGGCTGGGGGGCCCTTTCAGATGACTTTGCCCTAGGCCCGGCCAAAGCTGTCAGCACCCCTGGCCGTAGTAATAATGTGGAGAGAGAGCACTAGGTTAACTCTGTTAGAGCAACACCATGTAGTTTTTGTCTCATTTGTCATCAGTCTGGGATGAAACTGTGACTATGTTCAATTCAAACAAGTGAGACAGCCAATTCAACACATTATTTTGACTGCTGACAGTCCATGGAATAAGCTAGGGCAAAGTGGATTTAGAAATAAACCATTGAAAGCATCTTCAAAAAAATTATTTTCAGGATGTAAATTGACTTAGTGTAGCTTTAACCGTATACAAGTCAGGCATTATGTCTATAACTTTTTCAAGGCTGAATAAACCAGATTTGTCACATAATCCCATTTGTAGTGTACTGTACCTCGGCCCAAGGACAGAAATGACAGTCATCGCAATGCTGACACGCCAGAATCCACTGCTTGATCCCTCAACAAATAATTAAATACACATAATATTAATCTTGTTAAAACAGCAACTTATATCTACGTATAATAATTACAAAAACAACACTTGGAGGGTTTGGTCTCAATGAGCCAATGGATCAGTGCAAATAGCTTTATCACAAACTCCGTTCACGTGAGAGAGGAGCAAGAGTCCTCCGTCGTCGCCCTTTGGCTTCATTCACATTTTGTTAGTTGGTTAGTAAGGTTGTTGCATAATCCTATTCACAGACATGGCATCACAATGCATTTATCACACGCTTGTATCCAAAACAAGTGGCAGGGGAGGAGAGGTAACACTTGAGCCACAGTATCACTATACAAAGGTAGGCTTGCAGGAGAAGCTAAGTACTTAAGATATGAAACCAAACAATGAAGAAAAAAAAACATTTTTTTAAATGTCGGGTGCAGGTTTAGATGTGGGTGTTTTCCAAACAGGTAGCTGAAGATTCAGACATTGGTATATTTCAAATATTTAGGATAGAAGTAGATGGAATGTCCTTGAAGGAGAAGGCATTTTAAAGAGCCTCTTCCTCAATACGGAAAGGCACGTCCCCTAATGGTTTTGTCGCATTTGGAAGTTTTCCAAACAGATTGTCTGTGATAGCCTCCAGTTTCTGTCTAGAGGTCCCATTCATTAGTCCAATCAATGCCGGCAGCAGAGAGTGCTTTCAGTCTCTGTAGCACAGTACCCGACCATCAGACTCTGTCCCATGGGAGTGAAACCCAAGATACCCCAAACTTTAAGGGGGGTGTGGATTGTTAGATTCTAAAAAAGAATGCTTCCTACAACAATGTAGGATTCTAAAATTCCACAGTATACCGATGGACCCCAACATTCTTTAAAACATCCTTCCTCTCAACATTCCAAAAGTCTGAATGATGCTACTTCCTTAAAGGTTTGATACGTTGATATGTCATCCAAGTGGAATCACACACTTTTTAAACAGGGAATGAAGTGAAAAGACAACTCAGTTTTCCGCGGCTAAATGCTTAACTTGCCGTTTCAAAAGCAATGTACGAATAGCAGAGGGCTCTTAACTGTTAAAGTTCTTTTGTTTCAGACATGTAAAAGTTTATCTTTTACCTGACATGTTTCGACTGTGAAACTTCTGTCTTCATCAGAGGGTCACATGGATGTTGAAGTGTGACTTGCTTTAAAACAGCTGATGGTGGAGGTTGGAGGTGTGACCTTCATGTCAATATTGACAGGTTGGTCACACCTCGTGCTGTTAGAGTTGTGGCCTCAGGATGGTGGTCCTGGTGTGAGAGAGCATGTATGCTCCTTCATCCCTGTTCATGGTGGTTGAGCTGCCCTTTCTGATCTCAACTGACTCCTTAATCCAACGGTGATACATGTTGTTCTCGTGCTGTATGATTTGGGCATTGCCCCAGTCCATTATATGATTTTCCCTTCTGCAGTGGTCTGTTATTGCTAATTTTAGGTTTTCTTGCATAACCTTTTCCTTTATTGCTCTTGTGCGTCTGTGTTCTGTTTCTCTTTCACACTACTTTTTATGTTCATTTTTCTCTTGTGTTCAATGTCCTTCCTGTCTCCCTGATGTAGGTCTTATTACAAGATTGGCATGGTATTTCATAATGATATTGCACTTGTTGTGTTGGTCAATCCTATCTTTGGGGTGTACTAGTTACTGTCGCAATTTTGTGTGTGGTTTTTACCGGTGTCTGTATGTGGTGTTGTTTCATGGCTCGTTGGATGTGTTCTGGTACTAAGCTGACATACTGTATGGCAGGGTTACTACTGCTCTTGTGTCCTGTTTTTGAGTGTTCTGTTTTTTCCCTTTTTTCCGTTATGTATTTTCTGTTTTTCACTTGTTGTGCTCCTTTATGTACGTATGGCCCATTGCAGGTTTTGGCATGTGGTCAGTGCTTGCCGTATGTGCTGTTCTTCTACTGCGCGTTTTGTGGGGTCGGTGATGATGGCTGCGCGCTCATACAGTGTGCTCACTACTGACAGTTTGTGTGCGATGGAGTGTTCTGTTCTGTCTTCTGTCAGGGAAGATATTGGTGCAGGTTTCCACTTTCTTGTAAATTTTTATGGTAGGGCACTCGTCTACCATGGGGCTGACCCGGGTTCAATTCCTGGCCCAGGACCTTTGCCGGTCCTTCCCCGTCTCTCTCTCCCCACTTGCTTCCTGTCACCACCTTCACTGTCCTATCAGTCAAAAAGACAAAAAAAAAGTTTTATCCTGATGTCTCCTTCATCCGTGTGGTGGACGCGTATGTCCAAAAACGCTATAGAATTCTTCGTCTCCGTCTCATGTGTGAACTTAATGCTTCCGGTACGGTCTATTGAGTTGAGATGGTCAGTCAGCTGTTGTGTGTCCAATTTTTTTCCCAGTATGTCATCCACGTACCTCCGCCATAATGTGGGCCTGCATTCTTCAGGGGCAGATATGATAGCCTCCCTTTCCAGGTCTTCCATGAAGAAACCACACATTATGGCGGAGAGTGGGTCCCCCTTCGCAAACCCATCTTTCTGCCCGTACACTGCCCTACGGAACATGTGACCCTCTGATGAAGATGTTTCACCATCGAAACATGTCAGGCAAAAGATAAACTTTTACATATCTGAATCAAAAGAACTTGAACAGTTAATATAACCTCAAGACATAATGAACATCATACAACAGAGGGCTCTCATACATGTAAGACGTGTGCACGTACTACATGTAAGGCATAGGCACTTACAGTCTCTCCAATTACCATCTGTACACTACATTGACCTTGCCCTGGAACCAAACTTACTTTTTTCTTTATCCTGGAGGACACACACACACACACACACACACACACACACACACACACACACACACACACACACACACACACACACACACACACACACACACACACACACACACACACACACACACACACACAAGTCAGCACAGAAAAAGACCTCTAAATGGAAGCATATGAGTGTCTGGGTAGGTGGATTACCACGGGACACCTCTGAGGGATGTGGGGGAGAGATTCCACAGCGAACAAGAAGCAATCCTGTGTGGGTGTGCTTGGGAGTTGTGCAACTCCCTGAGCTGGAAGAGGAGAAAGCCATGAAGACTGAGCAGATGCTTACACAGACGCTCTAACGGTCCTGAGCGAGCACACACAAGGCGAGGGATTACAGTGACTCCCCCAAAATCAGCGCGAAGCAGAGCTTTCCCAGAGTTAGCAATCCCAGAGGCAACAGTTACCTAACTCAGTGTGGCGACAGTTTAAGTCCAATGATGTCTATGGCTCAACAACTCAACATCAGCCACGACGGACTAACCAAAAAAATAGCAAATGTCAGTCAGTGCAATGGTGGCCACAGTTAGACTTGGGACCATCACAGTTAGCCCACAGTTGGCACCAGGCCCCCAGCTAACACAATGCGGTCCAAGCTAGCTATTCAGTCCACAGGTGACCACTCACAGTAAAAGCATGCTGGTTGGTTCAGGAAGCCATCACGCACTCACTTGAGTGGGAAAATAACAGAGCTGTCATTTTAAAGGAACACATTGCGGCTATAGCTATATGAGGCTTTTGCTTCAGTTCTCTCTTGAAAAAGATTTCTTGAGCTAGCTAGCGCTTGGTAGGCCTACCATAACAGCTGCCGAACTGAAGCCATATGACCCCGCTCTTGTGCAATTGCAAGACAGAGAGCACCGCTTTGCTTGGGCTAGTAGTGACCTTCCGGCCAACCTATTCACGACATCTGAGTGTTATTCCTATTGTCTAACCACCCGTCCTCGTCTCGTACCTGTGGCCTCGAGATTCGAGGCGACATGTCATTGACGGTAGAGGTTTATTCAATACCTCGCAAAAACACATTTCAAAGGTGATGTTCTCATTTGCAAGCGGGACGTTGAATAAGGAAAAGTCCTCCAAAAGTCCTAAGTTGACGGCGGGGAAACTTAAGTGGTTTCTCCGCGGAGGTGGGGAGTCAGCGAAGCACGAAACCACAGGCACACCAGGATGGGAGGTGAGACTATGGCATTCAAATCGTGGTTACGTGTCCGGGTTTTCACATACCAAAGTATGGTCACCCATAGTGGCAGCTACAAGTGCTACAAGTGGCTGAAGTCATATAACCACGCTCTTTTGCAGTTGCAAGAGAGAGCACCGCTTGCTTGGGCTATCAGTAGCTAGTGCATGGTAGCGTCGCAGCTGCCAACCTGAAGCCGTATGACACCGCTCTTGTGCAGCTCCCAGAGCTGCAGGAACTCCTGGGGCATGGCGTGGTAGCTGTTGGGGGGCTCGTTGTCATAGTAGTGGTGCGACAGGGGCATGCCGTCAGGGCCGTCGGGGAAGGGCCAGAAGCCGTACACGTCCACCTGGTCGCAGACGGAGAGCGCCAGGGTGAGCATGAAGAGGCCCGTGGAGAGGCGGCGCGCGCCCACACCGTGAGACGCCCAGTACTCGCTCACGCGCCGCAGGAAGTCAGGGTGGGCGAAGAGGAGCGTCTGGTTGGCCGAGGCGTCGGCGAGGGTGTGCGCGGCCCGGAAGGAGGGCTCGGTGCCGATGTTGGAGGAGAAGGCGGGCATGTAGATGAAGCTGCGCTCGTACACGTTGACGCTCTGCAGGAACGGACGCCGCGACCACTCCAGACCCTCGAACCTTTTAAAGACAGATGCATGCGCATAGACACACACACACACACACACACACACACACACACACACACACACACACACACACACACACACACACACACACACACACATGCACACACATGCACACAGACACAGACACACACACACACACACACACACACACACACACACACACACACACACACACATTTAAAAATGGGTGACTTGTTCTGTGTGTTACGACATAGATCATTTACAAAACATTTACAAATATAATACAGAAACATGTACATATATGAATTTTGAGTTTACCTTCTCTCAATGATGCTCGGGTTTGCTGTCACTAAATGTGTTCTCTTTCCAATGTGTTCGGCGTATCCTTTGTTCAAGGGAGGGAGATTACATCTGTGCGCACACACACACACACACACGCACAGAGATACATTTCAGCGATAGCATCCACACACAGACCCAGAAGAATGCCTCATCATTCCCATTAGGCAATGAAATCTTGTGTCGTTACTGAGAGTAGTATCTTAGCGTTGCCTTATCAGTTGCAAGCCCAGCAACATCATCACACACACAGGGGGCTGTTATGAGTCAGATAAAAGCACTCAGATCTCCTGTGCATGCAAGAGACTCTAAAAAAATATCTGACTGCTGGCCACTGATGACTTATGACTTTCTATTCCTTCATCATAGACCCAGACAACACCTGACACTGAGAGCAGTTACAGTGCATGCAGTGAATGTTCCCATTTTAAACCGAACAATGACACAGTTTTCAGAGCGCCCACAACTAACATGAACTCTTTATCCATTTTGATTGAGGTCACGTTTCGGTTCCCCAGCGCTCTTCCGGGGACTTGTTTTATGTACACTACTGCGCTCACAGAGTGCTAAGATGCCCCATGATCATAAACTGCTGTTTGAACTTTGCACCAACACAGTACATTCCTTGCGGACATAGTACGCTACGAGACGACATTCAGAACCAAGTGTCAGTATCAGTACAGAATGTTTCATTCGTTAAATTGAGGTCTAATAATGCTTCCGTGTTAATAGATAATTTGAGATTGTGGCCAGAGTAGGTATTTCAACTATGCTGCTCATTGAAACTGTGAAATTGAAACTGCCTATTGCCACATTTGATCTTTTCATTAATATTAATACAAAATAAACCAATTTACTATGCCCAAAGGACAGTAAGTTTTGCTGCTAAAAATGCCCATTTCTGAAAATTCAAATTTTAATGGTGCTGGTAAGTATTTGTCAAAAAGGTAACATTTGTGAATGGGCAGCATGAATTCTGGAAATTAACTACGAAAAATATTACACAGTGCACCTTTAAATGTCATGCATACCACTTATCGGGGCTTAAATTGGAATTTGGGGTTTAGTATTCGTCAACATTGACTTGGTTGCTTTCACACCAGCTAGCAGAACTGTACCAAAGTATGACAGATGAGGTCTGAGACCACCCTTTTTCACGCCAAAAGCATTTGGCGCGCGCCAAGCGTTCCATTCAAACCAAAATGTTTCAATTATTCAGAACTTATAACCATAAACAAGAACAAGAAGTTCATTGCGTTTGATGTGTCTGCCATAATGCAACATGAGCTTGTGCGTGCGTGCGTGCGTGCGTGCGTGCGTGCGTGCGTGCGTGCGTGCGTGTGTGTGTGCGTGTGTGTACTGTGTGCACATGCATTGCAGACGGTGCAAACAGGCCAGGCTTGTGGCTTTCACGTTTGTCTAGCACAGGCCAGGCTTGTGGCGAAGTTTGCACACAAGAGCAAGACCCCCACAGTAGCACTTCTAATGTCACTTACAACGTTTCCGAGAAATTCTTGCAAAAGCATTGCTGTAGATGACTGATGTATAGCATGCGTGACTACATTGTAATAGGCTAGTATAAGGATTTGACGTTTTCAACCATATCAGTCACTGATCAGAGTCACATCAGAGTCTACACTGGCACCGTATGTCGTGAAATACTTGCAGCATGTGTGTATGTGTGTGTGTGTGTGTGTGTGTGTGTGTGTGTGTGTGTGTGTGTGTGAGAGAGAGAGAGAGAGAGAGAGAGAGAGAGAGAGAGAGAGAGAGAGAGAGAGAGCAAGAGAGAGAAAGAATGTGCAGTTCAAATATGCAGTATATTATTATTACTACCACTGCTACTATTGCTGCAACTATTACTGACCATTAATTAAGATGCTTTTAGTGCAAACGTGACGCAAGAACAACAGAAATTCTACAGCCTAATGTCGGAGTACCAAAAAAAGAAAGCCTTCTAAACTAATGCAAAGTTCGTGAAAGAATTGTTGGGAACCAGAATAGGTTTGGGTACAAGAATTAGCTTGATCAGTAAACAGATACATTTTGAATAACTTTCAAATACCTAATTTCTAACTATTCAAACGTGAGGAGATTAACATCGTTTTCACGTCTGGTCCCTTTCAGCTGCCTGAGCGAACTCAGAGTAGTGACTCAGCATTTTTGCTGCATATGTGAACGCTCCAAAGCATATCCAGACCCCTCAGAAGCGAACTGTACTGAGACCTTGGTTGACGTGGTCTCAGTTCAGTTCGCTTATGAATTCTGTCACACATGTGACTAGGTGTAATCCCTTAAGGACGGCTGTAGAGGACCGGGTGTGATGAAAAAGAAGAGTGACACACCATAAAAGCCTACCAGGACCAGGAAAATTGCAAAGCAAAATTTCAGGGGATCTGGTCAAGCTGTAAAACATTGCAAGCTGATTGAACGAAAAAAGGTAAGTTGCCCTGCTTCCATAAGTTTGTAAGTTAACTCAACTCAAGGTTAAACTCAGCTCGAGGCTTTCTCAAGTTGAGTTAACTTACCAACTTAAGGCATCAGGGCAACTTTACTTTTTTACGTTTAACTGGCTGCAATGTTTTACACTGTAGGTGTTTGTTGTGAAGGTGCCACTGGCCCAGTGAGTGTGTTTACAGGTCTGTGTTACCTGATGACAAACTGGGCTCGGTCGATTTCGTTTCCACAGCCGCTGTTCTTCAGAATGCCCCCGTTGCCGACTACTGCACAGGTGCTCAGGCGGTGAGGCAGAGGTGGGTCCTGCACACACGTACACAAGCACACAAACATATTTTGTCAAACTGACATCGTCTCACTGTGTCCAAAATCTAAAGTCTAAATCTCTCTCTCCTCTCTGTCTTTCTCTCTCTCTCTCTCTCTCTCTCTCTCTCTCTCTCTCAATGATGGTAGATACGCTTGTTCTCTGAAAAGTGGCTCGGCTCTTCCTCTTCCTTTGGCCAAAGTGTGAAATTCTGCGTGTCTTGTACACGTCTGTTTATATGTAATTGAAGACAAATTGTCTAGTTTTCTTAACACTCCCTGAGGGGCACAACGAGGATAGGCTTTTGGCTCCACTCAAGTCTTTTGTGTTCCCTCATTACACCTATTTTGCTGGTCAACGCGATGGTTTGTCTGTCCGTTTGTTTGTTTGTCAGCAGGATAACTCAATAACCAATGAACGGATTTGGACGACACTTGGATTTCTTGATAATGACCCAAGGAACAAGTGATTCAATTCTGGTGGTGATCCGGATCACGAACCGGAACCAGAACTTTTTAAAAGATTCTGTCAGCAGGATAACTCAAAAACTAATAAACTGATTTGGACG
The DNA here is from genome assembly GCF_034702125.1 of Engraulis encrasicolus. NCBI lineage: Eukaryota > Metazoa > Chordata > Actinopteri > Clupeiformes > Engraulidae > Engraulis > Engraulis encrasicolus. The sequence goes on from NC_085860.1 coordinate 3,750,971, forward strand.
AAACTTTGTGGAGTTGTTAGTAATGACCCAAGGAACAAGTGATTCAATTCTGGTGGTGATCCGGATCACGAACCGGAACCAGGACTTTTTAAAAGATTCTTCACCATTGCTGGCTTATATATCTAGACGCCCCTGGTGACCAGAAATTGAATTGCGGGTACTCCACAAAACGAAGGCAGAAAGACTCAGGGTGTAACATAGTCAAATGTATCAAGCAGCCTCCTTGGCGGAGGTGTAATAGATCACAGATACAGATCCTGATAAAATTCAGGTCATTCCAGAGTTTTGGGTACATACCATTTCCTTACGTCACACTATACAACTGTGCATTTGCTGTAGCACACACATCTACCCAAAGCACCATATACAGAAGAGGTTATACTACAGTGCATCAGAGGTTCCCAAACTTTTTCATGACACTGCCCCCATATATACTAGTAGATTCCAGCCAAGGCCCCTCTGACATGTCCCGTGCTACACTACACACTACACTACCCTCAATGGAGTTGGTGCATCTCAAAACCCATCCAAAGACAACAGGAAACATTAAAAATATAGGCCTACAGTAGTGTTTCTCAACAGGGGCACTACAGCCCCCCTGGGGGCGTTGGGAAGCCTTAGGGGGGTGGCGTTGAGAAGGATACCTCTGAGTGGGGAGGGGCTTAGTTCCCATTGGGGGGCATTAGTCTATTTTATCTTTCAATACTAAGGGGGGGCGTTGGTCGGCATATGATGAAGTCAAGGGGTCGTTTGCTGAAAAAAGGTTGAGAACCACTGGCCTACAGTCACACTCCATCCGAGACACAATAGATAATTAGTATAATATACCGTAGTTCTTCATGGGAATATTTTGAGCTCATTTTTGGCTTATTTTGCTCTACATTTTGCTATTACATTATTATTATTGGCATATTATTACATTACACTTAGCTGATTTTTTTTATCCAAAGCGACTAACAGTTTCTTTATAGGGTATTGGTTACTGTACCTGGAGCAATGTGGGGCTGGGTGCCTTGCTCAAGGCCACTTCAGCCATGGATGGAGGTGAAGGCAGGAGTGAGGGTGGGATTTGAACCCACAACCCTCTGCTCTTAAGACCACCTCCCTAACCATTAGGCCACAGCTGCCAATACTTTTCTTGCCAACTTGCTGTGGCCGCCCTACAGTAGCACCCCTTCACGGCCCACCGGTGCCCTCTTTGAAATCCACTGTAGCCTACTACATCATAGGGCAGTCATGGGTAAGCGGTTAGAGTGTCGGACTTGTAACCCAAAGGTCGCCGGTTTGACTCCCAACCCGCCAGGTTGGTGGGGGGGAGTAATCAACCAGTGCTCTCCCCCATCCTCCTCCATGACTAAGGTACCCTGAGCATGGTACCGTCCTGCCGCACTGCTCCCTAGGGGCGCCATAGGGGCTGCCCCCTTGCACAGGTGAGGCATAAATGCAATTTCGTTGTGTGCAGTGTGCACTGAACACTTGTGTTCCGTGGAGTGCTGTGTCACGATGACAATGGGAGTTGGAGTTCCCCAGTTGGGCTTTCACTTCGGCTTTCGCTTTCATATCACAAGCCAACTGAAGTACAGAGGAAGAGTAAACAGGGGAATAGCACTGTCCTCTGCTCCAATCAACTAGCATCATTAGAATAGCCTATAAAGGCTTCACCGCAGGTGGGAACCCACGCCACAGAGAGACATGTTTTCATTACTTACACACCCCAGAGCAGGGAGACTGCAGTATATCTACGTATACTAAGAATGTAAAAAACATTGTCTCACACAATGAGTTTCCTGTGGATGGTTTGGTCTTACGTGTCAACGGTGTGTGTGTGTGTGTGTGTGTGTGTGTGTGTGTGTGTGTGTGTGTGTGTGTGTGCACGCTTTACCTTGACTAGTAGAGAGTAGGTGTGTGGGTCAACGGTGTGAGAGTGGAAGAGCTCTGCGTCAAACCATAGCACTGTTCCAATGGCCGTGTTCTGCTTTGTCACTGCAAACAGGCGATGTGCATCGCAACACTTCTCAAGCTCCTTCCTGTGAGGTGACACACATGCACACACACACGCACACACGCACACACACACACACAGTCATTATGGACGGTAGATGCACACCCCATTCACATTCGGTATACAGTAGTTATTTGCACTCTGTGTGTGTGTGTGTGTGTGTGTGTGCGTGTGCGTGTGCGTGTGTGTGTGTGTGTGTGTGTAAGGAGAACAGAACCCCCCCCCCCCCAAGAACTCCCCCAGAGACAGAGGTAAAGTGATGGTTGAATTGGAGATGTGCTTGACTATGAGTTTGACTGACCGGTTACACAAGACAATAACCTCCATCAAGATTATTAAGGGGAAACACGGCAGGCTATTAATTTAAAAAAAACACACAAAAAACGCAAATCAAATTTTGTAAAGCATTGGTGGCACTGGGTGTAGGGGAGTAAGGAGTAAAGGAGTACAAGCAGGAAATGAAAGCCGTGTCCTCTGAGCGGCAAGCGAGCACTTCCACAAAACCATCCCCAAGAGCACTTCCACAAACGCTCAGCATATCCAAACATCCTCTGGTGATAGATTAATTACTTAATATACACAGCATCCGCTGGTTATATCTGTGGCCAAACTTCAAATTCCATGTTTACAGTTCATGCAGAGGGCCTGAATAACAGCCTCTATTGGTAAAACAATATTAGTCAGTTTCAGAAAAGGGCTGAACCATTTTTAAGAAAACCATGAAATAAAATGTTCGCAATGACAAGTAGGTTATTTCACTAACACATAAAATCTCCAACACAGGAGTAGGCTTAATAGCCTACATATAATAAGACGTGTGTCGATAATGTTTCTTTTAATTATATTGCTGATTACACAACGCAGAAAGTCTTGGTAGGCCTACTATGATAGCGTTGAAGTGTGGACATTTACTGCAGCAGGGGTTCCCAAACTTTACTATGACAACTTGGCCCCCTATAAACCAGTAGATTCCAGCCATGGCCCCCCTTACATGGGTCGTGCCACACTATGTTTTGCTGTGCACCCCCTTTCAGAAGTCTGTGAGTTTGTGCCCCATGTATAAAATAATATCGAGAATGGTAGTAATGTTCAGAGATGCAACTATAATGTAGTTCTAAACTAATGGAAATATTGTTTATCTTGTTCTTGGTTTATTTTGGTGTACTTATTCAATTTATTCAATAGGCCTAACTTATTTTGTTTTGCTATAGGCTACTCTTCCTGCCAACCCGCTGAAATTAGGTTAGGTTTGGGGTCATGTTTAGCTTGCCTTTGAAATATCTCCGACATGTAGGCTTAAATTTGTCTCCTATAGTATGTCTACCACACCTGTCAAACATGCGCGGGCGTCTGACCATCGTCGCCAGACCGGGCAGCGCGCGGGGAGATTTTTCATCACACATGGATGCATGGCTGGATTGAGGAGCCGCAGGGGCGCTGCTCACCCTCTCTCTTGTAAATGGGGGCTGCTCTCGCTGGGAGCTCAGAGGACAATGGCTGGCCTCAATAGCCCGTCCTAGTGAATAAAAGAGTCCATCTCAAACACATCCCCGCGCCATAGCTAAGAGACCTATCTAGCGTTGTTGGCGTTTGCACATCTCGGAGAACAATTTCAGGCTAACGTTCTCTCATCTGTCACATGCGTTACACAATTGTGTCAAATTCGTATGCGTGTACCGTTATCTCTCAGTCGTCAGTCCCCAACAATTCATCTGAGAAAGAGGTCATTAGCCTACCCGAGAACCTCGTAGTTGGAGGCGTTTCTCTTCCACTGACTCCGAAGCTGCTGGATTTCTCTAACGAGTCTCTTCGTGTCGATGCTCCGGTCCCAAATCCTGAACCAGCAAATCGCAAGCACAGCCAACCCTGTCGCCAGGAATAGGCACTTTCGGGTGCACCTGAGCGGGTTCATCATCATCCTGAATAAATCACGCGTCTATACGCACGAACCGAGCACACATCAAAAATAATATCCTTCATGAGCCGCAAACATCCATCGAGAGGACATTGAGATACGTGAAGCAATCTCCCCGCTCTGCTGAGATTCTGCATCCATACTCCTTTCACTCAAACTGCCTGAGTCACATACACATTCCAGCTCATGCACGCCTACACACGCGCGCACACTATATCCAAATTGCACTGGCGGTATCTGTCCCAGGGAGAATACAAACAGATGTGAGCACACCGCGAGGAGTTCAATTAAATTCAGCGACGATGTTCTGTCATCCCCTTGCCGTCCTCCTCCACTGTCTAGAGACGACGCTGACGTCACGTCAGGGTATCTGAATTTGGCTCCGGTTCTCTTGAACAGATGAAGGACGAGGCGCGGGGACGCGCGCAGCCGGTTGGGCTATGAGATTAACACATGGATGAGATTAGCTGCAGTAGTCCAGTAGTTCTCCTTTAGTCCTGTGATGTATCATTTGTGCGAAGGTCAAGTTTATGGTTTTGGCTACAGATTAAGAGCTAGATAAAGGCTGTGTGAAATTAAATGGAACAGACCCAATTATCACCAAAATTCAGTTCAATAGGTCAATTTACCTCGTCCTTACTAAGAAAAATCCAGAGAAAGATAATATTATTTGTAATAAATTGTGAAACATAGGCCTACATGTCTGGGAAACTGAAGGGGTGGAAAACACGGGTCAGTTGCCCCGGTCCATAGAATGGGCCCAGAATTGGGTCCTCATTACATTACAATGCATTGGGAGGGGGGCCCTTTCAGATGATTTGTCCTGCGCCCAGCTAAACCTGTCAGAGGCCCTGCATGTAGGTCTATATGCAATGAAAAAGAAGTCTTCTACTATATTCAGTGCTGCGTGCATGCATGGAGGTGTGGGAAATTTGCATTGTGGTGACGGAGTAAGGCTTGTTGTAGAACCAGATACACATGTTTAGATTTCCCCTAAGTCGTTGGGGAAACTGGCTCAGAGAAGAGCAGTCATACCAGTCACATTCCCTTGAAATTAACCTTGACATATAGTGCTCTTTGAAATAGATACTTTGTTTCTTGTGAAGTGCTTAAAGACAATCCGAAATCAGTGCTGTATAGATACTGCCAAATGTATAGCCTGCAAAATTCATAAATACCACATAGTCCTAAGTATTTATCCACAAAATGTGTAATCTATCACATAAAAAAGGAAACTATTTTTCAAGGGGAAATTACAGGAAAAAACATTCTTCATAAACATAATTGCCAATACAGTTTCACCACAACAACTTAACAAACTGACTTAGGCTACAACAAAAAAAATGAACTGGAAAAAGAAATCCTGGAGACAAGACACCAGAGCAGCACAGATATGAATCTTTTCTTCTTTTATTTAAGTGCACAACATAGGGACCGTAGGGATGGATGTACCATCGTCAGAGTCTCTGATGAAGATGGTACAAACCCCAACTTCATTGACGTTGGGACACTAAATTGTGATTAATAACAAATTACTGTAATTTTCAAAACATCTGATAGATATTACATTATATGGAGAACAGTACGAAAACATGTCAAAACTGACCAAAAAAAAAATCTCGTTTAGGGGGATACTCATGAATATGGAAAAACAACACGTCTCAAAAGAGTTGGGACAGGGCAGTAAAGGGAAGCAAATGCTGAAGCAGACTAAAAACAAAACAAAGGACAACACTTAACAGTTAACATTACATTAACTGAGATCATTTTTTAATATAAAAATCAGTGTTAACTCCTGTCTTGGACATGATTTCAAATGGTAGTTGTATTCTTCATCATGTTTCATAATATTTTCCTTTAAATAGTGCGTACAATGTGACAGGTCTTGACAAGCCGGCCATTTCATCACCTGGTTGTCCTTATGATGGGGCTAAACTATCAGAACAATAGAAAATGCAATTTGGCCTTATTACCATTCAGCACTATATTCTTTCTTGTGTTATTTTAGCTTATTCTGGTGTTCATTGCATTTCACTGGTAATGTCCCAACTTGTTTGAGACATGTTGCAGTTATCAGATTTGAAATGAACACATATGTCCCCCCAAAAAATATTTTTATTCGATTTTAACAGTTAATATATTGTCTTTAAACTATTCTCCATCTAATGAATGGATTGAATGCTTTGAAAATGATAGTATTTTTTATTTTATTCACAGTTTACCAAGTGTCCCAACTTCATCGGAGTTGGGGTTTGTGCGTCCATCAAAACGTTAGAAGAAAAGAATCGCATCTGTACTGCTCTGGTGTCTTCTCTCCAGTTAACATAAATAATTTACTAATTAATTACAGAATACCTGATATATAACACCTCTGAAACACTGTGCTGACAATCTATTGGCACACTCTATGCAGTTCCCAGAGAGTGTATGGCCATTGCTCAACTCTACTAAAGGTTTCCTTATCTTTTCCTTAATTTGTGTTTAACAAGGAAGTGTTAATCATTATGTGAAGTCGAGACTGGTATTCAATGCTGCCAGTTAATCCGAATTACAGTGATGTTCATTGGTTAGCTGCAGCGCTTTTACAGTACAATAACTTGTGTTTTTGCCATGATCTTGTCTAATCATGTCTTTGAGTTCCCACAGTTGGAAGCATACATGCCTCTCATAGGGAACTGCAGAGGTGCACCACACCTCTAAACTTATCGCCGTTATCACAAAGGAGATATTGCAATTTAGTGTTGCTATAGACATCCATGGACAAGGTCAAGAGGTATCGTTTCCTGTTCCCTCCCTGCCAGTCAAATTAGGCCCTCCGCACACACCCTTCACCTTTGTTGAAGTTGAGCGTAGGCCTAACCACAGCAATATTTGTTTGCCCCTGCATAATATCGTGCCAATGAATGGCGTATGACATTAGGCTCTATGGCTTTTATACTGTATGGCTAGGTAAGTGACACAAACCAAACAGACCAAGTCCGCAGTCATCATGCTTGAATACGTAAATGCGTTTTTTAATAGAAAACAATGGAATCTCACTGCACTAAGGATCGAGTCTCAGTGTGCTGCACTTAGTGGACATTCATACATGTAGCTCAGCACACAGAGGCCTTAATCCATCCTCAGAGGAATGAAAAGGAATCATTAGCCTCCTGAAAAGCTACAGCTTCTACACAACATCTGTCTCAATTCAAAACAAAACGCTTTTCATAACTACCTAATTACGTTCCTATGAGTAATTTAGTTAAATGGGTTTTCCCATTACGACAAATATTTGTAGAGAGATCAGAGTAGATAAGGGGAATCAATGATTATTCATTCATTTGTAAAAGTGGAAGATGACCCAGACAGACCAGACAGCCTGTAACACTGTTGGAGCACAGACAGCGCCGCAGTGAAGGGCTATGTCAGCCAGCCCTGGGGAGATGCAGAGAGGCTCCCGGAGAGAGAGGAGAGAGGAGAGGAGAGGAGAGGAGAGGAGAGGAGAGGAGAGGAGAGGAGAGGAGAGGAGAGGAGAGAAGAGAGGAGCAGTGAGAAGAGGAGAGGAGAGAGGATGGGGAGGAGTGGGGGAGGAGGAGAGGGGAAGAAGAGAGGGGGAGGAGTAGAGTGCAGCTGGGTAAGGAAGAGGGGGAGGGGGAAGAGTAAGGGAGGAGAGAAGCAGAAGGGGAGGCAAGAAGGGGTAGGAGGAGAGGGGGAAGAGAGGTTGGATGTGATGTTGCATTAGACCAAACCTGGTGGGTAGAGGTGTGTTTTTTTATTATTGCGTGTAGTATTTTTCTCTTTTGCTTATATAAGGGTCATTCTTACAATTAGAGTTACAATTAATGGGCTTCATTAGTCAATTCCAGTCACTTCAACCAATTATCTTTTGTACATCAGCATTTCGTCGCTGTCCAGCAAAAAACACTTATCTCCACTTCTCATTGTTTTTAGGGGCCAAGCAGCGAAGCTGGCGAAGGCCCCTAGTGTTTTAGTTCCCTCATTGACTCCAGTCAAAATTCTTCTCCCTCTGCAAGTCTATGGCAGCCCATAGAACCGTACATAGGAAAGTTGTGAAAATTCGCACACATATTCGAGGCAGCATCAACATTACCCGCAGCGATTTATAGGTCCCCAGCCCCAACGCTCTAGCGTCACCAGCAGGTCAAAGTTGCAGGTACATTTCTGCTTGTAACTTTTGAACCGCTGGTCCAATTTTCAAAAATTTGGTATCCCTGGAATCCTTGGCCCAGGACAAATCCGAGAACTAGTGATGATATTGTACCCTGCGTGTATAGTTTTCCTGCAATTTAGAATTTTGTAAAATTCAATAAAAATGCTATTTTTCCCGCACTTTTTGATCAATTCGCCCGAAACTTGGTACATAGTATCTCTGGACTGAGCTACACATGGGGTCTCAAGGAATATTGGAAATCTTTTATCGTTTAGCCGTGACAGCCAATCATAATTGTTGTAAAAGTGGCGAAACAGGAAGTGAGGTCATATCTCAGCAACTGTTTGTTGAATTGGGCTGGGATTTTGTACACACATAGTAGTCCATCCCATGACCTACCACAAAAAAAATCGAATCCCCAGCTCAAACTCTGTAGCGCCACCAGCAGGTCAAAATTTTAGCTACATTTTTGCCTGTATCTTTTGAACCGTATCCCAATTTTCAAAATATTGGTACACAGGTCATCCTCCCACCATGTTGCACCCAGGTATGGATTTTCGTAACGATTGAAAAAACTATCAGCTCACAGCAGCCATTCAAAATTGTGGAAAGAATGGAGGGATTTTTTCTCATCTCTCTGTCTCCTCTGCTCCCCTTGCGCACGTTCACTGACACCATTCTCGGCAGGGGGTCAAGCCCCACTGCCCCAGCCCCTGCACCCCACCCACCACCCCCTCCTCACATACACACAGACAGACAGAGGGAGAGGGAGAGGGAGAGGGAGATGGAGGGGGGAGAGGGAGAGGGAGAGGGAGAGGGAGAGAGAGGGAAGAAGGGAGGGAGGGAGGGAGAGGGAGGGGGGAGAGGAAAGAATTTTGAACACCTCTTGTCGTTTGCCGGTGACAGCCAATCAAAATTGTCATAGAGGTGGCAAAACAGGAAGTGAGGTCATATCTCAGCAACCGTTAGTCAATTTCTGTTAGGATTTTTTGCACACATTCTAGTCCATCCCATGACCTCCCACAAAAAAAATCCAGACCCCAAGCTCTCTAGCGCCACCAACAGGTAACAGGAAGTGAGCTCATATCTCGGCAGCTCTTCAACGGATTCAAACTAAACTTGGTTTACGTGATCACACTCTCGTCCAAGGAATGCACACCAACATTGGCGAGATTTGGACCAAAGGGGGCGCTGCAGTTCCTTCTGTTGCCGTGGCGGCTCTGGCAAGTTTACTGCTTGGCCCCGCATTGCTGCTTGCAGCTATATTTTATGTATTGATTTATAAAACGACATTTTCTAAAAAAAATAATCATTGCAACATTAAAGTTGGCTACTAAATTATTTATCATACACATATACCCATGGAGACTGACCAGTAGTACTGTCTTTTATTTTATAATAAATAAAGAACGAACATAAAAAACTAAAAATAATAGTGGAGATAAGTGGTTTTTGCTGGACAGCGACGATTTATCTTTTATATAATACAAAAACTCAACAAATAACGTTCCTCTGAGAAAATTAATATATAGGCTATTACTGTTTTTTGACGTCTTGTCCTACTTTCCAAATGTCAGAGTCAGTCTTCATATTGACAAGTAAATAAACATTTTTTTGTACCCTATCAAATATTTATAAATATTTATTCACAGTAGTTATATTAGAATAATATGACACATTATACATTAAATTGGGGATTTTGTGTGTCCCAAAAAACTGTGTCAACCATGTCAAAAACTGAAAACCCCTCCATAAATCAGCAATTGTTTGGTCCTAAGTCATATGACCAACATCATAAAATGTCATAATATGTCAAAATGTCATTTTGGACACTCAAGGGTGTATATAGAGACATCTATTTATTGAAAAAAAATACAGAAAAATGCCAGGGAAATACCTGTAATGTTACTCTAATTATAGAATGACCCTTAAAGATCTAATCAAAGTGTGTTGTGTCTATGCATACGTATGAAATGTGCTATAGAATTAAAATTTGATTGATTGATTGATTGATTGATTGATTGATTGATTGATTGATTGATTGATTGATTGATTGATTGATTGATTGATTGATTGATTGATTGATAATTGACAGAAGGGTGGGATAGAGGAAGATAAAGTGACCGGGTGGGTTGTGGAGAGGGCTGGAGCTGGGGATGTGGGTGGAGAGGGTAGAGCAGTAGAGTAGAGGGCAGAAGAGGTGTCTTGCAGCATATATACATCATACAGTGCACAATAATGCATAAATGCACTCATATCGTATCACACATATCACTCATAAACACACACTGTACAGTACTTACTTACATACTAGGTTTGTGTTGTATGTTTGTGAATGAAACGACTCTTTTGAACGGCCACTCATTTTCTTCATTCATTTTTTTGTTCGTTCTCAGTATGTGACCTTCATGTGAATACTTTGGGTAAACTCAAGTGTCTGCCTAAGAGATAGGCAGAAATTGCCTTTAAGGAGGACAATCTTTTGTTTTAGGATAAAATGACCTAAAGGTGGAGTCAAAGAGGCTACCCTCTTAACATTGAATAAATAATAATAAAAAAAACGTTCAAAGGAGCCTTTTTTTAAAGTAACGAGCAACTATGATTCTGATCCCCATCAAAGAGCCATAAAAATCCCATATCTATTACATACATTATAGAGATCCATCGCATGTACATGCTATACATACTTATTGCATACATTGCACCAACCAGCCTATCACTCACAAATTACACTTCACAGCATATACGTACATTCACCTCAGGGTGGGAGAGAGGAGTATGGTGTGGGTGCAGTGGGGGTGGAGTGGGGTGGGCCGAGGAGAGGAGAGGAGATGGTGAGGGAGAAAAGAGAGTGACGGCGTGGACAGAGTGATAGAGGATTGGAGGAGGAGAGAGGATGGGAAGGAGTGGTGGAAGAGATGCATGACACAAGAGATTGAAAGGAGAGAGAGTGATGGGTGATGGTGGGGCTGGGGGGAGGGTCAGGAGCTGGGAGCTGGGACTCCTCGGAGTAACATATGGGACGTCCACTGGGACGGAGGGAGCGCCACTCTGCCAAATGAGATCACGGTCAATAAATCCGCACTGCAGCCCAAAGGGTCCCTGGTATACTGCTCCAGATGGACTACTACTACTGCTGTTGCTGCTGAACATGGCGGGTGCCGCGCGCGAGCACATCTAGAATATAAAAAACAGTATGCAGTTGTCCCGGACGGTAATATCCTCGAAACGCCTCAAACTTCAGGTTAATACATGACGCTCTGCATTTCAGGGATGCCCTGTAGGTCACCACATGATTGATAAGAGAACGTTGCCTTCGTTAAATAGATAGAAATAATTTTGGACCCATGTGAAGACCACTTTCTCGCTACTGCTGTTAATGTTCACCATGACGGGAATAAGAGAACGAAGACACGGGCTGATCCACAACACCACTCCAACAGGAAGTGGCTAGTATATAGCAGAATGCCTGGATCTAAATTGAGACTAACTGTAAAGGCCGAGACAGATTCAGGGAGTGAATGCAGGCTTTGTGTGCTATGACTGGATTCTACCACTCCACGTTATGAATGGACACACGGGCTGCCAATTCAATTCATAAATGAATTCATGGATGAATGAAATGAAAGGGGTCAAAGGTTATTGCCATTAGTGATGAAGTTTCTGTGCTGGAATGGGGTGCAGCTGTTTGTTTGTTCGGAAGAGAATTTCCATTTGTTTGTTCCGGACAGAAACAGAATTGTAAAATGTCCAGTTTCGTGTTCCACCATTAAATAGATGTCACCAAACAAACGAACAAAAAAAAGTTCCCAGAATGTTTAACTACGTTCCCTGTCAGCTTTTTAACAAATGGCTCTCATTCAGCTTAAACCAAATGTATTTCCTATTACAACCTTCATTAAATAATACAAAAATAAATAAAAATTCAATAATTCAATTACACATTCAAAAATTCAATCATTATTTCAAAAGTGTGAGATATAGTATGACATGGCAGTATGAGATAGTGACAGGCAGCGGGTGGGAGAATCGGGAAATTACTTCGGGACGGAATTGAAACCGGGTCCCCAGTATAGCAATCATTTGACCTGCGACTGGGGCCTTAATCCCAGAAATCTTGCCACTCAGTGGGCAACAAAATCCCACATCTTTCAGGAACAAAATGAAAACCGGTATAAACCAGATACCATTATTTTTAACAAGTTTCTGTTTCAGAACATAAAAATAATAAAGTTTCTGGTTTCGTTTCGGTTCCATACAAAATAGAAATCATTCCCGGTTTTTGTGTTCATTCCTCGAACTGGGTCAAAGCCCTGCAGGCAACACAATGTAACACACACTGTGTATCTGGAGCATGTTTGTGAATGGTTGGCCACTCTGCTCCTCACTGACACACACTCATGAAGGTACATGCAACTGATGGCGTTCTGTTGAAATGGGCTGCTTCGTCAAAATGAGCTGACAGTAGGCTGTTAATATAGCTCTAAGCCTAACTCTGACCCAGGTTGGGTAGACCATATCAGAGACGACCAAAACAGAGTAAGAGAATGAATGTAAAACAGAGCTCTCTAACAGGTGGGTTGTGGAAGTACAGCAAGGAGGTCACGAAATCACACAGACACATCACATTTCATTACACATTACGTAAACTGCGCTATACAAGGGAATGGCAGATGAACCAGATAGACAGAGAAAAAGACAGACAGACAGGTAGCAGGAGCAACCAAGAGGACACACACTGATGTAGCCCATCTGTGAACGCTGGCTGACAGCCTGCAACACTGGTACAAATCACTTAGGGCAAGAAACATCTCTCTCTCTCTCTCTCTCTCTCTCTCTCTCTCTCTCTCTCTCTCTCTCTCTCTCTCTCTCTCTCTCTCTCTCTCACTCTCTCTCTCTCTCCACACACACACACGAGAGCGCGCACACTCACACATGCCCTCAAAGTTCCTTACCCGAGCAACACTATCTTGTCACAAGTGTTCTTAGTGGGCTGCGTAATATTTGGATAACGCTTGACTAAAATGTAACACACATACAGGAGCACTAACATTCGCACACACACAGACATGTACGGTAGTATGTGCATGCACACACACACGCGCATATGCGTGTGCACACACACACACTCACACTCACACACACACTCACTCTCTCACTCTCTCACACACACACTCACACTCACACACACACACACACACACACACACACACACACACACACACACACACACACACACACACACACACACACACACACACACACACACACACACACACACACACTTTGTCAATCAATCTACAATCTACAACACTGTAGAGACGTTGAGGACAATAGGCTTTTGAGCCTTCTGAGGAACTAACTTAACAGCACAAAATAGCTCGTGCCACCACTCTAGTTCTAGTTCTGGACTAGTAGTTATTATATTCCTCTACAGCATATTGTGTTGTAAATGCAGCACTGTGTTGAACAGATCCTGTTACATAAATGTCTGCAGCAGTGAGTGTTGTTTTCAACCTCATTGTGCAGATTTCACTCTACCATATATGGTGTACATACAGTATTGTGACAGGTGACAATAACAATGTACAGCACTTTGGTCAGTTTTACTGTTTTTAAATGTGCTTTATAAATAAAATGTACTTACTTACAATAAAATAAAATGATTTTATTCTATTCTATTCTATTTGGTTCAACTCTGGATCAGAGGTCATCCTGCAGGAAGCAGCCAATAGAAATGATGCCTCATTTTATGCCCTGTTGATCAGTAGCCTTATCATCTGGGGTGAGAGTTAACTGCAATGGATGTACATTTCAGACACACTATCATGATCCTCAAATCATCAAGCCCATTTAGGAAGTATGCAATAGACTCTCCACCCTCTCACTTCACATACAGTAGAGGAAATCAGATGTGACCGGTTATATTGGCATGTAGTACCAGGCCTATCAAAGTAAAGCCAAATATTTCAACAAGACGCTTAACAATATACGTCAGGCCCTGCCCGGCCTAACGGTAGGGCACTCGGTTACTACGCCGGCTGGTGAGCTTATTCTGCCAGTCTACCATGCAGTGCCCACATACCTGATCAACACCATGCCATAACAAAACCCAAGAAACACATTAAAGCCACCTACCTGTAGGTGTAACATATGCCAAATAGTAGAGTTCGGTGGTAGAATGCAAGTAAACCTCCCTCCCGAAGCCTCATACTACAGTATCAGCTCAGTTGTATCGTGCTGTGCCTCCCATGCCTGTAAGTCATGGGTTCAAGCCCCAAGTGGCAAACTATCGCAGATGACCTCAGTAACACAGGCCTTCAGTTGCTCAAGTTGTGCTCCAATGCCAAGGATGGAAACTGCCCTTACGAAAATCGACCTGGGTTCACTGTCACCATGGGGAACATTGTTTTTCTGATTGCTTATACAATATACTTTTCAAAAATGTATAGTTTTCCAACTCTCCAAAAAAAAACAGCGAAACAGGCACACAGGACAAGCCAGGCTGTTCCCTCCTAGTGATGTAACATCTTTGGCGTCTAGTCCTCTAATCAGGTCAGGACCAACACAAATATTGTTTCTGAGCTCCAGAGAAATCGGGAACTCGACCCACTTTGTGAGGAAGCAATCAACTTTGAGCAGCTCAAATGATCCTGGGAAGAGGCGTGCTCAAGGCAGTGACATGGTTTAAGTAGAGATGTTCTATTGGGACTAAGTAAATGTTTGGTTTAAACTTCGGCACAGCCTTTTCTGGCCTCGACCAGTAGCAAACCAAGGGAGGCGGGCCAACCGTGCCATTTGGAAAACGTAAATTGTTTATCTTTAGGTCAGACCAAGTCTCGAAGAGATTTGAAAATCGATGATAATAACAGGACTGATGAACTCAAGCTTATTCTGCCTGTCTGCCACTGTATGTAACCAATGCACAACCCACAGAACAAAAACTGCCAATGGTTTATGACTGCTTATCTGCATTATGCCAGACCAGCCATCACTTACCACATCATTACCTCACCAATGGCACACCATACGTAGCCACAACAAAAACCTAAAACACAAAGTGCAACCATAGGCCTCTTGTCCCTCCTTCTTTCTACAGTGCCAGACAGCTACCATTGCTGGTGCCACACAAAGATCAAGGATTACTCATTCTGCCAGCCTTCCATGCCTATTTAATCAAAACACAAACCACAGAACAAACACTACCAACGGTTTGCGATGGTTGGTTTGCTTTATGGCAGTCTCCACCTGCCACATCACTACCCTAATAACGGCTCACCATACTGTACCTGTAGGTAGCCAAACAAAAACTCAAGAGATTAAAAGATAAAAAAACAGCCACCTTGGCCTTCTGTAGTTCTTGTTTCCTCAAATGCCAGGCACCCACAGATGCCACACAGGGCTGCATCTGAGCTCATTCTGCTAGTCTGCCATGCATATGCAACCAGACACCAACCACAGAACAAAAACCGCCAACAGTTTACGACGGTTGGTTTGCAGTATGCCAGCAACTACTTGCCATATCATTAAATAACCAAAGAAAATCCCAAATACATAACAGCCACCTAGGTCTCCTGTAACCATATCCAACCAAACAAAAACTCAAGAGAGAAAAAAAACCTGCCACCTTGGTCTCCAACAGTCCTTATGTCCTCAAATGCCAGGCTGGTGTCATTGCCACACAGCGCTGAATCTGAGCTCAGTATGCCAGTGTACCATATGTGACAAAAACAAAACAAAATCCCAAGACACAAAAAGTGACACCTGCTGCTGGTGCCAGGGCTGAAGCTAGCTGAGCGCATTCAGCCTCCAGCACAGCACGGCACACGCCTCTACAGGTCTGGGCGCAGAGCACTGTGACCTTGGAAGCAGCGTTTCCAGGGGAGCTGTGCCAGTGTCAGCTTTTTAGGCATCAGCCCTATTCAGGTGACATAGTCTGCGGAAAAAAAACCCAAATGGTCCTATATTGGATACTGTCAACAGTAGCACCATCTCCATGGCGATGAAGATTAGTGTCAGCTCAGTCAACACAGACCTTACAAAGTGAGCTTCCAGAACCAATGGCGTTTACTGTGTAATTTGTAATGGGTGAATTGTACAGTGTACAACCTACAGATTGGATGACCAGTTGATCCCTTACGGAAAAGACCCTATATAGCAGGGCTATTCAATCATCTCATTTGGAAACCAATGACTACATTTGGGCAGCACCATTTCAACCATCACTAACATGTGGTAATGATACTATCCAAATTAGTACAAACATACATACATTTTAAATATACACACATTGTTCAATGTACAAGACCAGCAAGAGAAAACCATGTATTGTTCTGCAGTATCAAAGCTGCAATGTTATTGTTACAGCTGGGGGCCACATGTGGGCCACGTTTGGGCAGCACATGGCCCTCGGGCCTCCAATTGAGGCCTGTCATACAGTATAAAGTTATAGCTACCAAGTTAATGACCTCATAGTGAAGTCTTGTAATGGCATAAGGGGTTTGCAGCATAATAAAAAATATCTTGTGAACATTCAGCTACAGTAGAGAGAAGTGAAAAAAGTGAAGAGTACACAGAGAGAAGAGAAAGTACCGCTAAAATTGTAGTCAGAGTGAACAGTTACTTATTGCAGTGTGTGTGTGTGTGTGTGTGTGTGTGTGTGTGTGTGTGTGTGTGTGTGTGTGTGTGTGTGTGTGTGTGTGTGTGTGTGTGTGTGTGTGTGTGTGTGTGTGTGTGTGTGTGTGTGTGTGTGTGTGTGTGTGTGTGTGTGTGTGTGTGTGTGTGTGACTGTGTGCGTGTGTATCAGGGATGCAAATAAGCACCCGTCCACCTGCCAATGATGGATGAATTTGGCATTTGGCGGGTGACATTTTTCTACAGGCGCCAGACGGGTTAATGCTGAATTATA
>NC_085860.1:3772948-3852948 GCF_034702125.1 Engraulis encrasicolus
AAGTGTCAGCTGTGAAGGTTGTTCGCTTGTTGCAGTCGAGTTGTAAACGTCTACTCATAAGGTGTCAAATCTTACACGTGCAGATCATGGGCTGGCGAGACTGGTGGAGGCATACCGAGCACACGGACACAAAGCAGCTAAAATTAACCCTCTCCTTCCTGAGGCACCGGTGCTGGAGACAGTCCCGGAAATCAGTGCCCTGAATGGGACCCTTCAAGGATCTCTACAGACAAGTGGTGAGAATTCAAATGCGACGAGATATCATATCTTTCTTTGGATTATTGACCAGTTACAATATCATGTTCTCTGCGAATGTCACAGCCAGATTTTTAAGCTATAATAAACCTGCATTAATGTGATCAGAAGTGGTGAATAAAGAACAAAATGTAAGGAGATTATGCATTACCCTCGCCAGCATCTTGTCATCCGTTGACATGTCGGTCAGAGAATGATTTGTGAAGTGAAAGCCCACCTGGGAGACTCCAACTCCCAAGGGCATCCCAAGGGAGCAGTGAGGTAGCATGCTTATGTCATGGAGGAGAATGGGAGAGAGCACTGGTTATTATGAATTACTCCCCCCACAAACTTGGCAGGTCGGAAGTCGAACCGACAACCTTTGGGTTACAAGTCTGATGTCCTAACCGCTTACCCATGACTGCTGCTTTTGTCTGTCAAGGTCTGCGACACTTTGGAAAAGCAGAGGCGTCGCTGGAGGAGGTGCAGGCCTACCTGGAGAAGACATACTGTGGCACCATCTCCGTGGAGATCAACCAGCTGGAGACGGTGCAGGAGCGGGAGTGGGTAGCGGACCGATTCGAGGAGCTGAAGAAGGAGGCCTTCTCCCCGGAGGAGAGGCGGCAGCTAGCCCGGCTCATGCTCGAGTCCCAGGTACACCAGCGGTGTGGCGTGAGATGCGACATAGCAGTCCATTGGACGCATTCGTGATGGCGCATGCACCAGCAGCCTGTGCAGTGAACATGCACACGGCACCATAACACTGCATTCTGGTTAGAATGTTCTAAGCAGAACTCATTAGGCATATTCAAGTTTGCGCAACGTCTACATCCGCATGCAGACAGCAATGCGTTCTGGACTGGAATGTTGCATGATGGTTAGAAATCCTGTCCTGTCCGAATCTCCTGTCCAAATTTCAGTCACGCTGCAATGAAGATGGAACGTGTGTCATGTTTTCAAACTCTCGCAAGATAAATGCAATTGCAGATGGACCTTGCAGCTCCTGCAGTTGCTTATT
Organism: Engraulis encrasicolus; assembly: GCF_034702125.1. Classification (NCBI taxonomy): domain Eukaryota; kingdom Metazoa; phylum Chordata; class Actinopteri; order Clupeiformes; family Engraulidae; genus Engraulis; species Engraulis encrasicolus. Next base: position 3,774,201 of record NC_085860.1, read on the forward strand.
ATCCCTGTTGATGTTTGTTGCAAGGGTCTGCATACCGCCTCTGTGGTGAACCACCCATGAACTGGTTGGCCAAACGTTCACTGACGTACAGTATGTGTAGACTCGCTGTCCCACACCCTTAAAAGTTTGCAGTGCACCCCACTTCAACCCCCCCACCCCCCACCTGTCCCCCCACACCTTACACGTAATGTGCTACGTAGATCAAACTGGTGCAAGCTCATCGTCTCGTGCAAATTTGTTGTCGACTTTAAATGTTGTTTAAGTGTTAAACACCACCCAGGTCGCGTGACGGCAAGATCGCGCTGGCGTACTTTGCAACAATAGCTGGCGTTGCACGAAATCAAATGCATCTATTGCATTCTGGTTGAAATGTTCTAACCAGAATGCATTGTAATTTTTCAGGGCGTATGCACGCTTCACAGACTGCCACAGCATGCGCCATCACGAATGCGCCCATTACAGTGACCTTTTTTGTTTATCTTAACGAGGTAAACTATATGATTGTTTGCTTTTTGGTCTGCAAAGTAACTTGACTCAAGCGGATTCATTTTTGGTGCTGAGCTGGTTTGACAGATGTCTGTGCTCCATGAGTGCTCTTATTGTTGTTATTATAAAAGTAAAATGCTTAAAGCGATACTAGACCATTTCTGGAAATGAGCTCATTTTACATCTCCCCTTGAGTTACCTTTCTCCTGTTTTTCCAGTCATTGTCTTTGTGTGGTGATGATACTTCTAGTTCCAAGTTGGCAACCATCATTGAATCTTATGGGACCACTAGCCACTTGCTGGTTGCATAAGATTCAATGATAATTGCTACCTTGGAGGTGGAATTTGCGTTGCCACAGAACCCAGAAAATGGCCGCAGGAACTGGAGAAAGGTAAAGCTTAACTGTGTAATCCAAGGGGAGGTGTTAAATGAAATGGTACAGTATTGCTGTGTACTGCTGTAAGGAGAGTTTGATGGAACAAACCAGAAAAGTACTTGTTGTAAAAGCAAATGTTGCAGTTAGTTAGTTTTTTATTTTATTTCTTTCTCTCTTGTCTTCAAAATGTTAGGAGTTTGACCATTTCCTGGGGACCAAATTTGCCACGGTGAAGCGTTATGGTGGCGAGGGAGCAGAGAGCATGATGGGCTTCTTCTACGAGCTGTTCCGGCATGCGGCGTACAGCGGCGTGACCGACGTGCTGATGGGCATGCCCCACCGCGGACGCCTCAACCTACTCACTGGGCTCCTGCACTTCCCACCGGAGGTGAAGCAACGCTACCTACACTGTCTAATCACAGGGCCTTACACACACACACACACACACACACACACACACACACACACACACACACACACACACACACACACACACACACACACACACACACACACACACACACACACACACACACACACACACACACACACACACACACAGGGTTCATAACTCAATCTAGTATCTCCCGCCCTCTGCTTTTGCCTGTGGTCTTGTGATGCGAGGCAACACATCATTGACAGCATTTCTTTTCTATTATGTCGCAAAATCTCAATTCAAAGGTCATTTTCTCATTTGCACTCGGGATGTTGAATGGAGGAAAGCCTCCCAAAAGGTGCTCTGCCTAGGGCTGCCTAGGTCAGAAGTGGGATAGCTGGATTTGAATCTAATGGCGTAGCACCGACCCCAGGATAGGTGACCTCAGTGATAGGGACCCCAGTGATAGGTAAAGCATCAATTGGGGCTGTCACTAGCCAGTCCCCCCCTCCTTACTGCATAGTCTGGCTAGCAATGTTTCTTTGGACCGTTATATAGAGCAGGAAGCTCACACTATTCTGTTAGCTAGGGTTTCTTTTACAGATAATTTATGCACCATCCTCTGTGTGAGTCCTCATTTTGCATTAGGGCATCAGGGCCTGTGCTGAATGAAGTTTGTCCTTCACACGTCCTCCTTGTACTCTCACAGCCCTCTCATTGTATAACAACAACAGACATTCTGTTCTGGGGCCTATACTACAAAGCTGGTTCAGGACAAGTTAAAATTAAGTTGAGAGGTAAATCCTCTAATAGAAGAGCATGGAGCCTAGATTTTCTTAAGAAAAGCTGTTGTATTAGATGATTTACCTCTTAACATAACCTTAACTTATCCTGATTCTCTTCTCTTCTATTTTTTATTTTCATCATCCTATTGTATATCTCTTTTCACTCATCCTCTCGCAGCTGATGTTCCGTAAGATGCGTGGCCTGAGCGAGTTCCCCGAGAACTCGCCCTCCATTGGCGACGTGCTGTCCCACCTCACGTCCTCGGTGGACCTGGACTTTGGGGCGGGCCACCCCCTCCACGTCACCATGCTGCCTAACCCCTCCCACCTGGAGGCCATCAACCCCGTCACGCAGGGCAAGGCCCGCAGCCGGCAGCAGCTCAAGCAGGACGGGGACTACTCGCCGGAGAGCGGCGCCCAGCCCGGGGACAAAGTCATCTGCCTTCAGGTACCACAGCAACCCCCTCTTTAGACAAACGTACCGGTAGCTCTATAGTCTGGAAAACGTAATGTGTTGTTGTAAATCGAACACAAACCCACGGACTCAAGTGGCTTATTGCTTATCTAACACTGTTGCACTGAATCGCTGACAATATTTCTTTGAAAAGGGCTGTAGTAACAATTAATTTGCCTTGCGTCATTCAGTTGAGGAAGGGGTTGGAGACCGCAGCAAGACCACTGGGCGTGTGCGCTGTGCGTGTTCATCGTGCTGCCAGACACAAACTTTGCTTCTAAAACTCGAGACACAGTGAATGAAGGAAGCGAAGGACAGCACTCCTCAGATTTTTCCTTTCTTTGTTCACCCACAAAGTTTTTGGGCAGTCCTTCTTCAGCTCTGAAGAGTGCTGCTCTTCGCTTCCTTCATTCACTATGTAGACTTCCCAGCTTTGCAGTATCTTGTAGTGACATTATGTAAAAGCAGCTGGTCCAGAAGACATAGGTATGTGCCTTTAGGCACTGCATATACTGTACACATCAGTCAACGACTGCACCTCTGGTATAAGCATGTAGTAGCTACTGTATGTCATAAAAGGTGTCAATGAAAAGGTTGCATATATCCAGATTAGGGGTCGACCGATACAGGTTTTTTAATGGCCAATGCAATACCGATTTTTTTCCACTCACCCTTGGCCTATACCCGATTTCCGATACCCGATATTTGGGGCCGATATTGGCTTAAAAAAAAAGGTTAAAAAAACGACAAATATTCCAGGTCTCAAGTTAAAAATAAACATTCCTTTAACATTATCAAATTGAGGTAGAACTTGTAACATTTAAACACCCACTCTAACAATCAAGTAATGTCTGACAATCAAGTAATACAAAAATAAAGTGTCTTGGTGCTTTTAAAAAACCCGAATGACATAAAATAATAAATATTGCGTATCGGCCAAAACCACACGCGTATCGGCCGATACCGATAAACTAAAAAAATGATATCGGACCAATATGTATATCTGTCTATCCTTAATCCAGATATTAATGTACGATACATGAAAAAGGTATCCGACTAGATCAAACAGCACGGGACCTAGCTACTCCCCAGACATCAACCTTGAGGCAGACATCTGTCTTCAAGTATGCCATTACAACAGCATGTTGCTACCCTGCCATGGCTTCCATGTTATGGCATGTCTTTGTCTTTATGACCATGTCCTTGTTGTGAAATATCTGTAAAATTGAGATGGTGTGCTTCTCTAGTGCACATTGTTTAAAGCACACCAAGCTTGGCATATCTAAATGCCTTGCATTGACCATGAACCTGCCTGAAGTGGCTTCTGGTGTGTATTTTATCTTTTGTGTTAGAGGTCTTAGTTCTCTCATCGACTTACTCCATTGTGATGGTTTTTGCAGGTTCACGGAGATGCCTCATTTTCAGGCCAAGGCATTGTGCCAGAGACGTTTACGCTGGCAAATTTACCTCACTACCGTGTCGGTGGTAGCATCCACCTCATTGTGAACAACCAAGTGGGTTATACCACACCCTCTGAAAGGGGGAGGTCATCCCTGTATTGCAGTGATATTGGTAAGTTCCAGTCATTTTTAGATTTCAACCCTTAATTTAAAAAAACTGCAGGATTGTAGTGTTTTCATGTCCAAATTACTGCTTACTGTGTTCCTTTTTGCACTTTGAACTGCAGTATTCTCATGTCCAAAATGCTGCATTTGATACTTCAATTGCAGTAATACTACTGTGAAGCGGCAGTTTTTATAGTGTTTTTAAAGAGTTTTTTTAAATAAGGGAAACATTATTATGTTCTGGTCATTCCCATCAGGTAAAATGGTCGGCTGTGCTGTAATCCACGTAAACGGTGATGAGCCGGAGGATGTCTTGCGGGCTACGAGACTCGCTGTGGAGTACCAGAGAAAGTTCCGGAAGGACGTGATTGTGGACCTGCTGTGCTACCGGCAGTGGGGACACAACGAACTGGATGAGCCCTTTTTCACCAATCCAGCCATGTACAAGATCATCAGGTGCAATGGATTGCTGAAGTTATAATGCAACACGTTTAGTTATTTTGCTGGAGGACAGCTAAAAAATGGGCATTGTCATTGAATAACATTAAGTTATTTGTACATTTGTGTGATGTTTACAACAAATTTGAACATGAATGAATAGCAGTGACCAAGCTTCTGTGTGTGGAAGGGATGTACAGTATTATAACTGGGTGAGTGAGGCTGTGTGCAGAAGCAGTGGCCTACTGTTGCTCTTGTGTATGTTGTGGTAATGTTATGATATGATTGATAGCTCTGGCAATATGACAAAAGTTAAGATTATGCCACCATACATTGCCTAACAAAGTAGCTCTATTTTAATTGGCCTTACCCTTTCCTCACTCAAGGCAACCTTGGTGTACGGGTGCGTACGGTACACTGATCTTCTCTCGGTGGGAATAAGTTACCAACTGCTGCAACAATAGACTCGTTCCTCGCAGCCTTTGAAGCTTGTAAAGACTCTCTTTCTTCTGAGCGTCTTTCCTTTTCTAACAAAGTGTCTCTGCTGTGTCTCAGGTCCAGGAAGAGCATCCCGGACCAGTATGCTGACCTGCTGGTGTCCGAGGGCCTGATGACAGAGGAGGAGAGGGGGCAGGTACATCATGTGCTCATGTGGGACGTGTTCGTCTCATTTATGCTCCTGGACCACTTGATCTCAATAACACATCTTGCTCTGCTAATACTGCCATGTATTTAAAGACATTTGAGTATACTGAACCCATCAAATGTTGCTGTGTGTACCAGGGGAAAGGCCCCGTTAAAGCACTGATTTCTTTGCATTTTTGTCACTCTGAAGCATTTAAGATCAAGAAAATTGAAATGGTAGATAGAGATAGCCCTCAAGTCAAAACAAAATATGTTTTAATTGCTGATTTCATAGATTAAGGGGAAAAAATCTACCTGACCTTGCCTGATTATCATGATTTTCAAATCTCTTGGAGACTTGCTCTGATCAAGAGCATAACAATGAACATTCTTCAACAGCATGGTTGAGGCACCTCCCTTCGTTTGCTACTGGTCTAGGGCAGAACAGGCTGAACCAAAGTTTAAACCAAGCATTTCTTAGTCCCGATAGAACGTCTCTGCATGGACATCGTCACTGCCTTGAACACGCCCCTACCCAGGATGGTTGGAAATGCGCAAAGTTGATTAGTTCCCCACAAAGTGGGTGGAGTTTCCCGCTGTGGAGGGAACCCAAATGTTCATGAACGCACCAATCCAACACACTCCCACCACTAGGTTTCTCTTTTTGCATGATGTTTTTTTTTAACAAATTCAGTGTGCATTTCACACCAGATGTTACAGGAGGTTATCCATCCAAAAAGTTACAGTTTTGTTTCATCTGTCCACAGAATATTTTCTCAGAAGCTTTTAGGGGTCATCAATATCTTTCTGGCAAACTTGAGGCAAGCCTTATGGTCTTCTTGTCAGTGGTGGCTTTGACCTTGGAACTCTGGCATGCATGCCGTTTAGGCCTCATCTGTTTTAATGTTTGAGTCATGAACACTGCCATTTTCTAAAGTAATTAACAACTCCAGTTGATAAGATGTAGTTCTGTGTTCCTCTCTGATCTCTTCGATCCACCGTCATGGTGTTCTTTGGGTAATTTTAGTGTGACAGCCATTCTGGGCAATGTTCACCACTGCACCATGTTTTCTCCTTTTGCGGATAATTGCTCTGTCTGTGGTTCGCAGATGTCCCAATGACTTAGAAATGGCCTTTATAAACTTTTGCAGATAGTCATGTCAATTACTTTCATAATAAAATGCTACTGAATGTTGATGCATAGCAGCATGATGTCATGGGTTTGACATGGTTACCTACACATTGTCAAACTAAACAGGTTCTATTAAAATTATCCTTTGTTTTGAAAGGTCTGGTAGAAGTCAGTCCTGGGTAGCTGTAAAAAAATAACTCAGTTGTCCATAACAATCTGATTAATCACAGTTATCTCATCATTTAACACTGGCTTATATAGGCTTGGGTGCAGGGTGGCCGCGGGTACTTAAAAAGTCTTAAAAAGTCTTAAATTTAATTTTTGCCAAATAAGGCCTTGAAAAGTCTTTTGTCTTAAATTTTCAATCCAAATGTCTTAAATTTGTGGAGCTTAATTTAGGGAGGAGTAATTATGTCAGCCATGTGATGAACTTCGCGACGGAAATCGGGAGTTGTAGCCATGTAGTGTACTTTAGAACGCATTATTGAATTTTATTTAGTGTAAAGTTTCATTGTGTATAGTTTTGTGTTTTCAAACGGCTACATTAATGTAAATAACCAATTGGTTTTTGTGCTTCATTTGAACCTGTGTATGATCTTGCGAGTTGGTCCTAATTTCATTTGGAAAATGGTATTAAAAGTCTTAAAATGTCTTCATTTTGACTTGCTAAAACCTGTAAACGCCGCGAGTTGGTCTTAATTTTATTTGGAACATGGTATTGAAAAGTCTTAAAATGTCTTAATTTTGACTTGGTCAAACCTGTAGACACCCTGCTTGGGTGGCATTTCATATTTACTTGGGTTATCCTTGTTTCATATTTAACTTTGTTTGATGATCTGAAAAGTGTCACAAGGTGAAAACAGTAAAAAATCAGCAAGGTGACAAATACTTTGGCACAGCACTCTATATGCAACACATTAATTGTACGTAAATGAAACATGTTTTACAAACAATTAATGTTCAAACTTCACACAATAGAGACATCAGCTGTCGTTTAGGCACCTCGACATCTCCTTCTAGAAACACCAGTAACCCCTCTGCCATGTTCTACTAGGTGAAGACGGCCCACTACAGCATGCTGAACGATCGTCTGGCCAACATGACTCTGTACAGCCCCCCCTCCACCAACCTGCAGGGCCGCTGGGGGGACCTGGTGGAGCCTCAGGCACGCATCTCCACCTGGGACACGGGCGTCCCCGCGCCCCTGCTGCAGTTCGTGGGGGCCAAGTCGGTAGACATCCCCGACGAGATCCAGCTGCACGGACACCTCCGCAAGACGCACGTGCAGGTTTGTAGAGTTAAACGATAAGTGAGTTCCCTTTTTGAATTTGTCGGGGTTTTTTTGGTTGAGGAATGAAACAAGAACACATTAGCATAGTCAGTTCACATAGTTAATTTCTTTGCCAATACATTTTTTATGAAAACACATAACTAATGTGTGCATGTATGTTTGATATCATATCAGTGTTTCCCATACATTGAGGAAACTATGGCGGCCCGCCATAGTTTAAATTTGGCCGCCATAGTTTCCGAAAATGAAAAAAAAAAAAAAAAAAAAAAAATTTTTTTTTTTTTTTTTACGATTTCCGTTTTTGTTAATGAATTACGATTTCCTTCGCCCATTGGATGCTTCTTCTTATGCACATTGGGCTAGTCCAATGAAACACTTCGGTTCTCTAAGGCCCGCCCCTCCCTATAGACCTCCACTTGACAAAACTAATCATCACCTCAATAGTAGTTGACGACCACCTGGCTTAAAACTCTGGTGGACGATAGGACGCAAAATTGAGAAAGACGAGTGGCTACATGACAAGCGCAAAAGATAACGCATACCCTAAATTGGACGCGGCAAATGTGCTAAAATCACTGACAAGTTGTTTAAAACTAAAAACATAAGGTCGAGCTATTGCGGTTCGGCCCGTCGGAGGTGGGGATTGAGGAACCACTGCTGGACGGCTCGATAGGTTGGGACACTGGGGCCGCGAGCGGACAGGTGGTGCTGGATAATGAAGAGGAGGAGGAGGTGGTGTAGGTGTAGGAGAGGGTTCGAGCAGGGGAAGAAAAGATGAGGAGACGGGAGACGAGACGTGACTCAGGGATATTGAGGTTAGTCTTCACCCCAGCACACCCTCTAGCTAATGCAGTGTAGCCAAGTTTGGTTACCTCTATTACCCATAGTGATAAATGCGCTGCTTGTTTCGTTTCTCTTGCCTGGGACCAAGTTGTCATCCTGACTTCATCAAATCACTCGCAAACATGTACTCATTTTGATGCCTTTCCCTGCCCTTCTCTTGTAATGGTGTAATGCCAGCATAGAAATCTTTCATTTGTCTTGTCACAAGGCCGTGATGTGTGCTGTGTAGTTATGCGTCGTGCCCTGTCCTCTACTCTAGATCTAGCTGGCTTCGGCGTTTTTCCGCATGAAAGTTGTCGTCCCTCTTCACTCGCTCAAATCAGTAACAAATATGTAGATTTATTTTCATGAACTTCTTGTAGCCATTTCTTTTAATGTGTCGGCTGTCACACGGACGACATGTGTACTGTGTCTTGTAATAGCATGTTAATTACGTCGCAATGGCACATCCCCGCCCTTTCCCAAACCCTACAATATCTTTTTTTTTTATTTTTTTTTTTACTATTCTGCTTGTCGCAGTTTTGTGCAACTACGATTTTATACAAAATGCATTTTTGTATTTTTCCCCTAATGTCATGTCACGTCATGATCAAGACATCTGAGTATTATCTGCCTCTTAGATGGATAAGTAAGACGCCGACCAGCCGTTCCCATTGTTAGGGAATCGCTACACGCGCTCACATGACCTGTTGTGAACACTTTAGCTATTTGTGTTGTTGTTGGCATTGCAGTGTGTAAGCTATGTTGGAAGTCTAAGCGATACGACTTGGTTTTGCTGTGGTGAAAAATGGCGAGTTTCCGAAAAAACCCCACTTGTCAGACGTTGACAATCCGAGCCTCTTTTGATGAGTCTCAAGCGGCATTACAGTTCATGCCTAGATAACAACTTTTGGTTTTGGGGCGCGTTGGTAAAGGGGGGCGTGTTGTTAACATGCCATTTAGTAAGCAGGCTCACTGACTGTATGAACTGGAGCAATTTGACATTCAACCAAGGCAATTATTATTTTTTACCAGATTTTATTATCATTATTAGATTTGGTGTATTATAGGCCTATTGCTTGCTTTGAAAGCCCACCTGGGAAACTCCCATTGTGACACTCCACTCTTAATGTGTTTGGGTCTGTGGGACCCATTTTCAGTTTTTGCTTTAGAAAAATGGTATGGATACTTTTTTATATTGAGATTCACTGGTCAGGGCTCATAATCAGGAAAATAAAGTTAGTTGTCCTCCTCTCTCTATCTCCTACCCTCAAACATAGGCTACTCAGAACTTCAGAAGCAGTATGAAGGGAACGTGGTGCACAGCAGCTTTTTTTCTTCCTTTCAGCCCAGGTCCAGTGGGCAAGAATATCTTCTGTGTAACAAAAACATGACCACCATATAAAGGCCTATACATTATACATACATTATATGTCTGTATATATACGCCGAGACAATATCATCATATACCGATACCGATATACCGATAGAGGCACTGGGCCCTCAGGAGTCAAAAATTGCCCGGGCCCTTTTCAGATCCCAGTCCAGCCCTGCCAGCACCCCTCGTGTAATAATAATGATAATTTCATGATTCTCAAAGTCGCTTGAATGTGTACGCCTATGTGTGTGTGGGGGAAAAGGCATAGCCTACCCTCTTAGACCCTTTTTGTCTATGCGTTAACAATTTCACAGTGCTCTTAAATTCTTACCTTTGCTCCTATTTTGTTTTATTATTTTTTTCATTACATAGACCCCTGCATGAGGGACGAATGAAACTGTGTTGTAAACACAAATGATTCACTGTACTGCATTTTTATTTTTTTATGTACTACTATTATACATGTCATGGGTAAAATCTTATGTAGCCTTATTTCTCAAAATATAAATGGCTGAAATGTAGGCCTATAGTTTCTCCATGCGCCAATGTCATACTGTACTCATTGTTTTGCCGTTTTGCATTTACGCTGCGGGAATCCCCCCCCCCCCCCCCCCCCCCCAAAGGCCCACGTGAAAAGACACCCCCCCCCCCGAAAAAAAATCCCGGCTGCCCCCATAGTTTCCGAAATTTCTGTGGGAAACACTGATATGAACCTAGTCATTGTCATACAAGAGAAGCTCAGCTGGTCTCTTATCCACCTATGTGTCTGAGAGTGTCTGTCTGACCTACAGAGTGGTGAAATGGAGTGAAAGAGCTGTACTCATGTTGGCAAAATGTTCCCTATAGGGCCGACTGCAGAAGCTGGAGGAAGGCACTAAACTGGACTGGTCCACTGCTGAGGCCATGGCCTTTGGGTCACTACTCTGCCAAGGTGGGGTCTCTTGCAACGCTCCATATCTGTACAATCTCATCACAATCAAATATGAAGAAAGCAAAACAAAAACTCTGTGTGGCTCTGCCCTCGCAAAGGCAAAGTGCAGTTATGCCTCTTTTCCACTGCCGGTTTTCTAGTAGGCCTGCAGCTCGACACAGAGCGACTTGGCCGCCACTTTGTGCTCTACGACTGAGCTGTGTCGTGCCTATTCGAAAAGCAAAAAGTGGCGAACGAGTTGCACTGTGTCGAGCTGTAGGCCTACTAGGGCTGGGAATCGATCCAAATTTTCCTGGATCGATTCGATTCTGATCCAGAAGGTTGCGATCCGATTCGATCCACGATCCGATTCGATTCAATTCGATATTGATCTTTTGTATTGCTGGGTTGTCACTTTAACCCATTTATGCCTAGAATTGTAAGACCTACTATTAAAACCTAAATATCTCAGCCTTTGATGCCCACACAAACATGAAATACCTTGGTATGTGAGAAATAAGTGGGAAACTGTGGAGGAGAGCTACAGGATGTGGTTGAGAAAATAGAGCCTATAATGATATACAAAAGATTGATCCACAAAGTTGTGAATCGATATTGTCCTTTTCGAACGCGAATCGATATTGGAATGCGATTCGATCTTTTGAACCCAGCCCTAAGGCCTACCAGAAAAACTTCAGTGCAAAAGAGGCATAAGGATGTTAGTGAGCATTCAAATGCAAAAACAAATGCCTTAAATTTCTTGTTTTTTCTTCGCTTCTGCTCTGTACTTTACGAAAAGGAAAAAGATGATCACAAGACACAAGTCTGTTTTGACTAAATATGCACAGTACTTACTGCATTTTTTACTTTGCAGGACAGAGGTGAATATATAATAACTAATCTGCCGATATGCACGTGTTTGATTGTTTTTTTTCTTCTGTGGACTGGCCTGCTCCTCCACAGGGTTTAACATCCGCATCAGTGGGCAGGACGTTGGGAGGGGCACCTTCAGCCAGCGGCACGCTATGATCGTCTGCCAGGAGACCAATGACATGTACATACCTCTGAACCACATCGACCCATCACAGAGGGGCTTTCTGGAGGTCAGTGGCCACAACTCCAAAAGCATTTCAAATATTTGACTCCATGAAAATGTTTTTTGATGCAAGTATACGGCTGAATGGAGACGTGAACGTGCATTAAAGGATAATTCCTGCCAATTTCTCTTTCAAGTGCTACAGTACATTATATACCCTATGGTTTTGTTTCCCCAGGCTCTCTGAAATGTGTTTTAGAAGTACTACAGTGTGTGGCTGAATGGATAACTTACCATACAGTAAAGTGCAGTCTCATTGTAGTCATTTTAACTTCAACTTAAATTAGAACTTTTCTGAGCCGTGTTGCCGTATATGGCTAGTTTTGATGTTGTCTTCACCATTTTCATGAGGTCATTTGTCACCAGTTTAGTAATAGTACAGTGCACACATGGACATGCACGATTTCCTGTTACAAACAATGAATCTCCGCCTTGTGTGTCCGTGTGACAGGTTTGCAACAGCCCGTTGTCAGAGGAGGCAGTGCTGGGCTTTGAGTACGGCATGAGCATCTCCCAGCCCAAGCTGCTGCCCATCTGGGAGGCCCAGTTTGGAGACTTCTTCAACGGGGCCCAGATCATCTTTGACACCTTTATCTCTGGAGGTAGAAATGCTCTGACCTTTCATGCATTTGGTCACAGGGATTTTGCGTATTTGTATATTTTTTATTATGGGGTCATCATGCAGTGTTTAAAATCATAGACTGGAGCAGTGTCCTTCTTCTGTTTCTTCTATTTTGATTTCTCTAACTAGTTTGAAGTTTTTTATGAAGAGCGTTGCTGAAGGCATGATTAGGATTAGCCTGCTCATTTTTTCCCTAAAAATAGGTCTTCAAAAGGGGGAGCCATCTTCTATTCGTTGTCATCTTATATTCAGGCCAATACCTCTATAATGTTGATGATGTTGTCATGGATGATGACGATAGTGCATGTTCTCCAGGTGAGGCCAAGTGGCTGCTGCAGAGTGCCATGGTGATCCTGCTGCCCCATGGCTATGACGGGGCCGGGCCTGAGCACTCCTCCTGCCGACTCGAGCGCTTCCTACAGGTGAGGCCACGGTGAAGCAGTCTGAGCATGACACAGTGCTGAATGCTACGGACATTGTCTGCCAAGTGGGCATCGCACCATCCCCAGCTTTTATCTTTTTCGTGAATCAAAAACACAATGCCAGCTTTCCAACTAATATTTCACAAATGTTACAAATTTTAGATTACAAGTTTCAAGCCCTTGAAATGTGTACTTGGCCATCCCTGTACTACGCACCTTATGACCCCACCCATAAACTTCACCCATTGCAACAGCTGTCGTGATGCCACAGGATTTCCGTTCTGCTAGTTTGGGTCAGGCTGCATGTAACTGAATGATATAGCACTACCTTCTGCTACCAAACCCGTAATGACGCCACCCTTGTGACCTTGAATTGCAAGATGTTTGGAAATGGGATGAAATGGATAGGCATTTTTATTTGGATGCCGGAGTACTACACCATCATAGATTGTGGTTAGACACGGCTTCCACTGATTACTTCCACTGTGTACACAGTTTGCAATATAAAGTAGTGCTTTTACATCAGCTTTCACAAGACAATCATTTTCTTGATGGAACATTTATCTAGCCTGGTCCTGACCATCCCATAATACTACCATTTCATTTTGTATTCATGGTCTGGAGGTTGTTTGATCTGACGCGATTGCAGGAAGCAGGAAGGAAATTTTCGGAAAAATCAGGATTTAACTTATGAGTTGTTGAACAAACATGTCTGACGTCTATCTATGGCGATGTAGGACCGTCTAACATGTCTGACAGAACATCCTACCGTAGGATAAAATTACAATGTAGGACCGTTTGTCAGAACACCGACGCAAAACGGTCAACATCGCTTCACAGAAAACAGGTACCAGATGTAGTGCGGAGCCAAGTCTCTTGGCGGAAGTACGTAGGATGGTGCGCGAGGCTTGCATTTATCAGGTCAAGCGTACAAGGATCAGTGTATGAGGTCAAGCACACAAAAGGCTGGCCTGCCATCACGGAAACGAGCTGGGCTTCTCCCAGGAGACTAATCCTGGTCATCCCCATGTGTAGTCCCTTGGAACTAGTCCATCTTGTTTTCCTGATTCTGTAGTCCTGAGCCAGGGCTGGACATCCCTAGTTTCAGAAAGTAAAAACCCTGCCACGTGGGCTCTTGCCAATACAATGAACCAGTCAGTTGTAAATAACACACACCCCTTCAGCCAGGTTACTGAGCTAATTAATGACATCGCCTGTGTCAGGAGCCCGGACAAGCAGAGGGAATATCTGTCAGGACTATCACTTGGTCAATTCAGTCTGTTTGTCCCCGTCCTGGATCGTGAGTACCAGTGGTGAGAGGTCAAGTTAGGCTGCTCTTTGTCTGGCCAGAAATCACTACTCAAGTATCTCTACTAAAGGAAAATATATCTTTCATGAATCAAAACTCTCATATCAGTTTCCAGCTAATATTTTATTTTGGATTCCTAGGTTCAAACAATAAAAAATAATCCATATTCTTGAATAAATGGCTAGAGTTCCTGTAAATCTTTTCTTGTCTGCGCTCTCATCTCTGCTCCATGTTGTTGTTGTTGTTGTCGTGGTGATGTTGCTGATTGTGAAGGGTGAAGGGTCAAGGGCTCTGGAGCTGCGGGCCAGTCAAGTTCCTCCACAGTCAACTCATGAAAACATTGTATTTATAGTCCCTCGCTTTGTGCACCGGAGCAGAGTCCTGTTGGATCAGAAACAAAGGACTCCATCAAATGTTTGTTGGTCGCAAAAGCACAGCAGCACTTTACAAAATGTGTTGGGGGTGCTTTAGCTTTAAAGGTGGCCATAGACAATCAGTCCCCAAACCCTGACATACAGGTCTTAAAGAAAGGTCAAATGCTTTCACCTGTATGCACTTTGTCTTAGCAAGGGACTTGGCTGTGTGTAACTTCAGCTGGTTACCAAGCCATGACCTTGTTGCTGCTTTCCAGAAGTTGCATCACATCTGATCCGCCTACACTCTCAGCTTGTGCTCAAACGTGTCCCCAAAAATGAGTCACTGGCCGCTTTAGGAACAGCCATGCTGCTTCTGTTCGGCCGCTTGGCCTACCTGCCATCAGTGACAATAAGCAAAAATATGCCCCATGAGAAATCCAGATGCAAACTTTAAAAATGTAATACATTTCTGCCGAAAAATCCAAGCATTTGTGATTTTAGTGACTGGTGGTGAGAGAATAGCAAAAACATGAAATCTCTTGATATCTAATTGGAAACTGAAAATGGGTTCAGTTTCGGCCGAGTGTTTGCCGAATTTGAAATTACTTGTGGTGGGACTTGCTTCCTTTCTCTTGTCAGTACAGTATATTGCCTTGGTGGTTATTTTCATCCTGTGTGTACATGTGTGTTCTTGACCTCTTCAGATGTGTGACAGCAAGGTGGAGGGCGTGGACAGCGACATGGTAAATATGGCGGTGGTGCACCCCACCACCCCCGCCCAGTACTTCCACCTGTTGCGCCGACAGATGATCCGAAACTTCCGTAAGCCGCTCATTGTGGCCGGGCCCAAAACACTGCTAAGGTTCCCGGTAAGTGTGCTTCCATCTCTTCCAGAATCTTCACACACAATGGCACACATTCCACATTTTATATTTTTCATATATGAATAAAGTTGAATGTCCACACACTTTTCGTCTTCCAGCTTTTCTCTCTTAGTCTGAAGAAGAGTGTATCGCTCGAAAACGTTCACTTGGGGGGAAAAAAGAAAAGTAAAAGCAAAATGAGAGCAAGTGTGTGGACATGGAACTTTGTTTTCATGATTGTCTAACCCTTTTGTCCTGCACCTGCGTTTTGGATGTGCGCGCCAATACCTTACATGTATGAATAAACCCTGCCTAACATGTCCTATGAAATTTAAATGTTCTATTGAAATTTGTGAGCGTGTTGAAAGCCACAAGCTTGTTGTCTGTGTGACGCCGGCATGGGTGAGAGTACATTTTCTGTTTTAAAGCGATACAGCATATATTCTGGAAATAAGTTTGTTACACCTTCCCTGGAGTTAAATCATTGAGTTTTACCTCCCTCCTGTACTTCCAGTCGTTTTCTGAGTCTGGCAATTCAAATTATATTACCAAGTTTGCAATTATCGTCAAATCTTAAGATTCAGTGATAGTGGCTGCTAAAGTAGCTTGGACCTAGAAGTAACATCACCAGATGTCTAGAAGAACGGGGAGGTGTAAAATGAGCTTATTTTCAGAAATGGTACAGTATCTCTTTAAGGGAAATATGATATCTGTTGAAAGGTTGCACAGTATTCATGTACAGTATGATATCTCTGTGTGTGTGAGAGATGGAGAGGAATGTTTTATCATCTCTTTGTGGGCATGATATCTGTATATGTGTGTGAGTATGAGAGAGAATGGCCATGGTTCAAAGTAAATACATTGTCTTGTCCTACTAGCTTGCTGTGTCTAGCCTGGCCGACCTGGGCCCTGGAACCTCATTCAGACCTGTGCTTGGGGACACAACAGCAAACCCTGCAAGGTAAAGTGCAATGCAACCCGACATAATGTACGTAAGCCTACAACATGTTGGCAAAGGTGGTGATTGACCAGGGGGAGGTGGAAATCATACCATGCTTCTCCAGAATTAATCATATTATTATTTTCTTGGGTTTATTTTAAGTTTTTGAAGTGCAAGTAAATTTCATGAAGTGCCCATGGTCATGTGTTTTCATGTAATGTCGTCTAGTGTTCAGTTGGAGCAGCTTGGGTAAGGTAGCAGGGATGTGTTGCTGCGACTTTGGCAACTAAACACACAGGGCTAGCCACAGAGTATCTGAGAATCATTGTGAGCTTTTGCTGGGGATGGCACAGCCATAACAGGTTTTTTTTTAGCATTTAAAAGCCGTTTGCCTGACTAGGCAGACAGCCAGAGAGGACTGCGACCTTGGCTCTGTCCTCCTATCTAAGCAACAACACCATGGTCTGTGACCAGCACGGGACAGATGTGCTAAGTGAAGTCACGTTTGGCATTTATTTAAAAAGTGAAGGGCCTGTAGGTGGTGTGGTCGATGTTTTGGTTTAATGTGAAATGGCATTGGCACAAGTTGACACGAGCGATGCTTGATCAGAGTTGTAATGATAATTGCAGAGGTGGGAAAGCTTTTGCATCAAGTAAAACAAAATGGAGTGAACGATATTTATTGCTCAATAGTTATGTAAAGGAGAGCAAATTGTCCTTTGTAGTTGAAAAGAATGTATATAATGGAATTAACACTCACCCTACTGCAGTAGAAGTATTTTTTACCAAGACCCCAGGGCCTTGTGTGTTAACCTTTTATCATGCTTGTAATTCCCCCAGTGTCCAGCGGGTGCTGCTGTGCTCCGGTAAGCACTACTATGCGCTGCTGAAGCAGAGGGAGTCGCTTGGCGCCGCTGGCCAGAACACGGCCCTCATCCGGCTGGAGGAGCTCTGCCCCTTCCCCCTTGAGGCCCTGCAACAGGAGCTCTCCAAATACACCAACGCTAAAGGTGATACTTACTCCCAGGCTCCATTTACTTAATATGGGGATAGGAAAATGGAATAGTTTGAGAAAATTCGTATGGTAATGGCATTTTACATTTTTTGTGTGTTTTTCTGTGTGCGTGTGCGTGTGTGTGCGTGTGTTTGCGTGTGTGTGTGTGTGTGTGTTTTGTGTAGTTATCTTCTTTCGTATGTAACGCTTCTTGTAAGGTTGTCTTGGGTTATCTTATTATTTGCTCCACTGTAGATTATCTAGTTATATGGCCATAGGTTATCTGGCATTTCACACTGAGGGTTATCTGGTGTGTTGGTGTGTTAATTTTTAACACGGGCTACTAGTCTTCTCAGTATAACTTCAGATATCATCCCCTACAGAGTTCATCTGGAGTCAAGAGGAGCCCCAGAACATGGGATCCTGGTCCTTTGTGGCCCCCCGATTTGAAAAGCAACTGGCCTGCAAGGTTAGTTATCTAACATACTCAAGATTTTGTGTGTATGTGCAACTGGCCTGCAAGGTTAGTTATCTAACGTAGCCTACTCAAGATTTTGTTTGTATGTACTTAGTGCAGATATCAACATGGGGCCCTTTTGAATTATTTTAGCTTGTATTTACAATAGTGGTTCTGAGTAATTGGTGGGTGGCGGTTGCTACAGAGGACATATTTTGGTGTGTCCCAAGGTCATGACCTAGACCAGTGGCTTTTTGTCATAGCACTCCCTTGCCCGTGCCAAAGACAAGCCACGCACTCCCAACCCAAACTTCTACACATGCATACGCACTTAAAGTGATTAATTACAGTGATTCTTGCTTGAGACATTAATCAATACCTTAATGGCTTTTGGTTTTGGCCTAATTCTAATGTCTGCCAGAAGATTTTTGGTCACAACCTCAACCCAAACAAATGTCCGCTGACCCGTTGCAATCTCTGGCGCACCCCCAGGTGGTGCCCGCACCCAAGGTTAAGAACTACAGGCCTAGCCGACCTATTGATAAAAGCAGCTCTGACAGTACTTTGAAGTTATCAGCAGAATTACCCTGAACCAGTGTTTCCCAACCTGTGGTACGTGTACCAAAAGGGGTACACGAGCGCACTGCTGGGGGTACGTGGAAAGAAAGTCCATAATAACGAACTATGGAGCCTTGTTGCATTGGGTAGAGGAACTGACATGAGCACGAGTGCGGAGGTACTCCTCTTAGGACCAAAAAAAGGCTTAGGGGGTACGTAAAACAGAAAAGGTTGGGAAACACTGCCCTAAAACAAGGTGTTCTTTCCCAATTATCCCAACTCCCGTCCTCCCTTATGTTTGTGGTCTGGTGATGACATCATTAACAACAGAAGTTTAATTTCATATCTTGCAAAAGTGCAATTTAAAGGTCATATTCTCATTGGCAATCAGCATGTTGAAGGGGGAAAAGTCCTCCAAAAGTTGTTGTGGCAAGGCCGACAGAGACGGGGCGTCAGTGAAGTGCGAGGCCACAAACACGGGTCGAGGACGGGAGTTAGGATAAGGCAGTGGTTCCCAACCTGTTGTGCCCCGGGACCCCATTTTGACATCCCAAATTTCTGGAAACCCCCAAAACTTTTGTTGAAGGAAAAAAAACCACGACTGATCTAACTTGTAGGCTATTAGACCTATAAATATACTATATATAAGTCTCTAAGATTATATGCTGTAGTTCAATCAAAATATTATTAATTAGTCATTATGCTATAGAGTAATTAGTAATATTTACTGCATCAGTGTTATTTTGTCATACCTAGACATTTCAGGGGACCCCATTTGAATTCCCAGCGACCCCACATGGGGTCTCGACCCCATTGTTGAAAAACACTTAACTGGGATAATGGAGCGAACCCAAGGACTTCAGATGGTGTGCGCGACCACTCCATAACCACTGTCGCCCCCTAGTGTTATAATATTTTGGCCTCCTATTACATTCAAGGCAAATCTCCATCCAATGTTTATTTTGTTACAATACCCATTCATTTTACAAAATAAACATTTCAGGAGTATTTACTGTACTGTCTGGGGCGTGCGCACAGTGAAATATGAGGCTCCAATATCGCAAATATTTGCAATATGCAAACATCCCTCAACTGTGTATTTGCTCATTACAAATTAAATACATGCTTGCTAGCACGCGCGCACACACACACACACATACAAACACTATGAACTGAATAAAAATATTTATGTCCGCTGTTTAAAGTATTGTATTTGCTAAATGTCTGCTTGTTTTTCTATTTCCTGCATTACGAAAGTCTCCCTCAAACATTGAAAATGATCAGCAAATTTCTCGAAGTATACTGAATGTTTTTTGTTTTGTTTGTTTTAGCTGTTTATATTACACAGTTTCATGTTATGTGTGTCCACTAAACGGTTGCCTTGCTGTTGTTCTGTCGCCCCTCTGTCTGCCTCAGCTGCAGCTGGTGAGTCGGCCATCTCTCCCGGCCCCAGCCGTGGGCATCGGCACGCTGCACAGCCAGCAGCAGGAGGCCATCCTGACCGCCTCCTTCAGCTGAGCACCTCCCTACGCACCTCCTCCCCCATCCTGACCGCCTCCTTCAGCTGAGCACCTCCCTAGCCACCTCCTCCCCCACCTCCCCCATCCTGACCGCCTCCTTCAGCTGAGCACCTCACTACCCACCTCCTCCACCATCCTCACCGCCTCCTTCAGCTGAGCACCTCACTACCCACCTCCTCCACCATCCTCACCGCCTCCTTCAGCTGAGCACCTCACTACCCACCTCCTCCCCCACCTCCCCCATCCTCACCGCCTCCTTCAGCTGAGCACCTCACTACCCACCTCCTCCACCCTCTCTACTCCAACCCTCCCTCCTGGTGCACCCTCACCGGCCGTCTCTTTCAGCAGAGTGCCTACATACCTGCCGCACCGCACCGCACCGCACCGCCCCACCCTCCCATCCCTGCTCCCCCACTCCTGGTGCTCCTTGCAGCTGAGCGCCCCCCTACTGTACCTACTCCCCTGCTCCTGGTGCACCCAGCCTTGCCTCTTTCAGTGGAGTGCCTCCCTACCTCCCCTTTCCCTCCTCCATTCTGCCTACGTCCACCTCCTGGTGCACTGGAAACAGCACCTGGCTGCAAGAGCACCACTGCACACTGTGGTTGCTGGAAAAGAACTGTTTCAACCCTCAGGAGGGGAGTCCTGATGGCGCCAGGACCGAGCAGAAGCTCTGTAGACACCACCACCACCATCCCAGCAGAGGAGAGATGGACAGAACACGTTTTAGAATTAAAGTGATGATTGTTCCTTGCTCAGCTGCTACAATTTGTTAAACGATGGAAACATTGTTTTTTTTTACTTGCTAGATTAAAGCGAGGCGCGAAAAAAGTACTTGATGTCTTGACACCCCAAACTGACATGCAGTAAAAGGGATTCTGGATTAATTTTCTACTGATTCTGTGAGCACTTAGTCGATTGAGATGAACCCATACAATAGCATTACACAGTTGAAATATACACATTGTCATTAACACTACTCTCGTCAACGATACATTTTGTCTGTCTTGTTAATATTAAGAGATTATTGGATGTAGTGTATTGCAGCTCAAATGGAAAAGATTACAGTTTATTTTTCCAACGTTGAGATGATTTACTGTGAAAGAAGTAGTTCACCAATTGTAAACCAGTTTTGTTTGCAAATCAAGAATGTTTTTTTAATGTATGAAATAAAAGCACTTGATATATTGCAGATGATGGAGAATTTGCTGGGTCAGTGTTGCACATTATTACTTTTCAACACTCTTTCCATTCGAATTTAGCTCAGCGATCAACAGGTGTTTGTTTCACTATTGCATTAGCGTTAGGTTGTTATTTTGTGTGGTTGCACTTTATTGATTTATTTGTTTATTTATTTATTTGTCCCGTGTGCTTCCGTCTGAAAATGATTACCATGACTAAATAGAAAATATATTTTTGACATGCCTACAAGTGAAGTACCTTTGGTGGCCTATCCTTGTTTTCCACCTTTTGGCAACTCCTAACAGCCTGGGATTCCATTAGTGTCAATATGTAACTTAATTCGTATCCCTGGTGATTTTTTTAATGTTTATTTTCCATAGCCTACAGTTTACAGAATAATGCCTAAAGGAGTGCAAAGATAATTAGGCTACTGGTAGGAAGCCAATGAAAAGAAACTAGTGCAAGGTTTATCCTATTGCACAATAAACCAACAAATTCTAACCTGCTGATCTGTGACCTGGGATGGCGCATTGGTTCTTCATTGGCAGTAGCCTAATTAAGTTTTGAACCGGTCTTACACCTGCCGGAACAGCATTCTTCATCTGGCCGAGTGGCCACCCACCACACTCAAGGGAGCCAGAACGCAGTGCGGTGATACACGAAGGCGAAGCCAGTCACTTGGTGGCGTCATCCCTTTAACATTAGCAATGCGCGTCGGAGTATCAGCTGTGCGGGTGCAGGGTCTACTGGTCAGGTAGCCGATCACAACAAAAGAGGAGGTGTAGTCTGCGCTTCCGCTATTATTCTGACAACCATCAATGTGTTCGGCTCTAGGGGGTTTCATTGAAGATATCGAAGATAAGGTCGACTTTCTTCTCCTGGAGTGATACGTAGGCTAATTGAGAAACAACCGACAGCCTACCTACACGGGGGTGAACGACTCGCACACCTCTGAATTTGCGTGGAGCGCATATAAGTAGGAGAACGTGCGCGCTAACCACAGGGCGAAGCCTTTCAACTGCTCACAGGCGGCGAAGATAGCTTTTTCTCAGGCATCACTTCACTCTCGCATCGGATCAGCGGCAGAAAAGATATTGTGAAGGCGAAGACGGAATAACGCCGACCTCCTTACAGTCTGAAGCGTTTTGGGGGTGACAAAATTTGATCGTGCGCTGACCGATTGGAATCCCTGGTTCAGTGATGGCCAGGGTCAACCGAGAACCTGCCAACGGATCCTGGAAAAAGCAGGTCGATGACATCCACACAATATTCGAGTTCAAGGAGACCCTTGGCACGTGAGTAACTTTCCAAGTCAGACGCTTGATCTGCATGGTATGGTGGTCTGAATGAATGATCTGTCCATAAGACTCCTTTGGTATTAAAAATATATATTTCTATGCTGTATATTGAAAAAATATACCATGCTAGTAGTAGGGGCGTATGTTGCTTGTTAAACATGAAACAGAAGCTTACCCTTCAAGTCTCCTGACACAACTTGTGTTTTTCTCGATTTGTGTAGCTTATAGCCTGAACCCAAAAAGCGGAACAACATCGAAAATGAAACTCAGAAGGTTACTGGAAGGGTGGACGTGTGGGGGGCTAACCATCTTCTTCAAAGGTCGATATAATGCATGACGTCAAGTGCGTAGAAAAAGTAGCCATGGTCATTTTGAAAATGGTCAGCTGTTTCAGGGGCTGGTCCAATGATGAGTCAGAGTCATATTAATAAGTGTTTCCATAGCAAAATAGACCCCCCCCACACACACACACACACACACACGCACGCACGCACGCACGCACACACACACACACACTCCTGTGCGTTTATTCAACATGACTTGACCCATGATCTCAGGCTCTGAAATGCTTTTGCTTCGTCTAAAACTTCCTCATTCTTTACTTGTGGAAGCCCCAGCACTGTGAAATGTCATGCAGACATTTGTAAGACAGACTTTTCACTTTCAGTGCATAATTCATAAGCATTAGTCATCACGGATATGATGAATGAGTGGCAACTTAAGCCTGCGGCCTCAGAGTTATGAAGCGAGTCTAGCCATTCTCTGTCTGGTCTGGAATACAGCAGGCAAATTCCTGACAGTTTATTTCCGTCCACACTTTAGTGCTGCTTCACGTGAGGCTGAGGCCTGGTCCTGAGAGAGACACAGACATAGACACAGAGAATGTGAATAACCACCATCACTGTGGGCAGATAGACAATCAGCCATAGGGGTTTCCCCTCGTACTGTAGTTCACAGCTAAATGAATAGACTATTGAGGGTGTTCTGGTGCAGTTTTGGTAAAAGCCACAAATGTTTGCGAAAGACTGGTTTAGCCTGAGGTCTAGTACTCTATGTGGAACACGGACTCAACCAAAGTTTATACAGGAATTTCTTACTGTTGAATTAAAATCCATAGCGTCCAAGACCCTAATAGACTGTATCATTTGAGATGTAATGTGTATTCTTTTGCCATTGCATAATGCACCCAATGATCTTCAGTAGTGAACCATAAACTCCTTTGTCTTGTACCTTCATCAGTCATGATCACACAGTTCCTGGCCAGTGGAGGAACATCATGTCGAGTCTTGATAATGTGATATTGGTGATGGTGATGTGGGCTGTCTTAATCCAGGTGCAGCATAGGGATTCTTTATCTTGTATATTTTTATACCCTTGTCAGGACCTCTGGCCTGGGGGCCATTTACGACATGTTAGGCCGTCCTATCCGGCCTCCGATAAAATTTTCATGTTACACAGTTTCGCATGAAATATGACGTTTTGTAAAGCAATCTTAGACATTACTTTTGTAATACAATTAAGTTATAATTTTCAGTGGACAAGTGAAGGTGGGGTCTGTTGTATAAGTGGACGCCTTCAATATTAGTGAAGCGGGAAATTCTGATGTGTGTTGTTCATAGTAGCCCTTGGAGGACTTAATAAAGTTTGAAGTGGCCCTTCAAATTAAACAGGTTCCTCAGCCCTGCTTAATGCAAACATGTTGTAAGAGATAGTTAAGTATTGTGGCCTTATTATGGGCTCCCATATTGGTTTATCTAGCTCTACCCCATATCTGTGATATTTTGTGTTCGAAGTGACAGTTTAAAGGGTAACTTCAGCCAATTCCAAGATGCAGTTGTAATGCTCACACTACCATAGACTTGTAAGTACCTGAGATTTTTCTTTTCTTCAGCCTTTTCCGAGATCCTGGTCATTGTAATGGGGGCCGGTGTTTGTTTACATTTCAAAAAAACATCTTGATTTATTCCCTATAAGCATAGCAAAACAACTAGCAAACAGCTATTATAAATATTTTGTTGCTATATGTTAAAGAGCAACTCCCAACGCTATTTTATGCACAAATACACATATTGCTGTGGTCATCCCTATGACTGAATGCATTGTGCATCGTTACTGTGGAAAAAAAAGTCCTAGTTTTCTTGTTTCACGCTGTTTTGTGTGAGCTAGAAATTGCCTTTGAGGCAAACGACTGCCCGTTCCGGTTTCCCTCATGGATACCAATGACGCGACAACAACAAAGATTTTTTTAAAATGTAAACTAAAGCTGCCCCCATTAGAAAAGCTTGTATCTCGGAAAGGGCAGAGCCAAAAAAAGGCAGCATCACCGGGTACTGACAAGTCAAGGGTAGCGTGACCAATACAACAGCATATTGAAATTGGCAGGAGTGCTCCTTTAAGTCTTACTCCTTTTTTCTTGCAATATCATTGCTGAATAGTCTCGTATGACATTGCACATTGCTTTGAGAAGATAAAGGACCTTGAGTTTTACAGTTGTGTAATTGAGGATCAAATTAGGAAATGTTGACCTGGTGGTTGACGTATGAAGCCTGGCTACTCCGGGTGTCTCAAGGCCGCTGTCTCGTCCTGCCAGAGCATTATGTAGCAGGCTAATGTGTCTAGGTCTCCACAGCGTAAAAGGTTATGGAGTTGTCCTTTGGGTAAGAGGGTTGTGTGTTTGAATCCCACCCTGAAGTTGAAGTTGGCTGAAGTTAGTCCCCAAGGCACCTACAGTACCCTCACATTGCTCCAGCGACTGTACCCAATGCCCTGTTCATAAATAACCACAAGTCACTTTGGATGATAGCATCAGATTAGTGTAATAATGTATTGCAATATTGTACACGATTAATATTATTGTATGCAGAGGTCCTGTATACAATGGGATAGATTAATAGCATGGTATAAAAAGCTGTGTATACATTCCTTTGGGTTCTCGGAGAGAAACCTGTAGTGTTGAGTTTTATGGTTTGTGTAATGGCCGGTTGAGTTACGAGTGTGGTGACTGACTGCAGGTGCCAGGGGCCCTGCTGGGTAAGTCCTGTCAAGCCACTGAGCCATTAGCAGTCGCGCCGCAGCACGGCACGGCAGGAAAGAGGAGGTGAGGTGTGTTGAGCCCCACGCATGACAAGAGGTGTCGTGCTGTTCTTGCTCTCTGCCTCCCTCTCTCTCTCTCTCTCTCTCTCTCTCTCTCTCTCTCTCTCTCTCTCTCTCTCTCTCTCTCTCTCTCTCTCTCTCTCTCTCTCTCTCTCTCTCTCTCTCGCTCTCTCTGCCTCTCTTGTTAGGAGCTGTAAGAGGTACCGCACATAGACGTCCCATCAGTCTCCTAGTTTCTAGGTGTTACTTTCAGGTGTCTTCAGCTATGATGACGGGATAATTTGGGGCAATGCATACATCATGGCCTATGTTACCCAAAGGCTTTGGGGCCAAATTGCACCCTGTTTTTTTTTTTGCTGCGCTGTGGCCATGTTTTTGATCAATATGCTTCTCCTGTGTCATAGCCATTTTTTGGGGCTTCTGTATTAGTATTGGAAAGACCTAACCATTATGCCTGCAAGCCTCTCTGTTTATCTGATAGCTACATCTCATGTCTTCCCTTAATTAAGAAGAATTGGGCGTTGTTTGTAGTCGCTAGCTACACAGTTGTTTTCGTCCAATTAGGAGATTCTAATCCTTGGCTCCTCTCTCTCTCTCTCTCTCTCTCTCTCTCTCTCTCTACCCCCACCATACAGCCCTTCCCATCCCCATGCCAGGTTGTCTTCCGCCTGTATCCGTTTTCATTGTGCAACTAACGAGTGATTCTCTCCACCACCACCTTCTCTCCTTCACCTCCACCGGCCCTCCTCTCCTCCTCTGCCTCTCCCGGAGTCCTTCCTCCTTGTCATTGTCTCCGTCTGAAAAGACCTGTTTCCATAGTCATTAGGGGGACCTGGGAGTTCTTTTTTAGCAGCGGCTGGTAAATAGGCTCTGGCTGATCCCTTGCCTGGGTTGCTGTCCTTAATGCCCCCTTGCCTTGCACACTGCTCCTCTCAGCCCGTTGGCAAGAGCGCTACTATTAGGCCTAGGCCCTGTTTGGATGCTGGCCCGTTTCTTTCCACGGTGCCCTCAATATTTAAGCAATAAGCCCCTGGAGGTAGTACTACTACCGTATTCTTTTTCCGATGCTTACAGTACAGAACAGTTAAGAGCCATTTGTTTTGCACAGGGAATGATGCAGTGAAGTAACTTGGATCACCGTTTGTTTGTTTTATGAAACGCCTGGCACTGGTATAACAACGTTCTGGCACTGGTTGCCATTTTAATTTATGAAGTAGGGGATGTCATCTTGACTGTAGGCAGGTTGGTGTTGGTGTACTGTATGTCAGTGACTGAGTGTACCCAGCACAAGGCACAGAGAGGACCGTTTTCTGCGTCCTGAAATAGTGTACAGCCCTGAGTCAGAAATGGCTGCTCAGAGCTTAAGTAAGCAGTGTTGCATTTTTTTGTCTCTTTCTGCTAGTGGTGTGGATCGGCACTGCCCTCACGATCCGATTCGATCACGATTCGGGAGGTAGTAGATCCGATTCGATTCGATTCTATTAGATCCAATCCGATTCGATTCAATTCTACAATGCATTGCAATGCATTACATTTCTACTGAACGCAAAGCAAATGTTCAGCCATGATGAGGAAATACAAGTAGTCAGATACTGAGCAACAATTTATTGGCTGTTTTCTGTATCAGTCTGTATCAGTCTTGCAATGTTTTGAAGTGTTTTTATTTAATTTAACATTCATTTGCTCCCGAAATATCCATGGAAGTAATTGAAACTTAAAAAAATTGCCGGATTGATTCTGGAACTTGCCGGATCTGGATCTGGATCGTCCATGCCCCGGATCGATTCGGATCGCCGAATCGATCATTGTTGACACCACTACTTTCTGCTCTTTTAATGTCAGAAATTCATTTCAGAGACCGAAACCAATTGTCATTTTAGAGTAAAAAACATTGCACTGACATTTTTCATTTGTGTGGAAAGGCAGTCTTCATAATGGGTGTGTTGAGGAACCTGCACTGTTTAGATATGGAACAAAAATATGGAAGTGGTCAGGGGTTGTTGTAACTGCATAACAAGCAGCAAATGGCTGATGTTGGGCCACACCTTGATAACAGAATACTGCTGTGATCATCAGTCTAAGTGTGTGTGTGTGTGTGAATGTGTGACTGTTTGTGTGGCCGTGTGCGTGCGTGTGTATTTGTGTGTGTGTGTGTTTGCAATCAGGGGACCTGTAAAGATACACATGTAATATTTGAGAATGTTTATGTATGCAAACAAAGAGGTGTTCTCTATGCCATTTATTTTCCACAATTTGCATGACAAACATACACTGGTACGTTTGCCGGCCGGAGCGATTTGCATTCAGCTTTTATCCCTGGTGGACGTTCTTTAAATGGTCACGCAACACAAACCACATCTCTGAATAGAGCTCTTATCTGTCATGTTCAGTTTACGGGTATAGGGAAAGGAAAAAAACAGTTCTACAAATAGGTGAACAAATCTTGTCAAATCCAGTTTAATATCTGTTGTCCATGCAAGTGTCTAGCAATATTGTCTAGCATGTCCTGTGTTGGAAATATTATATGATACAAAGTCCTCCACAGATGCCACATACAGTGTCTAAATAGCATGTAATCAGAGGAACCCCTGCCATTAGCAGTAATCAGACGAACCCACACATTCGAGTGACTAATCACAGTACTTTTCATCTCAGCAACTCACTAAGATTAAAGGCACTCAGCTTCCGAGGAACATGATTGTATTAGGGTTCAATTTATTAGGAGTAAACGCTCCATAATGGTCATAACATTTAATTCATGTTGTAACAATACCATATTTTAAAAGTGTGGTGTAGTTATTTAACCCAGCTAAGATATCCCTGCGTGAGTGGTAAAAGAAAAGACTTGCAGGTTTGTCCTTCCACATGCGTCAGTGTGGTGCAACCACAGCTAATGACACTATGGATTTAATGGGTGTTTTTTGTGGGCTTTTTTGTACTTCATCAAAGAAAAATACTAATTGCTTGTATAGTATTTATATGTACAGTGGTGCTCATATGTTTACATACCCCAGCAGAATATACGCTTTCTTGGCGATTTCTCACAAAATATGAAGGATTACACAAAACCTTTTTTCTCACTCATTGCTAGTGACTAGCTTAAGATATTTAATAGCAATATTCTGTGTTTACTCTTTCAAAGATCACAACCCAAACTACCCAAACGACCCTGTTCAAAGGTTTACATACCCTAGTTTCTGATGCTGAATATGGCCCTGTTTAACATGAGGGACCGCTCTAAATTGTTTATGGTAGTTGTGGAAAAGGCTCTTAATGTTCTCAGTTGACAAAACAGCACATTACCTGGCAGAATGGTTGTTTCCTATAATATCTTTGGGTGTCTTGCTGGAACCTCACATTTGAGGTTCCCCTGAGTGGCTGAATGATGTTGAGATCAGGAGAGTGAGACGGTCGCTCAAAAAACTTCATTTTATTCTTTCTGAAGCTAATGACTGGTTGATTTGGCTTTCTGTGCTGAAATATTGTCATGTTGGCATGTCCAAACAATGGACCACGTGCAGTTTCAAGACTGATGAGTGTCAAGTTTCCTCCAGTATTTTTCACAGGGCAATGTATTCATCATTCTGTGAGTATGGACCAAAAGTGTAGTGCATTTGTAACTCAAATGTCCCCATGACATCAGTGGTCCATAACCATGTTTCACAGAAGGGATGGTGTAACTTTCATCATAGGCTCCGTTGACTGTTCTCCAAATGGTACTGTTAATAGTGGCTGAAAAAAGTTCCATATTGATCTCATTTTTCCAAATTACTTTGTCACAGGCATTTTGATGCTTCTTACTGTGCTATTTGGTGTATCATATGCAAAATAACATGTTTGCATTTTTGTAGTAATGGCTTTCTCCTGGCAACCCCCAACAGCCCATCTTTTCTCAAGTGCCTCTTTCCTGTACAGTTTAAAACATTTTTTCATGTTGTCCTATATTTCACCTGAAGTTATTTTTTGGTTGTCCTATGCCTCCTGAACAATTTCCCTTGCAATGATCAACAATGCAACGATTCCCTTGCCCAATGGCTTGATTTCAACCAAACCCCCTCATATTGCATTTCTGAATTGAAATTCCAACGTTGCCAACATGACAATGTTTTGACACAGAAAGCCAAATCAACCCGTCATTAGCTTCAGAAAGAATAAAATGAAGGTTTTTGAGCGACCATCTCACTCTCCTGATCTCAACATCATTGAGCCACTCAGGGGAAACCTCAAATGTGAGGTTCCAGCAAGACACCCTAAGATATTATAGGAAACAACCATTCAAGAAGAATGGGCTGTTTTGTCATCTGAGAACATTAAGAGCCTTATCCACAACTACCACAAACAATTTAGAGCGGTCCCTGATGTTAAACAGGGCCATATTCAGCATCAGAAACTAGGGTATGTAAACTTTTGAACAGGGTCATTTGGGTAGTTTGGGTTGTGATCATGCTTTTGAAAGAGTAAACACAGAATATTGCTAATAAATATCTTAAGCCAGTCACTAGCAATGAGTGAAAAAAAAGGTTTTGTGTAATCCTTCATATTTTGTGAGAAATCGCAGAGAAAGCGTATATTCTGCTGGGGTATGTAAACATATGAGCACCACTGTATACCAATTTTTAACCCATTTTAGCCTGATGCTGCGTAGATGATGTTTGACCTTTGGCGCCTGGAGTAACATTCGCTGCATTAATGCTCTTGAGATTTGAGTTGTTTTTATTACAAATGAGCATATGTCAGTTCGAGCTGAATGAACACATTCTAATGCAAAATGAGGGTCCTAGCTTTTAAATGCAACATATTTCACGTTTTTATGTGCTTCGGAGGCTGAGATATTTTGGCTTTAGTAGGCCGAGGGCACCACGTCCCACAAAAAGGGCTTAAGCATTCAGCAGGCGTTTTTTTTTTTTTTTTTGCAGGTGCCTTAGGCTAAAATTGGTCAACTAATTTATGACATTGCATTAGCTGTAATTGTACCACCTGACGTCTGCTACTAATAACACACCAATGAGCCATGTAGGGCTGTGTGGAGGAGGGCCCAAACTGGAGACTGACTGTTTGTAGCCACGGAGAGAGGAAGTGGCCACCTAGTCATGACGGCACTGTCACAGCGAGCCGGTGTGGTAGGTACGGTAGGTACTGTAGCTGAGATTAGTTACAGGAAGTGTCCACAGGAAGGAGAGACCAGGAAGCCTTCCCTGGATTACCCTCACCCGACCAAGGTGTTACGTAATCCACTAAAGCCGGCCAATTGAGGCCATTCACATGGTGCTTGCTCTTCATCTGTGTGACTGTAAAATACTTCTGCTGGGAGTAATACATCACACTTTTTTTATCTCTCCCCACTGGCAGAATTGAAGTTGTTTTGTTCATAAAATCAGTGAGCTCTTTGCCATCGCTTTGCCTCATCGTAATTCACCATTCACTCTAATATCTTAAGAGGTCCATATGGCCTGTACAGCATAGGTGAAGAGTGAGGAAGTAGGCCGGTATTTATCTCTGCTCCTTCTGATCTGAAGGACAGCATGGAAACCATCATGGAAATCTTTGACTGAGTTTGAGAACCCAAACACAGAATCGGGAGAGCAAAACCTGTTATTAGACAAACGTAACCTTGTAGTTTGTTGACAGATCCACCATGATCACCAAAACAAGCTTTGCATCAACGTTTAGATGGTATTTTAAATTGTTTCGATCGACGTCCCCTTCAAAAAATGAATAGGTTCCCAGACTATAAGTTATGTCACTTGTGATGTTGTCTGGCAATTGCCAGGCTAATCGAACCAGGGCTTGTGCTTCTGTTTAGGGTTGCTGCCATAGACATAGCCTACTATACATGTAGGTTGACGCTCTTTGACCTTAAGACTTGCCTGATATCAGTGTGTGGTTAAATTAAATGGTGCGTAATATCTTTCAAACATACAATACAATTCCTGAGCATGACACTGTCAAGTTGGGTAGGCTAGCGTAAGTAATTCAACACCCAAACATTACACACTGCTTTAAAGCTATAATAATCAGATGATCTTACATGTACAGTATATTGATTGATTTATTTAATTCACTATTTTGTCCTATGTTCAATAAGCATATATTTGGCTGGTTATTTACCCACAGATTGATTTGTTTACTCATTCAAAGAAAGGGTCAGCAAGTTATCCTTTGTAGCAACATGCTTGATAAAAAAATCTGTGTTACAGCTAGTATGTAAACACACCTCTGGCTGATGAAGTGTACTTAGCTCAGGTACGGCTTGTTTTGGTATTCACCTGAAATAAAGCACGTAGGCTAGTATTAGTGTAGGCCCTCAATCTCTGCCAAGGCTATTTTTGCCCTTGGAGTTGTTTTATTCTTGTACTAGTCATGGCAATTGAATCGAGGTTTAATCTGGTGACAATTAGATTAAGCTATGCTGATCTACTTAATCCTGGATGTGATTGTTGCTTGGCTACTGTGTGCACCTCTCACAGTTAGTTTAAGAGTCAACTGTCTATGGTCATTCATTAGTAATTGCACCACAGTACTACAGCACTGTGTGTGTGTGTGTGTGTGTGCGTGTGTGTGTGTGTGTCAATGACATGACACCAAGTGTTCCTTTGATTTTCTATGGTAGAAAAGGGCTCAAATTTGCATAACTCTCATAACTTGCTTGGATACATTAGAGTATAATGGTGAAAGTGCATTTGTCTTGTTTAACATTTATTTAAAACAAGAAAGGGGTGTGCTTTTTTATAAATGGGTGGTGGACGTGACGCCTTGTTTTTCGTAACATTGGTTAAAAACCTACAAAACTGTTATTTTTCCTTTAAAAAACAAATGTCAATGAAAGAACATGTGGTACATTATGTTTCATATTAGTCTTAGATGAGAAGAAACATTTTTGGTAAGATTTATGTAAAGGTTTATATGTCAAATATCCTGTGGTGTGACTGTAACATTAATGAAACCTGGGATATAATGTATATATACAGTAAATTAACCAACAACATTTTGAATAATGTATGAAGCATTTGGCATGATTGCGTAACGCAATTTAAAAAAAAAGTTTTTCCAATTCCTGAAAAAAATGATGGAAAAAATTGGGGAAAAAAAAAGATTGGGGAAAATGTGTCCTGCATCAGCACATTGCATAGGCATGTCACACCGCAGGAAAATGAAGTCACACCACAGGAAATTCACTGCATTATGGCCATTTTAATCCTTTTGTATACATGACTGATTCTTTTGTGTTGGAACACTGACCCACCAATGACCAAGCTGTTTTCTGCACACGCTGCTGCGAACCTCTCTCCATTCTCATTCATGGTTCCTAGCCCTTCTCTTCCCATGACTGCCTCAAAGCCGTTGTTATTTCCCCCTATCTTTGCGTTCATGTCTCCCATCAAGATCACAATGTCCTTCTCTTTCCTGGCCTGGAGAACGGTGGAGAGTTGATTATAGAACTGATCTTTGATTTCTTCATCACTGTCGTTTGTAGGGGCGTAGCACTGCACCACTTGGAGGTTTATTTTTTTGTGGGTGGTTTGGAATTTGGCGGTAATGATGCGTGAATTGATGGGTTCCCAGCTTATGAGGGCCTTCTGTGCTTCTTTGGACAGCATGAACGCCACTCCCTCGGTGTGTGGTGCATTATCGTCGAGATGTCCCGAGTACAGTATGGTCTCTCCACTCGCCAGACTGACCATCCCTGTTTGGAGCCACCTGGTTTCTCCCAGACCAAGGAGAGATATTCCATATCTTCTCATTTCCTCCGCTATGCCAGCTACCTTCCCTCCAGTATACATGGTCCTCACATTCCATGTCGCTATGGTAGTGGGTTGCCTAGAGGTAAGGAGTCTCTTCGGACGTATGCGCGTCGTCATAGTCTCTTTAGCATTGTTTGCTAAAGAGGATTCCTTCCCAAGGCTTGAGGATTTTTTGATATTCGTCAATGTTTCTGTAGCTGAGTATTTTTTATGGTGTGAGGTAGCTGGCCCCACGCCCAACCCCCAGTTTTGGGGGGTGTTTGGAGTTGGCTTGTTAGTCCTCTTCCTTTACCTTTTGTCTTCCCGGCAATGGATTACAGCCTCATACCACATGAGGCCAGACAGGCGTGGGGTCGTGTACAAGCTGTCCCGGCACGTCAAGCCCAACCAACTCCTGCTACTGTGCATTGAAAGCTACACTAGGCATCTGCACTAGTCCAGCTATCTCTACCAGCAGCGCGAGACAGTCCATAAAGCCACCTGGGTATCTGCTGACCATACCACAGAAAATCAGATAGACCACATCTGCATAAGCCAAAAGTTTAGACACTCCCTGCTGAATGTCAGAACCAGAAGAGGAGCGGATGCAGGATCTGACCATCACCTGCTGGCAGCAAGAATCCAGCTTAAATTAAAACGCATGAGACGGAGTGAAGGGAGAATCAAGTACAACACAATACAATTCCAGGACAAAACCACATCAGAATGCTACAAAGTCGCTCTACGTAACCGGTATGAAGCTCTGGAAATAGAAACCCCAAGCAATGTAGAGGAGGTATGGGAAGGTCTTAAGTCTGCATGGAAGGGCGCATGTGAAGAAGTGGTAGGGAGAAGGAAGACGGACCGCAAACCCTGGCTGTCCAGTGATACAGAGAACAAAGTGAGTGAAAGAAGAAAGAAGAAAGAGGCTGTAAATAGAAGTAAAACCAGAGCAACCAAGGTGGCAGCGCAGAAAGAGTATGCAGCAGCTAACAAGGAAGTGAAAAGAAGTGTAAAGAGAGACAAGAGGAAATTCATTGAGGACCTTGCACAACAGGCGGAAGAAGCAGCAAGAAGGAACAATCTGAAAGACCTTTACCAAACTACAAGAAAACTAACTGGAAAATACAGACACACACAGGGACACATCAAAGACAGACAGGGCTTACTCCTCACATCCAAAGAAGAACAGATGAATAGATGGGCTGAACACTTCAGGGATCTGCTCAATAGGCAGCCTCTTCAACTGATTACAGATATACCCGCAGCCATAAGCAGTTTGGAAATAAACTGCAACCCCCCTACCAAAGCAGAAATAAGGAAAAGCATCAAGGCCTTGAGAGAAGGGAAAGCAGAGGGTCCAGATGGGATTCCCGCGGAAGCCCTGAAAACGGACATTGAAACATCCACCAGCATGCTCCACCACCTCAGCAAAACCATCTGGGAACAAGAGAATGTCCCCTCTGACTGGAGAAATGGGCACATTGTAAAAATTCCCAAAAAAGGAGATCTCCGGGAGTGCAAAAATTATCGGGGAATAATGCTCCTTTCAACACCAGGGAAGGTTCTCAACCACATCCTGCTCGACCGGCTCCAGAGGGCAGTCGACCAGAAGCTGAGGGAAAACCAGGCTGGATTTAGAAGTAACCGATCCTGTGGAGACCAAATTGCCACCCTCAGGATTATTATCGAACAGTCAATCGAGTGGAACTCTTCCATCTATATAAATTTTATAGACTTTGAAAAGGCCTTTGATAGTGTGGATAGGGACATGTTGTGGAAACTACTGGCTCACTATGGGATCCCAGACAAGATCACTAACATCATTAGCAGCACCTACAAAGGGATGAGATGCCAAGTCCTTCACGAAGGCTGTACGTCAGAGGCCTTTGAGATCCTGACTGGGGTACGGCAAGGTTGCTTGCTTTCACCCTTCCTTTTCCTGCTCTGCATAGACTGGATAATGAAGGAAACCACTCACAATAACCGGACCGGCATACAGTGGGGTCTGACAAAACAACTTGAAGATCTGGACTTTGCAGATGACCTGGCCCTACTGTCCCATACTCACCACCAGATGCAAGAAAAATCAGCAAAACTAGAAGCAACTGCTGCACTGCTTGGACTAAAAATTAACTCATTAAAGACCAAAATCATGCGCATCAATAGCAAGAATACCATCCCCATAACCATGAACCATCAGGCATTAGAGGATGTGAACACCTTCACATACCTTGGAAGCATTATTTCAGTGGAAGGCGGCACAGAAGAGGATGTACAAGCCAGGATTGGAAAGGCAAGGGCAACCTACAACATGTTAGTCAATATCTGGAAGGCAAAAAACATCTCACTCAAAACGAAACTGCAGATATTCAATTCAAATGTGAAGACCACTTTACTGTATGGCTCAGAAACCTGGAAGATCACCACAACCATAACCAACAAACTTCAGACATTCATGAACAGATGCCTCAGACGCCTACTGGGAATCTTCTGGCCCAACACCATCTCTAATGCCAACCTGTGGGAACTCACCAAACAAGACCCAATAGAAAATCAAATACGGAGGAGGAAGTGGAAGTGGATAGGTCACACACTCAGACGTAAAGAAGCAATAACCAACCAAGCACTGACATGGAACCCACAGGGCAAAAGAAAAAGAGGCAGACCAAGAACCTCCTGGAGAAGAACTGTCGAGCAGGAAATGAAGCAGGAAGGGCTATCGTGGCAACAACTGGAGCGGAGGGCCCAAGACAGGAGAGGATGGAAGACTTTCGTCAATGGCCTATGTTCCTATGGGAATTTAAAGGCCTAAGTAAGTAAGTAATACATGACTGACATCTGAGCTCATGCTAACTTGATAATGATATTATGTTTAATCTTAATATGTGTTTTCATTTATAAAAAAAAAAAAACATTTCTTCCTTCTATAAGAGCAGTGACACCACAGGACACCATAAAACAAACCCATTGCCTGACAGAAACATTGCAATATGAAGACATATTAAGAGGTTAATAGTCACCTTAAACTTCCACAGCACTCTCCAATAACTGAGGTACTGACTGGTTAGGAGCCAGTCTTTAAGACCCTTGTAGTTGGCCTTGCAGCTGCCCATTCACATTGACATACATGTCACCCCACAGGACGCAATTTGTGTTACGAAATTGAACTTGTAGTTAATATTACTGTCTTGAGTTTTTTTCACATTCACATATCTTAATATGAAGTTAATAATTAGGTAATCATGACAAATGCTTCATACATTATTCAAAATGTTGTTGGGTAATTTATATATATATATATATATATATATATTATATTCCAGGTTTCATTAATGTTACAGTCACACCGCAGGATATTTGACATTATAAACCTTTACATAAATCTTAACAAAAATGTTTCTTCTCATCTAAGACTAATATGAAACATAAGGTACCACATGTTCTTTCTTTGACATTTGTTTTTCAAAGGAAAAATAACAGTTTTGTAGGTTTTTAACCAATGTTACGGAAAAAACAAGGCGTCTCGTCTCCCACCCTTGTACACTACTGGCTTCCTCATAGCAGTTCAGTGTAAGCAGCACACCAGGTTTTCCCCCTCCTACCTACTCACCTTTCTCTATAGTGATGTGTGTCGTCACATTTTCCCTGAGGTTTCCCCTTTCCTTTTGTAAGCGTGTGTGTGTGTGAGAGTGTGTGTGTGTGTGTGTGTGTGTGTGTGTGTGTGTGTGTGTGTGTGTGTGTGTGTGTGTGTGTGTGTGTGTGTGTGTGTGTGTGTGTGTGTGTGTGTGTGAGTGTGAGAGTGTGTTTGTGCACAAATGGTGTGTGTGTGTGTATGTTGCAGGATGACTGTAGTGCATGTATGTCTGTGTGTTGGGTGTGCGTGTGTGCGTAGTGTCAGTGTGTGTGTTTACTAGTGTGTGGTGGAAGCCCTGCAGGCTGCAGCGTGCTGTGCTGTGCTGTGCTGTGCTGTCGTGCGGCTGCCTGGGCTCCCGGCCTCCGGTGTCATGTGACCCCCAGGGGGGAGGCAGATCCACTTCCTCTTTCATGTCTGGCTTGACATGCTCACTGTGCTGTATGCAAGCAGCGTGCGCTGTCTCAGATATCCACCGACATGACCATGGACATCTCAGTTTATGTGTACATGCATACTGTATTTGGATCAATTGTGTTTTTGTAGTGGGCAGCAGACGCCAGGTGCAGCCACAGCTAATGCCACTCCTGAATGCAATATTTTTTTTGTTTTTTTTTGTTTTACTGGGTTATCTAAGAGGCTTATTCATTATTTGAACATTAGTTACAAGTTACTAATTAATTCACGGGCTTTCGCTGTGGCTGTGCCACTGACGTCTGCTTCTAAACTAAAGTCATTGACCCATTTACTTCACCTGGTCAACTTTGTTCTAAACGAGTGGAGTAAGTTCATTGAGTGTATTCAACTGGTGTCACTTTTCCTAATAACTGCTGGCTAGAGACCAGCTTTGCATTTCATTTGTTTTTCTTCCTTAATTTATTTAAACCAGTCCTGTCCCTTAGTCATTTTTCACCCATATTTCATATTGCACTCAAGTGGTGTGCATTGGCACTGCCCTCACGATTCGATTCCGATTCAGGAGGTAGCGATTCGATTTGATTCGATTCAATTCTAGGATGCATTGCAATTCTACTAAAAGCAAAGCAAATGTTTCATCAGTCATGATGAGGCAATACAAGTAGTCAGATACTGAGCAACATTTTATTGGCTGTTTTCTGTATCAGTCTTGCCGTTTTCAATGCTCTGAAGTGCTTTTATTTAATTTAACATTCATTTTCTCCTGAAATATCCACGGAATTAATTGAAACTTAAAAAATTGCCGCATCGATTCTGGAACTCTCTGCATTGAATTGGATCGCCCATGCCCCGCATTGCATTGCATTGCGGAATCGATTATTGTTGACACCATTATTGCACTCACCATTCTATCAATTTGTGTGAACCATAGGCCTACCTAATCGAAACTTTAAACTGTTTTCACAACCTCTATCTACAGCATAAAATGCCTCATTCTGAACCATTACTTTACATTACATTTAGCAGATACTTTAATCCAAAACGATTAACAGCAGAAGGCATCATCAGCAATGTGGGAATCCACAGGTCTAACAAGATCAGTGTATTATACCAAATATGGTTGCCTACCAGGCTCATATGGTACGCCATGGAGAAAGAATATCTTTAAAAACACAGTCAGACAGGAAAGGTAGGAAATACTCTTGGATAATGAAGATCGGTAAAGATAGGGCGATGATGACAATACTCTTGTAGTAGCCAGCTTCTTGCTTTTCCACCATTGGGGAACAATGACCGTTCTGATGAGGATGGCTTTGTTGCCTGAAAAGGGCAAGGCTAGATGCTTTGTGTTGGAGAGACGCAGCATCAGGGAAGGAATACAGGGCTTAAGTGTAGCCCTCAGATAAGCTGGATCAGTCCCCAAGGTAGCTTTGTAGTATGAACCAAACCATGAGGCCTTATTTTCCTTTCCCAACTGTGTTGAAGCCCAGAGCTGCCTCAGTCAGCAGTCCCTGGGGAGAGAAGGGGAAGAGAGGAGAGGGAGAGAAGCGGACGAGTGGAGAGGAGAGGAGAGGGGAGGAAGGAGTAGAGGGGAGAGGGGAGCTGAGTGTGATCTGTAGTCTCCTGGCACTAAGAGTGTAGATCCATCCCTTGAGGAGGCATCTCAGGGGGGTTTGCACAGCATGTTGCAATTGGAACTGAATTGCTTTTATTAAACGTTTTATTACTTAAATTGACTTTGGGTTGCTTTGGGTTGGTACATGGCCCCTGTCCAATAAACCAATAAACTTTAATTCTACATGTAAGTGCACATGTTAATCTGACATATTAATATTACTGTATGTACATACCAAACAAATCTCTAAACCTTGCATTGTATTGCTATAACCTATTTGTTTGTGACCTGTTTGGTGGGCTGCCAAGTACGATCATCTGTCATGTGCTTCACTTGTATGCAGTAGAGCAGTGAGAGGCAGATGGCTTTGCTGCCACACCTGTCCCTTAAGAGTGTCAAACATGCACCCTGGGGAGAGCTGATGCTTCCTGTGGCTTCCTGCAACCTCTAATTGTTTTGTTTCTCAGTGGCGGGGAGCACATAACAGGAGCCTGTGCCTGGGTCTTATAACAGGAGCCTGTGCCTGGGTCATATAACAGGAGCCTGTGTTTGAGTTTTATAACCTGTGCACAATACATGATTGCCACTTCATGTGAAATTTCTGAAAATCCTGGTGACACAATGTTTTTTTTTATCCACATGCCGTGTTCATAGGATTTGTACAGGAAGGTGTTACGTCCAGCTGGGCATTGCTGCCTGTCGCACCTCCTCCGGTGCCCATGGGTCAGCTGCAGGGTCATCAGTCGGGAACCACCATTCAATAACGTTTCGCCCCATTAATCCCGAAATGTTTCGTGGTGGCGGGGCAGTGACAGGGACGTCTCCCTGTCACCCCCTGCAGCTGATGGGTGTTTTCCCCTGCGGCTGTTGTCTGGGGTGTTCGTCCCCCACGTTTTGTCCTTCCTGTTGAGCCAGAGCCAAAAGTTTGCCTTTTCAGCCTCCTCTGTCAAGGCCTTTGTTACCTTCCTGAGCCTTCCTCCGGTGAGTCCCACGTCCCTCAGGAGGCGTGTGGTTGACAAACCTATGAAGCCTCGACAGCCGACCTCTACTGGGTAGATGGTGGTCATCCAGCCAGCCTCCTGCACTCAGCAGCCAGCTCTGAGTACTTGGCCCTCTTACGTTCAAAGGCAGCCTCAATTCCCTCCTTCATAGGCTCCGTTAGTTCGATGAGGAACGCTGTTCTTGCCTTAGCTGACCACACAACAATGTCTGGTCGGAGGGATGTGGTGGTGATCTCCATAGGGAACTGAAGCTTCCTGTCAAGGTCGACTCTCATGCTCCATTCCTGGTCAGGGGTGAATGGCCTTGATGGTTTCCTTGGCCTGATGCTTCTGCTGACCCCTCCGTCTGCAATAAAGGTGGTGAAATCCTCTGGAGGTGGTGGTGTTTTCCTCCAGCACTTCGGCTAGCTTCCTCAGGACTTGGTCATGGCGCCACCTATAGCGGCCCTGTGAAAGCGCGATCTTACAGCCTGACACGATGTGCTGGAGGCTTGCATTGGGGGCATTGCAGAGTGCGCAACATTCTTCACTTCCGAACCACTGGTGGAGGTTCTGAGGGCAGGGAAGCGTGTCGTAAGTTCAGCGGATGAGGAAGCTTAGTCTTGCCTGTGGGATCCTCCACACATATGCCCAGCTGATGTTCCTATTTGTAATTCCCTCCCAGGTCGTCCAGCTTCCTTTCCGTCCCTGCGACACGGCTTTGATTTTGTACCGGTCGTCCTCCATCCTTGTCACCTCCGCCACCACCATCTCCTTCCTTTCCTTTTGGTTGGCCTTGGACCAGAAGCGTGGTGCATCTCCCCGTCCTAGGCCTGCCCTCTCTACCTGGACTCTGCCCATGATCTCTTGATGTTGGAGCCGGCTGATGGCTTGGATGACCTCGAACTGGGCCTTCCACTTGCGGCCTGTCGACACCTTGGCGTTGGCATTGCTTACAGACTTGTCTGTGGACTCCCTAAGTTTGAGGACCAACCTAGCTTTCTCCTGCATGTAGCCTAGCTGAAGTGACTTGAGAGGTAGCTGCAGCGCGTTTTTTCCAAAAAGTCCGGCTTCAGACAGGCACCGTGGCAGCGCCAACCACTTTCGGATGAATGAGTTGGCTTTCCCATCCATCTTACTCACAATTGATGAGGGGATCTCACTCATTTTCAGGGGCCACATTACCCTCTGGTGGAGCGTAAATTGGTAGCACCAGACCTTGATATGATATGTAAACCGGTTAAAAAATATCAACTTTTATGCATACGCGCAACCATGTCTCATAGCATGGTCCTGTGTTTGTATCTGTGTCTCATAGCAGGAGTCTGTATCTTTCTGCCTGTGTCTGTCTGTCTGTCTGTCTGTCTGTCTGTCTGTCTGTCTGTCTGTCTGTCTCTGTCTGTCTGGTCTTGGTCTTGGTCTGCAGGCCAGCCAGGCAGGTCCTCAGCTGCAGCAGTACAGTAGTGTGTTTATCTCCCCTGATCCTGTGATGAATTCAGGGCTGTCCCACATCAAAGCGGAGCGGCTACCGCAGGAGGAGTGAAGCAGGGTCACCTAAGAGCAAGAAGTAGATCATGCACAGCGGCGCGGCGCGTACATCTCTTAAAAGGCAGAAAGAATGTAAACAAGAGGATCGCACTCTGATGATCGGCGGCTAATGTGATGATACCCAACCAAACATTATTACATTACATTACACTTAGCTGACGCTTTCATTTATCCAAAGCGACTTACGGTTATTATTTTTCTGGGTGTTGGTTACAGTACCTGGAGCAATGTGGGGTTAGGTGCCTTAGGCACTTCAGCCATGGATGGAGATGTAAGGAGAGGTCAGGTGGGATTCGAATCTGCAACCCCTAGATTGAAAGACCAACTTTCTAACCACTAGGCCATGGCTGCCCCTTTCAACATGACACAAAGTTATTGTTTAATTTGCTAATAAATTATATTATTATAGGTATATGATTAGTGTCCAATGTTGGGCATTATCACATACTCTACAGTCATGTATGGATTGACTGAACTCTAATCCATTAACCTCTTTGCTAACTAGGCTAAATAAAGTAGAATATACAATGCCAACAATTACGCCTGGATCACACGTAGCAGTCAGCGGCATGGGGCGGAAAGAATCCGCTGGGGGTTCTGTTTCCAAGTCACAGTTGTTGCTTAACTTTTTTGCGCCGATGCCAGGAAAAAAAACACTGGTGTGAATTTGCAGTTACAGTGCTTCAGATAAGTGTCCTTGCATATTTAATTCATGAATGACATGTCATTATGAAACATAAATCCATTCATTGAATTCAGAATTGTTGGTCATCAGTGCATGCTCTGCAGTGGTGTTGGCAGATCAGGGGATTCCTCTTCACTGTGTGAGCTCATCTGTAATGCAGGGTGGTGTTTTGCTTGATTGAAGATCAGTCACCAGGATAAACATGTGGCATGCATGTGGATTTAATCTGGATTAAGACGGATTGGAGGTGTGTTCTAACTGCTGATGTCAGCAGGCCTCATCTGAACTGACCCGGATGACTTGGGTATGGGGAGACCGTAATGACCTGCCAGCAATTAATCAAGCCTTTTGTTCTGTGGATTTACACACACACACACACACACACACACACACACACACACACACACACACACACACACACACACACACACACACACACACACACACACACACACGTCTCTTCATATTTATTTATAGACCCCATTTCCATTTCAAACACAATGCATGGAGTGGTTATCATCTGTTGTGTGAAAGGACAACCTGATGCTTTTAAATACATACTGGACATCATTGAAGAGCTGACAGAGACTCTCGTCACATGGTCTCATGTAAATGAAGCTAGGCTTTTTGAGGTGATATTTTTGTTTACCGAGTGAATGAGTGTGTTACTAGGACTAAGGGTGTGTGTGTGTGTGTGGGGGGGGGGGGTCTCCCTAAGGACACACACCCACACACCCACACACACACACACACACACACACACACACACACACACACACACACACACACACACACACACACACACACACACAAGGCTTGAGCAGGGGATTTCGAGAGACCAGTCTGAGCTTAGCTCCTACCGTGCATCTGTTTGGCAAACCTCCACAGAGACTTGATTGCCTCCATTCACTTTGATAGAGCCACCACACAGCACAGCAGCATGGTGGGCATGGTGATGCTATTGTTGTATATGAGATGAAGAGGGGAGAGAGAGGAAAAGGGGGAAAGAGAGGATGTGTATATGAGATGAAGAAAGGATAGGGAAAGGGGGATTGAGAGGATGTGTATGTGTCATTAGTTTCCTCTTCCTGATCTTCTTCTTCCATGTTCCTCATATTAATATGGTTTTGTCATATGGCCCAGTACTAGGGATGCAAGTTATCGATTAATTAATTTATTGTTAGTTGATTGACCTTATCAATTGACTTATGATTAATTGATGAGCTGCATTTTCCTCAAATCTTAATCCCCGCCCCCACCAAAAAAAATGAAAATTCTAAAAATAAAAAAATAAAAATGAGAAAAAATGCTACATTTGAATGAATTTCTATTCATATTCTTTAATGCAAAGGTGATTGAAATGTTCCCAGTCTTCACAGTCCTCTTCACACCCATTTCGTAATTCCCATTTCACCTGGGTCTCTCACCAGTCGAGTGAAATTAATCATTAAACGATTAAATCGACTAAAGTTGATTTAATCGATTAATTGTTGACCTCCCTACCCAGTACTAATTTCATACATACAGAGGGGTTTGGAGTGGCTGAATTCAGACAAGATTTGTGATAGGAGGGGTCAGAGTGAACATTGAAATTTGAGATGTGCATCTTATGTTACCCAATGCCTTTGGTCATGACATTGGAAAATGATAACTAGTGGGAGGGGTGAAATGTACTGTTTGGCCAGTTGTCTGGTGACGAGAACAAAGCCCTTCAAGAACATCCAGTCCAGACTCCAGATGTAACATGGAAGGACTTTTTTGACAGGAGCGCTTACGTCTTTCAAGGCTCGGCTACCACATTTTACCAATGTGACAAACTGTTTGTATGTTTGAGGAAGGAGTGGGTTTGTGAGTGGGGTTTTTTTTGTTTCCGGGAGTTAATATGCTAGATGTTTGTTTGCTGTCTGTTATTGTGTGGGGTGTTGAATGAAGTCAGGGAAGAGGAAGTAAAGGGACAAAGCTATCTCGTAAAATGACAGATGATATCTCGCAGCAGACGTCATCAGGCAT
Organism: Engraulis encrasicolus; assembly: GCF_034702125.1. Taxonomy (NCBI): domain Eukaryota; kingdom Metazoa; phylum Chordata; class Actinopteri; order Clupeiformes; family Engraulidae; genus Engraulis; species Engraulis encrasicolus. The sequence goes on from NC_085860.1 coordinate 3,818,156, forward strand.
GTGCTGTAGGCCTATGTGATCAGGCTCTCTAATCGTGTGCATTCGGATGGCAAAAGGTACAAAGGGCCTTGCGCGATATGAGGTACTGAGGGAACATTAAAGCTGACCCGTGTGTGTTTGCACTCACTTCTGATGTTGATTTTTCATCAGCAAATAGATTCTTCCAGGCTATTAAGACGGCCACAGAGATATCTTGATATTATTTTTGGACGATTTCGGCAGTCACTCATTTCAAACGATGTTGCTATCTATTCACTCTTAGCCAGATATTGAAATATTTTGCATCAATATCTTGATATTATTTTTGGACGAATTCGCCAGTCACTCATTTCAAACGGTGTTGCTATCTATTGACTCTTAGCCAGATATTGTATCAATATGGCAAACATTTTGATACAATATTTTTGATACAATATTTTGTATCAATATGGCAAACATTTTGCATTGCATGAAACTGCATTACACTTCCTGGACACGTTTATCTTTTTGGCGCGTAAATGCATTTATCTTTCATCCACTTGGCCAGAACTAAATAAACTTTTTGGATGAACGGTAGAATACCTTCATAAACCAAATATAAGTCCTGTTGCTTACCACTTAGCTGTATTGTCTGCCATGATGTGGATGAATCATACTATACTATGCTATACATACCATGACTCATAGAAGATGTTTGATAAAAATGCCTGTAAAGAACAACAACAAAATAACAATCAAACCACAGCAAACTCTCAAAACTCTACTTCCGCTGTCCTTTCTGTGCACATTGCACATTACATTGCAATGAACTTTAAGCAAAATGCCAACTCTAGGTACCTAGATCAACAACTCAAAAGGAAGAGGGACATTTTTATTGCTGCCAGGGAGAGTTGTCTTGTAACTCTGGTTCGTGTCTGTGTGTGTGTGTGTGTGTGTGTGTGTGTGTGTGTGTGTGTGTGTGTGTGTGTGTGTGTGTGTGTGTGTGTGTGTGTGTGTGTGTGTGTGTGTGTGTGTGTGTGTGTGTGTTGTATTCACGACTGTGGGGGCGGTTGCATAAGACATCCAATAACAATGCATATTTATGCCACACGGTGAGTCATCATCTCATCTCATCTCTCACTTTCTCTCATCTCCCTCTCTATCTATCTTTCTCTTTATTTCTTTGTTTCTTTGTTTCTCTCTCTCTCCCCCTCTCTCTCTCTCTCTCTCTCTCTCTCTCTCTCTCTCTCTCTCTCTCTCTCTTTGTTGCAGCGGGGCGTTTTCTGAAGTGGTGTTGGCAAAGGAGAGGGCCACGGGGGATCGCTACGCCGTCAAGTGTATCCCCAAGAAGGCTCTGAGGGGGAAGGAGAGCAGCATTGAGAATGAGATCGCCGTGCTCAGAAAGTAGGTGATCACACACACACACACACACACACACACACACACACACACACACACACACACACACACACACACACACACACACACACACACACACACACACACACACACACACACACACACACACAGACCTGGAGATCACAGGCATCAACCCACTCATCATTACCTGAAAATGTATTACACCTGGGTAGCTTCACTGTTGTAATTCACACACAGTGAAATACTATATACAGTAGATGTGATATTAAAAAATACACAGGTGCTCAGAAAGTAAGTGCTCACTGACTCACCCACAGAGACATGGAAATCGGAGGCATCCGTCCACTCATTACCTGAACATGTACTAAGTATTACACCTGGCAGGATTCACACTGTAGAATGTGGGCATGGATAATAAGAAGCTGTATCTGTAGCTCACCCACTCACACATGCATGGAGATCACAGGCATCAATGCACTCATTACCTGACAATTTATTCCACAATTTATTCCACCTGTGTAGCTGCTGTAATTCACACACAGTAGAATATGTACCAGAAATATGGAGGTGCTCGGGAAGTTGACTCTCTCAGAGAGAGAGAGAGAGAGAGAGAGAGAGAGAGAAAGAGAGAGAGAGAGAGAGAGATCACAGTCATCGACACACTGATTATGACCTGGAAATGAATTTCAGCTGGGTAGCTTCCCTGTTGTAATGCACAAGCATAGAAATTGACATGGTATTAGCTCAGAAAGTAGGTGCTCACACAGAGACGCAGAGCTCAGAGGCATCGAGATCATTCAGTCCAAAAAGAGAGGGAATGTGTTTACATCAGACAAGTGTCTGCGCTTCATCCTAAAAAGATTCAACTGAAAAAATAAAGGTCAAAAACGTGTTCAGACACAATACCTGAGGAAGGTTTAAATGTGTAGCACCAAGTTAGATTCACTTCTGTTATTCACACACACAAGGGAATATGGGCGCAGTGTTAAAAATAGTATTCCCTCCATTCTCTCAGAAAGTAGGCGCCTGCACAGAGGCAAGGAGGGATCAGAGGCATCGACACTCATTACCTGAAAATGTGTTAGGCCTTGGTACATTCACGACTCTAATTCAAACACAGTGGAGTGTGGACATGGCATTCAAAATACTGTTGCCTCAGTTTGGTCTGAAAGTAGGCATTCGCACAGAGAGATCAAAGGCATCAGCATTCATTAACTGAGGAACCTTTTTGTTCACCTTTAAAAAATGTGATAAACCTGGCTAGATTCACTGCTATTATCGCGCACACAGTAGAATATGGGCATATATATATATACAGTATACACCAGAATCTTGTGAGCAAGATAGACGCATCGCATCAAGTGTGCGACTAAGTTAGCCGTGTCTAAAATCTTCGTTTGGAATGCAGACCTTGTGATTATTTAATTTTCCGTAGATGATGTGCATGGATCCTACAGCGTTATCCCTTAGATACCGTCGGTATTCCAAACGAAGATTCTATGTGCGTCTAACTTACACGCACGCTTGACGCCTGACCGGTTCCATTGAATTAATGGTCACCCCATCAGCCAATCGGAAAAGAGAATTCCATCGCAAAGGTAGATAAATATGTACAGTATATTTGGTATATGGAATGAAAGTGTTTGCTCAGAAAGAGAAATTAGAGGCATCAACAACTCATCACCTCAGGAGGGTTTAAAATATGTTGCACCTGGTTAGATAGACTTCAAATTCACACGCTAATTCACACAGTAGAATATGGACACTGAGGTGGTATTAAAAATAGTGTTCTCTCTACTAAGATGTGTTGCATCTGGGTAGATTCACTGCTTTAATTCACACACTGTGGAATACTGTTTGAACATTGACATGGTGTTAAAAAGTGGTGATCCCTCCTCAGTTCGCTTAGAAGGTTTCTTGCACAGAGACAAGGAGATCAGTGTCATCAACGTGCATTCCCTGAGGAGAGTTCAAAGTGTCTTACATCTGGATAGATCCACTGTTGCAATTCACCCTGTGGTAAATGAAACTCCTGGCATGAAATAACAGAATTCCCTTCATCTGCACCCCAAATGCACAGTGAAATGCATCTTTTGAAGCAAGGAGAGAGTTATGACCTTTCTAAAGGACACCTAGCCAGGGGCCCTAAGACTAATTGAACAGAATCTTTTCTTTCTCGTAACTGTAAAAAGAATGGAGGGTTTAGAACGATTCTAAGCACAGGTGCTGTTGGAAAGGGTCCTCAGACTAATTGAGCCCTTTTTTTTTCTCTGGCAATCGGTGGTGGTTGTTGCTGGTGGTGGTTGCTGCTGGTGGTTCTCATTAGACCCTGTAGGCGTGCCACTTCATCTCCTTGCGGAGGGCAGCGTATGTACTTGTATGACTAAGGCCCCCGTGACTCCACTGTTTTCCCAGCCCCCTCATCTCATCTCATCTCATCGCACCTGTCGCTCCCCCAGAGCCATCATCATCATCATCATCTGCAGGTCCCCAAGGCCCTCAGAGGCTCCTTCACACGGCCATCCAACCGTCTGCCCGCCCTCACACGCACCACCCACCCTCCTCCACTTTGGCCTTAGCCTGCCTCCCGCTTACTGGCTCTCTCTCTCTGATTCTCTCTCTTCCTCGTGCGTGCATGTTCGTTTAACGCCCCCAGCGTTGCCATGGTGACAGAGACAGGAGTTTCAGAGACGGAGAGGGGGACAGAGATGCGGCGAGACGTGAGAGCTGTGAAGTGATGCTGCTCCTTGAGCAGTGCCGCTTCAGAAAATCACAATGGGATGGGCAGCACCATCTAGTGGCAAGCAATGGCAGTGCAGGGGCATAGGAGGCCCATTTTTAATGGGGACCTTGTTCTTGTCACGGCTTCTTGAAGGAATTTCATTTCTGTGCTGCCTAATCTCTTGGTGGCAGATTGTTGGATCCATTCGTCTAAGAAGAGGAAATTTGCACAAATAAGGGGTGTGAAATGGAATGAGTGACGCCCGGCTGTTATTTATTAGCTTTTATGGTCACCGCGTTGAGATTCAACCTTTTCAGAGCAGCTTCTACTGTGGAAACTGTATTCCCTCCTGTCCTTGTCCAGGAAAGGAAACTTCAGTAATATGACTGGAAACCTGTGGGTGTGGTTATGGCCTGATGTTGTGAAGCACAATGCAACATTTGTGCTCAACACATCCTTATGGCTTTTGAGCATACCTTAGAACGTACCACGTTTTTTAACAACTTGACATCATTTTAACTTGTAGCCATGTTCATGCTTGTTTGAAATTTACTGGGCCATGACAGCCAAATCTTTCACTGTTGTACACAATGTTTATATTCGTTATTGCATTATTTTGCAGATTCATCTCTGATGTCTATTGTGATTATTATCCAGTATTACTCAAAGAAAGGAGAGGGGTGTATGTAGTAAAATGTCTGTCAGAAGTCGGTATGACATAATCATCCTGTTGAAAAACATGAATGGAATTTGTGTTGTTGTCGTCCTTACAGGATCAAGCATGAGAACATTGTGGCCCTGGAGGACATCTATGAAAGCTCTCATCACCTTTACCTCATCATGCAGTTGTAAGTCAAGTCAAGTCAAGTCAAGAGTACTTTATTGTCACAAATCTATGAAACAGGGTTAGCAGAAGTTTGAAATTGTGTTTGGCCAGTCTCCAATGTGCAGTTTAACTAAAAACATTTAAATAAGACATTGACAATCTCTCTCACACACACACGCACGCACGCACGCACGCACGCACGCACGCACACACGCACGCACACACACACACACACACAACTAACCTAAGTGCTCTGAACATTGGACACTTTGGGCATTGTGTACTATCCCGTTGAAAAGTACTTGCAAACAGTATTCAGTCAAATATTCCTGCATAGTTGGATGGTTTGTTCTCTTGTTTTTATTGCCACTTTTGTCTTTGCATCGGCTTGCCAATGTCTGCATCTGTTATTGTTCCACTCTTTGCCAAGGGACATAGTGTCATCATGAACCCAGAGTGTATGTCTTGTGTTCATACTGTGAAATAAAGTCTGACTACAGTAGCAAATCACATACAAGTTCAATGACTGCAGGAATAATAGATCCCTAAATGACGTAATTAACAACAAATTGTTTCATTATTTCACCAGAGTGTCCGGAGGGGAGCTGTTTGATCGCATTGTTGAGCGGGGCTTCTACACGGAGCAGGATGCCAGCACACTCATCAAGCAGGTCCTGGACGCCGTCAACTACCTTCACGACATGGGCATCGTCCACAGGGATCTCAAGGTAATCTAGACATGGGCATCGTCCACAGGGACCTCAAGGTAATATAGACATGGGCATCGTCCACAGGGACCTCAAGGTAATATAGACATGGGCATCGTCCACAGGGACCTCAAGGTAATATAGACATGGGCATCGTCCACAGGGATCTCAAGGTAATACTGTAGACATGGGCATCGTCCACAGGGATCTCAAGGTAATACTGTAGACATGGGCATCGTCCACAGGGATCTCAAGGTAATACTGTAGACATGGGCATCGTCCACAGGGATCTCAAGGTAATACTGTAGACATGGGCATCGTCCACAGGGATCTCAAGGTAATACTGTAGACATGGGCATCCTCCACAGGGATCTCAAGGTAATGGACATGGGCATCGTCCACAGGGATCTCAAGGTAATGGACATGGGCATCGTCCACAGGGATCTCAAGGTAATATAGACATGGGCATCAGTTCTTAAAGTGTCCTTTGTTTCAGACATGTCTTATCTTTTACCTGACATATGAAACGACGGTGAAACTTCCGTCTTAATCAGAGGGTCACTTGGATGCTGATGTGTGACGTGCTTTAAAATCAGCTGCTGTTGTGGAGGCGTGACCTTCATGTCAATATTGACAGGTTGGTCACACCTTTTGCTGTTACGGTACATGCACACAGGGACGGCACGTTTCCTTAACGTTTCCGTGAGCAGTGCGAGTCCGAGAGGTTCGCGGGCTGCCTTGGACACTGCACAGTCAACGTCCACGTTCTATCCGCGGGCAGCAGCCATTCATTTTCAATGGAGCCCGCACGTTGAACGCGGACGTCTGCGCAGGAAAATAGACTTGAGTTCTATTTTCAAGGAGCAATGCGGACATATCCAGACGGGACGGACATGCGCCACGCTTACACCGTGCTCCTATGTGCAAGGCATGATTTGTTTTCATGTATTCTAACAGTGTCGGACTGATAACGGACACGTTCTGTGGACGTACTGTGGATGTCCACGCCGTTGGTGTGAATGCAACGTTGGAGTTGTGACCTCAGGATGGTGGTCCAGGTGTGAGAGAGCATATATGCTATCTCATCCCTGTTCATGGTGGTTGGGCTGTGCTTTCTGATCTCAACTGACTCCTTAATCCAATGGTGATACCTGTTGTTCTCTTGCTGTATGATTTTTGCATTGTCCCAGTCCATTATGATTTTCCCTTCTTCAATAGTCTGTAATTGCTGATTTGAGATTTCTTGCATGGTTTTTTTCTTCATTCCTCTTGTCGGTCTCTGTTCCGTTTTTTTCCCCCACATTCCTTTTTATGGGAAGTTTCACCGTCGAAACATGTCTGGGAAAAGATACAGTGAAACTTTAACATGTCTGAAACAAAGGAAACTTTAAGAATGTATTTAACAGACATAATAAACGTTATACATCGTCCACCAGGATCTCAAGGCAGTACAGTATGGGCCTCAGACGTCTCAGGCAGGGTTGCCAGATGTCACTGAAGGTTTCCAGTCCAATAAATGCCCCAAAACCGCCTCGAGGCACAAAATCCCACCCAATTTGAACAAAATTCTATAGATTCATATGGCCATGCATTTTCAGAAAAACCCAACCATTGCCGTTTTCTTTTACCCAAACATGCCAGCCCGGCATGAATACATCAGATGGACCACATGTACACGCAAATGTAAAATATGAAGTCAAAAGGAATACTTGAATGGTTGTGGGAAAACACTCCTGAAGTTTTGTGAACTAGGCAACACATATTTTTGATTGATGACAGGCATATTACAGAATGACTTGTATGTCCAGTTTTCTTCACAGGTAATACAGTAACAGATGTGCTGTATTACTCAATTAGCCTTCCTGTTTTTACAGGTAATACAGTAACAGGTGTGCTGTAATAATACAGTAACAGGTGTGCTGTATTTCTCAATTAGCCTTCCTGTTTTTGCAGCCAGAGAACCTGCTGTACTTCAGTGACGATGACGAGTCCAAGATCATGATAAGTGATTTCGGCCTGTCAAAGATCGAGAGTTCAGATGTCATGTCTACGGCTTGTGGGACCCCTGGATATGTAGGTAAGGTCGCCTGCCAGATTTTATTTTATTTTATTTTTATTTTATGCCAGATATTATTTTATTTTTATTTATCTCATGTTCAATCGGGAAGGTCCCATTGAGACACGTCACATCTTCCAGAGAGTCCTGGCAAGAATCAAACTGGCTCACTGCCTCTGCTCTGCTGCATTTGGATAAATGTCAGTTACCTTTTAGTAATAGAGGGAACTACTTTTATGTTACAGTCTCCATTAATTAAATCAATATGTTGTTACCTCCCTGATGGTGCTATATTTGTCTTGGGGGTTGGTACTGGGTGTTAATGCCTCAGTCAAATGCCACCTAGTACCTCTTGTAATTTGAACTATGTTCTGTATGTATATTTTGATCACCCTTATTCGTGCCAAGTCTCAGTAGGGGCCATGCCTTCTGTAACATCTTGTGTGCGTTCCAATTTTTGACCTTGCGTCCTTGTGCTTGTGGCCTCATACCAGGAAGTAATATGTCATGATGACATCACTGGCAACAGCATTATATTTCAATGTCTAGCAAAAGCTCAATTGTAAAGTAATTTTCGCATTTGCAATTGGGATGGTGATTGAAGAACAGTCCCCCCAAAAAATGTTGTGGCTAGGCCTGACAGCTGGGAAACGTTATTGTTTCTTCCACGGGGGCCAGGAGGTGGGGCGAGGCCACAATCACAAGTGGAGGAAACAAGGTCGCATATTGGAATGCACACCCTTAAGTCATGCCATTCACAGTTCAGACTCTGGGTGCCTCTGTTGTGCTCTGTTTTTTAGATGCACTGGTACATTTGTATGTTAGGATCAAGCTATGCACTTTTCCTTTTGTCAATTGTGGGCATGCTCACCATCACGGAAAATGCTGACACAGTGACTTTGTAGCTTTTAAAAAAACTATGTCCCATATAGAAGCTGCTGAGTTGTATTGTGTCTTTTGTGTTTTTTTCCTGTAAAAGCCCCTGAGGTTTTAGCCCAGAAACCCTACGGTAAGGCAGTGGACTGCTGGTCTATTGGAGTCATTGCCTATATATTGTGAGTAGCCCTTGCTGATTTTTCAGTCATGTATACATGCTTCCATCCTTTCACTGATTCCTTTATAAACTGTATGTGAGTCAAAGACGTTTTTCTGGGCTTAGACGTCAAGTGGCGCAGCAGCGTCTAATGCCCATAAATGAATTAGTAATTGGTGGTTGATATGTTGCAATAAATATGCTTCTTAGATAGTCCACTAAAAACAAAACAAACAAACAAACAAACAAAAGTCCATACAAAAGTGACAGTGACTTTCTTTGCGCCGCCCTGACCTGCTAAGACGTCACTGACCCATGTCCTGTATAATAGTATTGTGATGTGACTGAATACTGAAGTTGGTAAAAAAAATGAACACTATTCACTTCATTGCAGATTGTGTGGCTATCCTCCATTTTATGACGAGAACGACTCCAAGTTGTTTGAGCAGATTTTAAAGGCAGAATACGAATTTGATGCACCATATTGGGATGATATCTCAGACTCAGGTAAAGTGTGTGTGTGTGTGTGTGTGTGTGTGTGTGTGTGTGTGTGTGTGTGTGTGTGTGTGTGTGTGTGTGTGTGTGTGTGTGTGTGTGTGTGTGTGTGTGTGTGTGTGTGTGTGTGTGTGTGTGTGTGTGTGTGTGTGTATGCGTGTTTTGTAGAGAAAGTGAAAGGGGGAATGTTCACTTAGCATACGGTGTATCCTCTTGTGACTTGCAGCTAAAGATTTCATCGGTAATTTGATGCAGAAGGACCCAGAAAAGCGTTTCACTTGTGAAGAAGCTCTGGTGCACCCATGGTGAGTTGGGCCCCTTTTTGTTAGCCTGGCTCGCACCAGACGGTGTGTGTAGCTTTGGCGCCCCCTGGTGGAGCAGAGCTACACACGCTACCTGAACCAGGCTACCTTTTTGTGACCTTGAAACAGTACGTTCTATTACTTTATATATTTAACAGTTTATCAGTCACTTTTGCCCTCTCGTTACTGAAAAAGCCATGTTATTACTGGCTCACCTTTATTGGTACATAACTACAAGATGTTATTGCAAGGACGGTAGAGGACGCAGAAAAAGTCTGAATATGGCAAAAACAACACAGGCCCTGTGAGAAAAGTGATACATGGTTGAACACTCACACCTGTTCTGTTTTTCAGGATAGCTGGAGATACCGCGCTTTCCAAGAACATCCATGAATCTGTCAGTCGGCAGATGAAGAAGAACTTTGCAAAGAGCAAATGGAGGGTAGGTGGCCAACTGGCTCCCTTCATGTTCTTCACAATAGATCATGTCGGTTCAGGTTATGTAATTTAATTCATTCATTATGCGTTTAATATGAGCTCCAAGCAAACACTTAACTACTTTTTAGTAACTAACATCAATATCAAAAGATTTAAGGCCCCTTCTGATTGGAACAGCCTACCTTGATCTTTAACCCCTTAGCGCAGAGCCTATGTTATAACCTCACTGTCACACTCACCAAAATTGTAATGGCTATGTCTTAATCTGTTACTTAAGGCTCTCTGTACTGTCATAGCAATGTTGTTATGATGTACCGTAGTTCAGTATTTTCAGCAAATACTGAATAGGTCTGCCGGCGACCCCATCTACAGTAAGAGGCTACGGTCCATATCATATTTTCCTTCTTTTAAAGTATCCCTTTTGAACTACATTCAATCATGTGACCAATGTTTCAGCAGTGTATGACATGTACCCTCTTCTCTACATTCTCTATATTGTCATTCTTTTTCATTATGTCACTGTGTATGTGTATGTGGATGTACAGCTACAAATTGTATAGACTTAGATGTGTCCTCACATATGGTTGTGGTTGCATATATTTTGATTGCATGCATACACATGTATGAACATGTTGACATGTGTATTTATTTGTTCGTTTTAACGTGGTACCTTGTTGCTTGCTTGCTTTTCATCCATGATGTTAACTTGCACAGCACATCTTTTTGGCTAGAGATGGGAAATGTGGGGTCGGTGATAGTGAGGAAGAGCTTGAGTCTGTGTGGATACAGTATGTGTTGTGTTTGTACTTTGAGGGCCGTCTCGAAAACAAGATGTTCATTTCAATTTCAAAAAGAAAGAAAAGAAATGTTGGTGCAATAATGATGTTTATTTTTAATCAACACGTTTGACTTGGCAACATGGTCATTGTAAAAGCAATTTTCTGTCTGTGTTTACAGAGTTACCACACTTTGTACTATTTGCATTGCATTTTGTTAAAGTAGTCATGCTAAGTCAGTGAAGGAATATAGTACCAGCTGCAGTCTTATGCAATTGTAATGTAATGCTCCGCCCCACAGCAAGCCTTCAATGCCACCGCCGTGATCCGCCACATGCGCCGCCTGCACCTCAGCAGCAGCCTGAACCACAGCGTGGACGCCACCGGCCATTGGCTGCAGAGCCCCACCTCTGGACCAATCAAGAGCCAGTCTGTTGACTGCTCCTCCATCATTCACAAAGAAGGTACAGTGCATGTGGTGTTATGTCTTGGGTGCTTTAACCTAATGAAAATGAGTCTTCGGTCCTTTACTCATTTTACTCAAATTTTGACTTTAAATTGACCATTTACATCCAAATTTGTCTTTGTAGTTTTGGGCCTGTGTGGCTTAAGTTGCTTTGATCTCCTTGTACTCTATGCTACCACTGCATACACAGAATATCTCTATATTGCGGTTTCATGTAAATGTACTATTCTGTGGCCTGGGAGAATGAATTTGTGTCATTACGATCCAAAACTAACTTGCTCTTTCAACCTTAAAATAATATTTCCAAAGTTTCGACTTGCAGCAGTTTGGCGCCCTCCATGGGCTGTAATCACACTAAACAGGTTTAGAGTGAAATAAATTCCCTGTCATTGTGATTACAAATAGTCACCACCTTGCACAGTGAAATTGTATCTCTGCTTAACCTAGTGTACTGTAGTAGGTGATAGCCTGACTGGCACCCCAGGGGAGCAGTGTGGAGGGACGCTGCCACGCTCAGGGTTCATCAGATCAGACCTGGGGGGAGGATGGGGGAGACAGCTGCTCATTCAGTACCCTCAGCTACAGCTACCTATCAGTATTTGCCATGGAATTTACAAGTCTGACTCCTTAACCAGCTGCATAATTGCCCAGTGGCGATGGAGAATTTAGTTTTCAATCTGTAGGGTGATCGGAGAACCAAAATCTCTTAGTATTGCTTTAACCCCTTAGCGCTGAGCCTCTTTTATAACCTTATTGTCCCCAAAGTGGTAATGACCAAGTCTTAATCGGTTGCTTAAGACTCTCTGCATTGCCATAACAATGTTGTCATGATGTAGTTGAGTAGACTTGGCCCATCTGCAGTAAGAGGCTACAGCCAGTTGGTTGCAACACCCACATTAGAGACCCCTCTTCTTTGTCTCCAGCAGCCTCTCCAGCCAGCGCCTGCAGCATGGAGTCCAGCAGCAGCCCCTCCTGCGCCGGCTCGACCGAGCCCCGTCAGCCCCGGCCCTCCACCGTCACCACCATCCACACCGGCAACAACAAATGACAGCAGAGCCTCGGGGAGGGCTGCCAGGAGGCCGCGACCGCCTGAGGAACGTCGCCAGGCAACGGGCACTCATCTTCCCACTCTCCCACTTGTACTTGTTCTACTTTCTGCCCAGGGTCCATGTTTTATGGAGGACAGCTGTTGGTTTATGGTGTCGGAGGTCGGAGTTCGCTTTTGTCTGCTGGAGCAGGATGAGAAGGGGTCTTCTTCAGCGTGGAGGAGGCTGGTTGGTGGGTGTGTGGATGGATAAGTTGGTGGGTGGTATGGATAGGGGTGAGAAGCTGACCCACAGAGTTGGCCTTATTTCCAGTCGTTCTGCTGGTCTCTTCTTGAAGGAAGGGGGAGCACCAGAGATGAGTTGGCTGGGTTTGCACATGTCAGAGAGAGCCCATCATGTTATTTCCACTTGTGTATAACAACTACAAGCTGCTGTGAAACTGTATTGTTTTTTTGCCGCAAGAGAAAGAGTGGGGAGTTTTGAGAGGTGGTCTAAAACAGTTTGAAAACAAATTGATATCAGACATATATCTTGTAGCAATTGTTGCATTTTTTCACACATCATCAAACTATTTTTTTCTGGTTCAGTTACGTATCATCAGCAGTTGTACAAAAAAATAGAGTTGAATTTCATGACGTGTTTACAGGATAAGCATCTGTTTCACTCAATTGGTCCACATAATTGAGGGCAAGAACATTGAATATTTGAGGCAATGTACTTATTTTTTCTAATGGTGTTTTATGGATCGGCATATGACATATGGTATACCTAGTGTGAAGCTACGATGCTTTACTTGGTCTTGTTATTACGTTTGTATGCCCATTTCTCTAAAAGGAGAGACTGACGTTTTACTGCATCTGGTTTTTCTGTTAGATGTTCTGTATTCAGTACAATTTTATTTGTGACAATGTTACTTCTTAGGATAGTTCTTAGGATATTATTGGAATGGGTTTCATATTACACACCATGCATTCGTTTTCCTCTCTCTCTCTCTCTCTCTCTTTAATAAGTTGGCATCTACAGGTTTTATCCCATGTGCACTCAGGAATTTTGTTAGTTCCACAACCACAACTCTGATTGGTTGAATTGGTTTTATTCGGGCACCGCAGAGCTTTCGTTTATAAATTAATAATCATTGGCAGACACTTGTTTACATTAAGGAGTTGTGATTAATTTGAAATCCTCATATAGCCTTGTTGACCTACAGCCATCTTGGTGATAAAATACTTCATTTGCATTTTCAGGACAGAATAATAAACTTTCACGAAAATGTCACAACCGGTAGTTCATGATGCAGATGTTGTATTAAGCATCTGATTTCATTAATTCAGAATTGGGCATCTGCTAAATCTCAAGTAAATCGTTAACGGCCCCAAAGTAATGGACACACTTGCGATACTATCTAATGTGGGTTTGCAGTGGGTAAAAAATGGTCTGTGTTTGTTTGTACTATATGACCAGGTTCTTCAGTTGGGAAGTTGGTGGGTGGTTCAGATTGATGTACTTTTCAATGGCTGGTATTTGTAACTGAAGATGTAACATTATTTTCGCAAAGAATCATTTTAATGGCTGTAACCAGGTGATTTGCACAAAAGAATATCTCTATATTGTGGTTTCAATAAACATGTACTATTCTGTGGACAGGTAGGAAGAACTGTGTCGTTTCATCGGTGAAAAGTACACACTGAAAAAGTCCAACATGGATGTCTTAAAGTAAATTGTGTCAGTCTTATGCAGGGTGAATTGGTTCCTCTGATTTGTAGGTTTTGAATAAAAAAGTCAAACATTCATAAAATATTTAACCTCTTTTGGAAGTGTGTTGTATGAAGTGTATCTTATGCTACTAGTATGTGAGCAGACAGTGTGACTTTGGAGAAAGGAAAGGATCTCATTTCAAGTAAACTGCAGTACTTTTATTTTACTCATTTTTTTTCACCTGGCCCAGTAGAATTCTCTGTTCGATTGACATTTGGTTGTACACATACAGCCAATCACACAAGTCACAAGTCTGTAATACATCATTGTATTTCTATGTTGAAATGATTACAGGAAGAAAGCCCCATGCATTATTTTCCCCTCTTGCTTTGAATGTGTTGATTTATCATTGAGACACTTGAGTTGGCTGCTTTGGCCATGTGAGAAACCAGCACTACATCTTCCTGTACCTCTCAAGTCAACTCGACAGTCTTTGGATGCCTAGCAAACTAACTAACCCATTCACTCCTGCAATCTTTATGACCAGCAACTCAAATGTATTTGCACACACTGCTCCATTGTGTAATGTATTGTAAAAGAATGGGGCACTCTTTGAATGTTTTTTTGCCTTTGTATTTTAAATGATTGCCATTGTGGTGAGTCAGGTGCCAATAAAAGAAGACGATTAAACGCTTGTCAATGTTCCTGTCATGGCCGATAGCCCAAGTGGTTATAGTGACCTAACTATCATGTGGAGCAACAACACCCTTGTAACTTCTGTAAAGTGTCGTAGAGTGCTTAATAACAGTGATGTACTACTGTATTGTTATGTGGTCATAACAATGCTTTTGGACAATCACGTCAAGTATGTCCCATTACCAAAGATAAATTGGTTATATTTTCTTCCAAATAAATCTTACCTGTCCTACCTATGTACACATCTCTGTTTCTGTGGTCTTCATTTGCGTCTAGGTGCGTGCCTGTATGTATGCGTTTGTGTGTGCAGTGTGAAATGTTGGGTTGGAGCTTTCACCAAATTTGCTTAGTTCTGTTTCTGTTTTTTATGATAAAGATTTTTTTTTAGAAAGGAGAGGATCTGAAAATAAATAGTTAAGTCCTTTTGGCTCCAGTACAGTATTGGTTAGTGGGCCTTCATACGTGAGCTTTGAATTTAGCATCTATGTGCCGCTCCGCTCCTTCAAATCACAGGATGTGCGGCTGTGTAGCACAAGGGTGGTTCTGTCTAGAAGCGTTCCCACCGTCTGCGAAATGACAGATGGAAGAGAAGACTATGCACATCTCTGTGGTGCAGAAAATGAACTCGGGTTTTTCCACACAAATTATATAATGAGTTTGAACTTAATAGAATTCCGATCCCAAAGTATTTTGTTGTGCTTTAATTTACATAAAGCTGAAACTGTGTGATCCCAGAGGTACATTTTCATATGGGAATTTGAATTGACATCACACACTTTCACACTTTCATGCATTGGCAGTTTGGGTGTGCAGGTGTGTGCAATATCATTATGCATAGAGCGTAGGCTTATGCCTTGTCATGCATACTGTACATTTCTGTTTTTGTTTTTGTTCTCTCTAAAGCAGTTTTATATAATTGCATACCTTACCTTGTCAGTTTTGTGGATTTGTGAAAAACACCCAGCCATGTCCATGGGGATCAGCGTATGGTTTCGACTGACCTTGTGTGTTATTAATGGCCCCGAAGAATTAAACTATTGGTTTAAAGAAAGGTTTATTTGAAACCTTTGTGCCATAATACCGCATTGCACATAAAATACGCCAGACAACAGCATCATATGCATCCATGAAAGAAGTTCCAGATAACATTGTTATTGCATAGCCTATATATTTTGTTATATATATATACAGTATATATACAGGTGTATATATATATGTCACAAAGAGAAGCCAGAAGAACAACTGCTAACCAATCTGAAAACAAGAAATCAGCACTGGAAAAACAAAACACATCTAAGTAGTACTGAAAAAGGTAGTGTTCCATGTTTTAGTTCCTAACCATCCACTACAAAAGAATACATTGTATTACAGTACATACAACCTTTTTAAAACCTGACGGTTATGGGATGTTAGTTTATTAGACGTAACCTATACTTTATAAGATTGTGATTTCTTATGATTGCTTCCATCTCTGTCTTTATCCATGGCCCAGTTCTGAGTTAGTGGCCTCTGTATGTAGTGTTGTGCCCTCTGCTGTCGTCATCACTCCTCAGACCGTGTGGCGGTTGTACTCGTAGGAGGGGTGCATGCCGTCGTAGTGGAACTCTCTCCACTGCTCGGTGCTCTCGCGGCCTTTCTCTTCCTGCTCTGTAAGGTCATGGGTCAAAAGTTATCTTAATTATCTTTAAATCTTAAAAAAAATATTAGCACTATATTTTTCAGGTTTTTTTGGGGGAGGGCAGTTGAAGGACAGCACCGGACAGTTGAAGATGGAGAAAGGACAGTTGAAGATGGAGAGAGGAAACCAGTGGGGGAGAGGTATAGGGTGAGATTGGGCAATTACTCCGGCCGGATTCGAACCTGGGACCCCATGGGCATGCAAGCCCTATGTGGGGGGCAGAGGTGGAAAGAGTACTAAAATATTGTACTCAAGTACAAGTACTGTTACTCTGTTGAAAATGTACTCAAGTACGAGTAAATTTACCAGTCAAAAAATCTACTCAAGTAAAAAGTAAATAATTTAAAATGTACTTTGAGTAAAAGTAAAAAGTTACTTTTTAACAATCAGCGTCTTTTGCCTCTAGATGTGCAAGGGGTGCACTGGGTTAGAGGAAGAACAGCTATGTTGATCTCCTCTGAGTTAAGTGAATCTCCATCATCAGCCTCCATGTCAGCCATCAGCGTTTCAGTGAGAGGTCGCACGCGCCAACTCTTTATAAATTAGGCTAGAATTCTAGAGGTTTTTTTTATTTTTTACTCAGTAACGCCTGTGCTGTAAAATGTACCGAAGTACATTACTCGAAAGAAAATTTACTTAAGTAAAAGTAAAATTACAAATTTTAAAAAGTAGTTTAAAAAGTACAAGTACACAAAAAAGCTACTCAATTACAGTAACGCGAGTAAAGTAATTAGTTACTTTCCACCTCTGGTGGGGGGCTTACGAGCTGCACCACAGCAGCCCCATATTAGCATTATCTTTTTAAATCTTTTTGTAAGTATGTTTATGGGGCCCTTATCATGACAGGACAGTGTGAGAGGAGACAGGAAATGAGTAGGAGAGAGATATGGGGTAGGGCCACAGACCTATGGGTAGGGCTGGGCATGCAAGTCCAAATGTGGGGGGCTTAGCGTGCTGCGCCACAGTGCCCCCATATTAGCATTTTTTTAATTAATTAAATGGACTGAAGCTATTTAAAAATCGCTGCCAAAAGAATGTAGTTGTGGGAAACTGGACTTTGTCTTTGTGGCTTGAAAGAGGTTTCACCTGTTCCTCTGACTAGACTGCTTTGGTTCTAATTCTGAAGAGGGAATCACAGGGTGCTTATCTCTGGAAAGGGGATCTATTAGGCGAATCCCCTGAAACAATTGGACTCTTTTGGCATATATGACCTGAATGAGTGAGAATCTTCATAAACATCTCTACTGGCTTTACAACCCTATCATCACCAGATCTAACATGACATGACAACAGCATCACAAATACGTTTTTGGTCTTTGCCAAGTGGCAAGACTTACCGTCTCCTTCCTCCTCAGCGTAATTCTCAAATTTGCTTCGTTGGTTTTCGTGGTATTCCCTCTTGCGCTCATCCGCAGCCAACCTCAGCCTCTGCTCAGCTGCAGAGAGAGAGAGAGAGAGAGAGAGGGAGAGAAAGAGAGAGCACTTAAGCATTACAATACCAATAATTCCTGTCCACTTCTACGTCATAATTCTATATCCATCTTGACTCAAAACCCCATGCCAGACTGCTTTCGCATTCAAATGACAGTGACCACTCAGATCATTGGAAATGTATTGTAGCCTCTAGTCTTAGCGTAGATACGCCCACCAGCCTCTTCAGTCTTTGCTGAAAGACTCAACTACATCGTAATAACATTGTTATGACATTACTGAGAGCCTTATGTAACACATTAAGACTTAGTCATTACTAATTTGGTGGCAATAAGGTTATAACATAGGCTCTGTACAAAGGGGCTAAAATAATGTAAAAATGTGTGCCCTGAGGATACACATGCATGGTTTATGCTCAACGCAAATAAACTTTGACCTTCCCTGGTTAGGTCAAACCTTCAGGTCAAGATGACCTTGCAACAGGTCATCTTTAAAAGACTCTTAAAACGGGTCCACCTGAAAATGCCTCCTCAGAGAAAACAAGTCCTGACAGGATTGCATGCAAGCCCAAGCATCCAAGTGAAGATGGAGGAAACTTTTACACATCATTTGCCGATTAACTGTAACCAACCACTGTGGTGCTCCAAAGCCTACCGTAGATCAAATATTTGGCTGTGTTCGTCTGCCAGCCGAGTGGCTGCTGTAGCTGGGATGCCTGGCACGAGGCCTCAAAGGTAAACACACTTTATGTAACCAGATGCCTACCACAGCCAGCTCCTCTCTTCCCAAACACCGCTCCGCTCCAACCATTCACACAAGCTCAATAGGAGCTTCACAGTTGCAGACCCACTGACTTCCTATGTGGCTCCCACACAATGAGCTGCAACCTTTTTTCAAGTTTTATTTCATAGGTCTACAGTAGAGTAAACTGCATAGGGTCTTTTTTTCCTAATTGTAACTCTTGTGTTTACCACTGGGTGGCATTGTTCGCATTAATGTTAAATCAACACATTAAGTCACGTTAAATGAATTCTGAGGGCTTGTCAGTTTGGTGCTTAGCAGTTAGATAGTAATGAGGCTGTGCTGCCATTCTCTGTTATGTGTCAATCTGACCTGTTGTAGGAGGAGAGAGAGAGAGAGACAGAAAGTGAGAGGGGGAGCAGACAGACAGACAGACAGACAGACAGACAGACAGACAGACAGACCGTCGAGGGGGGGGGGAGCGGAGAGAGAGAGCGAGCGAGAGACACAGACACACACTCAGAAATAGACAGATAGACTGACAGACAGACCGATGGGGAGAGAATAAGAGAGAGACTTACAGATAGAGAGACAGACAGACTGTCGGAGACAGACAGGCCGATAGAGAGAGAGAGAGAGACAGAGACAGAGAAATATAGAGGGAAGAGCTGGTTGTGGTTGCTCCATGCTGGCCTGTGGCTCCTGCCTGTGCGTGCAGAGCTGCTGCCCTGGTGCATTCTTGCTCTGGCTCAAGGCAGCAGTCCAGCAGGAAAGGCACCTGTGGAGCCCCATGCAGCTCTCCTTCCAGCTTATTAACTTCCTCTCTCTCTCTCTCTCTCTCTCTCTCTCTCTCTCTCTCTCTCTCTCTCTCTCTCTCTCTCTCTCTCTCTCAGTCTCTCTGAGATTATTCAATTTCCTCATTTTGAACAAAACACAACATTCATAGAGAAGGAAGAAAAACACTGTTGGTTATATCACATAATTACAAAATGTTGCTGCCTGTCATCTTCTAACCGACCTCACAACTAACCAGAAATGACACAATTTATGGAAAACAATAATGCTCACCATTGAGCTCATCCTGAGACTTCACATCCCTCCTGCTTCTGCGCCTGAAGAAGGTGGAAGCATCTGACTCTGGCATGAAGATCCTCTTCAATGCCCCTATAAGGAGAGCAGCAGGAAGATGGTGAGAAAAATGATGGAAGATATGAAAAGCTGCTGGATAATATACTTTGCACTGAAGGAAAGAAAACTTTTTTTAAGTTTCCATTTTCTTTGTCACCTTGAGGAGTATTCGCCTTGCCGTCTGTCTTGTCATCAGACACAGCTGCGCTGTTAGCCCCATTGGACACTGTGAAAGTCACATACATGTAGACCATGGAGATTGGTATAGGCATTTGACATTAATAGACAATTCAGTGGTAAATCCAGTACTCATTACATCTGACCTAACAAAATACAACTGCAAAGGAAGAGAAAAAAGAGGTCGACAGATTACTGTCCAGTTACCACACTCCAAGCAAATCCACTTTTTTTTGTTTTGCCGAGAGCATCTTCATCCACCTAAACTCCTCCAGTGGTTGTGTGTGGGGCCCTGAGTCGAAAGGGCTCATACTCACAGGTCAAAGCGACAAGCACGGCAAGCAAAGCCAGAAGCGCTGGGTGCGTCCAGGACATTTTTCAGAGCTGTGTTGTCCGTCCGTCGTGTCGCAAAGGGGATTGCAGAACAAAGCTGAATGGAGCGAGGATGGCTATGTGAAGTGGGAAGAGAAGTCCTGCAAGGTGGGGCGAGTGATGGGGGGGGGTTGGGGTGGGGGTTGTTGAGGGTGTGTGTGTGTGTGTGGATTTGAATGGGGTTGGGAGGGGGGGGGATGGGGTACTGGAAGGTCAGCTCTGGCCATCCCACCCGGCAGAGAAAGGGGCGGAGCAGAGGAAGCAAACAAGAGATGGATAACTGTGGCTGAGAAACAAACTGGACACATTTTACAGCTCAATAAGGGTGATGGTGCTTACCGTATGTTAATATGGCCGTAACTACCATTGAGGACACAGAGGTCATGTCCTCTGTATTTTTTTCAGTAATGTAAAATGTATCTATTGATGAAAATCGATATATGATCAACAATGATACATTCAGTCTATACACCACCCCCATTTATCCTTAAGGCAGTGATTAATGAAAACTCAAGAGTTTGACTGAAGTGTTTGAGGCATTCTAAATGTACAGTATGCAGTACAGCACACAGTATTTGACCACAGTATTTGACCGCAGTATTTGAAAATGTCTGGTTACGGTCCTGGTTGTTAATATGGCATTAATGCTACATCAACAGGAAGCTTCAGTCCAACCATTTTGCTGACAAGGGCCAAGGTGTGTTATCTTCGATGCGAGTGGTGGTCTCAATCCAGGTGGAGCTTGGATACTATTTTAGAGTAGAAGTCGGAACACAAGAGCCCATAGACTAGGGTGGAGCAGACCTTTTCCAATATTGTCTGAGGTAGTTGTAAACATTCTTCAATGAGGCCAGCATTACCAAAAAGCATGCATCATGCCCAATTCAGTCACGTTCATCAAGTTAATTAGCCTACTCGGAAGAGCAACTGTGCATTTAATGACATGCACTTGAATTTCTATAAACATTGTTTATAACATTGCAATCAGTTCCCAATCAGTGTTGTGTCAGTAAAAGAAAATGCTTGTTGATCCAAAAAAAACATGTCCACACATGTTCAGGAGACCTCAGGTTCCACTACAAGTTAGATCCCATGAGGAATTCCTAAACATGTCCTGTGGGCAGGTACCTGTTTTCTTTACTTTACTCTACACCTGAAATGAACTAAGAGAATCATGTCAGTATGTTTGTTAAAAAACAAATGCACCAGTTTAGATGTCACATGCTCACTCAGTAGAAACATTCGACTACATCTATCCACTAATGGGAGCCTATGCTTTTGACTAGGTTATTTCTGTTACCAAGATGTCTGATTTCCATATCCCTACAGAAATCCCGACCCTTATATGATTGACAATCAGCCTACTATAAAGATGTCTGAGGTAAAGTTTACCTTTCGTCTAGGCTGTGGAAAGCATGTGGATGTTTGGGTTGAATTCGTGCCCTGAAGGATTATTGGGCCCCCACAACAAGGGAGCTCTCACAGCGCTCAGCATAGCTCCTCCAACCAGAAACCATGTTTACCTAGTCATGCTTTTCCCCCACCTGAGCTTCGACTTGGAATGGGAATCATATAGGAGGGTGTGTGTGGTGCATGGGTACGTTTTTCCCATGCCAATAGGCCAAAATTAGATTATGTAAATCCAGATAACCCCAAACATAATTTCTGACATCATGTTCATGCTTCTTCTGACTATATAATAATAATATTAATTATCATCATAATTTAATTTAATTTAATTTAATTTAATTTAATTTAATTTAATTTAATTATTTATTTTCTGTTTTCACTTGACTCACAAGTTTGCCAGGGGACATGCTATTATTTTCCATTTTTGTTGGTGTATAGTGGCTGGGCATGTACCAGCTTGTCTCATATCCTAGTATGAGCACTCGTTTTCAATGAACAACTGAGGCAGAACTTCACCACGAGTTCAGCCAGCTGAACTATCCATGTGTGATTGAACCGAGGATAGCCTGGGTTCATCCCAATATATAGCCTTGCCTCCTCCACTTGCGTCCTCCACTTGCTTCTCGTCATGATGACATCACTGACAACAGCATTATATTTCAATACCTTGCAAAAGCTCAATTGTAAAGTCTTTTTCTCATTTGCAATTGGGATGGTGAATGAAAAACAGTCCCTCAAAAGTTGTTGTGGCGAGGCTGATAGCTGGGAAAATGTATCGTTTTCTCCACGGAGGAGGGGCCAGGAGGCGGGACGAGGAGACAAGCACAAGTGGAGGAGGCAAGGACACATATTGAGATGCACCCACTGTCTCAGCTCACTAATGGCCACGTTTAAATCTGAATGGAAAATACACACCCTTGATTGGCTTGAGTACGATGCACGCGCTAAAGAGAACATCACAGGTGGTCACTGGGCGTTAAGAGCAGATTTGCGCACGAGCTCGGCTGTGGTGATGTGTAGGCCTAAACAACATCAGTTAAACTTTGAAATCACAAATAGGCCTACATAGACTTCCACTCAGAATGAAATAGAGTCCATTTCGAAATCTCTAGAAGAAGAGGTGGTCAAGGAAATACTGCCAACCCCTCCCATCCTGTAGCCTGATTCTACACTCACTCCTATCAGGTGGGTCACACTGTTATGTTCGTTGTTGTGAGATGGTATGGTAGCCTAAATTTAAAAAAACTCATGGGCTGTGGAATGTGCCTGCTTAGGCCTAATTATATATCATAAAGGCTACCATTACCTAGCCTATCAATTCACTTTACCGTGTGCTCGTGAGTATCCTAATACTGTGTTGCCTACTAGGCCTAGGCTGGATTATTTTTTTCATATTACAAAGCTGCCTGGAGATGCTTGAAACAGAAATCCCATTGGATAAGGGATAATGGATGAATAAAGTAATCCCGGGTTTTGAGTCAGTGGGGGCGCTATTCGCCCGCTCGACGCTGATCAGTCAGTAGCAAACCTGTCGATGTCACGTCAGGGTTGAGGCGTCACCACGAAGGCGCCTGCTGCTGCTGCTGCTGCTGCTGCGGACTCTCGCTCGTTATCAACCCCAAGTCGTCCAGAGGCACCCTCCGCGGAGGAAGACACAGTTGAGCTGTTATCAATGACGCCGAGTCTGCGGACATTCGTGTGATACGCTCAGGGGGAATATCCAGCAGGCACAGGCAGCACGAAGACAAAATCCACATTGTTTTTGAGGCGACTATATAGCTGGAAAGACGGCATCCGGCCTCAGAAGAAGCTCCGAGGTGGGGGATAGTGGTCGGAACAGCGCATATCGTTTCTGGTGAGCGCTCTTCGCAGTCCTGTTGTTGGCATTCCAGTTGTCGTTGTCTACAAGTTGGTGAACTGGAAAATATCACTATTCACAATGTTTTTAAAGAAACTATCTCTGTTGAGTTTTGTGTATAGGTCGCCCTGTTCGTATTTTGTCCTGTTCAAATCCAAACCCTGTAACCTACATACTATTTACGTTGGCCTCAAACCCGGGGGGCAATGAAGCTAAATGTTGTTGCATGCTATCCGACGTTAACTCATGTAGCCCCAAATGTCTGTACGTTAAGGTCTGTATTCGAAGACGATGTTGATATGATTGTATAGTGAACTTCATTATAGGTCCGTCAAATCTCCTCAGCAGAACACAATCGGTAGTCAGTTGCGTGTCCATGATTCCCTGCATTGTTCAGGGACTAGCGCAGAGAACTTAACAGGCGGAGAAGAATCCATTCTGTGTTTCCAACAACTCATCTGTGTTTTGGTGGCAGTGTTTCGGCTCTGCGACATATTGACTGGCTAGCTTCAGTAGCCTGCGCTTGTTGCGAAATGAATGCGTAAAACCGCAAGTTTCCCAGTAGTTATTTTAGTTGTTGAACACTTTGCGGTAACTGGGCTTGTTATTTTGGTAAAAACTGATGGTCTAAAAGCTTTCTAGAACGCTTTTCAATACTGAATTGTTGCACTACCGAACCATAGCCTACAGATTCATTTCACACAAGCTATTGGGTGTTTTGTTTTGAAAACCCATGATCAGACTAACCGTTCATATTCAGATTTTTTTGTTTGTTTAATTTCCTACAATGTTTTCAGATAAAACCTGATGGTGGACCATTGGACTACTAGGGTATGGTAGAGCTAGTGTGCATTGTTTTGTGATTGCACGGAGCCGCAAGGGACAGGGGTGAAGGCAATGCTGGGGGTCAGCAGATTCCAGGCAGGGGCAGAGCAAGCAGCCAGCCAGCCAGGTGGCACGCTTTGTTTTGACTCCACACACATGCGAGCAGTTCTGTCCTGTTCTGTTCCTATGGCGAGGGAAGGCCTTGGGGTTTAAGCTTCGCTGGGTAACCCAACCCCGCTGGTGTGGGTGACGGCAGCTGTGCTCATGTCTGTCCGATCTGATCTCTCAGAAGGGCCAAGCCAGTACTACCAGCCAGGCTTCCACTACGCATATCACACAGGCTTTGCTTTGCGCCGTGTGTGTGCGCGCGCGCGGCGTGTGTTTGTTTGTATAGTGTGTGGGGTTCATGTTTTGTTTTCTTTGGTTCTTTTGTATGTTCTGTATGCCCATATTCCCAAATCAGTTTTACAAAGTGTGTGTGTGTATGACATCATAACAACATTGTAATCACTTCACCTAGAGTAAACAGTCTTGGGCATCACAATTTCTTTAACAATAAGCTTAAAATAGAGGCTTCCCTTGGTGTCTGTGAACTTTGTGGAGCCGTGTGTTGTGTTGTGCTTGTTGTGTCAGTGGCAGTAGCCTACTGTTTGTTGTGTACTTCTGTCTGCAATGCATGGGTGTGCACATGCAAATACGTGTGCTGGGTTTATTTCTGCTGCCTGGAGCACAAGTGAGTGTATTGGGCGTTGTGGTGGGGGTGTGTGTGAAAGAGCTGGTGTGTTTATGGGTATGTGGCAGGGGGGCTATGAGCATTCAGGGGCGTGTTTGCTGTGTGTGTGTGTGTGTGTGTGTGTGTGTGTGTGTGTGTGTGTGTGTGCGCGTGCGCGCGCACGTGTGTGTGTGCGCGTGTGGCGCACGCACAAATTGTGTCGTGTGGTTTTGCGTGCTGGGACGTGTGTGTGTGAGCGTTTGTGTGTATGTGTATATGACTGCCTGTGGTCGTGTGTACAGTATGTGTAGGTGTGTGTGTGCGTGTACGTACTGTATGCGTTTCCCCATATTTGTAGATGGGAGCAGCTCATGTTAAATGGAAGAACTGGAGCAAGGGCATCTGGTTGAAGGTTAATATGTCACTACTCTCCGAGGAACAGCTGCTCCGCTGCTTGCGAAGCCACCCTCTATACATAGCAACATAGAATATGAACTCCTCTTCCTCTCTCATCCCTGGGTTCTATGGACAGGGTAATTGGAGAGCATGACTCCAGCACTGACAATGAACTTGAAAATAGAACTCCAAAATAGAACTCCGACATGCTACCTCTTGGAGAGTTTAAATCAGCTGTCAAAGATCATGTGCCTTTTCGAAAAAGTTGAGGACACAGATTTTACTTTTTGTTTTAGACCGGACTGTCCTGTTAAATAGTTCAATGCTTGCTTTATTGTATTTGTTAATACTATGTCACGACACCGTTACTGACTTGACATTGGGGTTGAAAGCATTGCAGAGTTAACAGTGCACCGCAGCACGCTCTGTATCCTTGAGATACCAATGCATTATAAAAGTTATCTGCACTGTCGGCCAGTACAAGAGAAGTTTGTTCTTTTTCTGCACTACATAGACTTGCAATGGATGTTTTAAGTGCTTCTTGTTCTGTCATGAACACAAGGCTCCCTGACATTTAGTAATACTTTTGCGTAAATCATTTTTTGTCATGAATTTGGCTAGTCCAAAATTACACAACAGTGAACCCTCTGCAAGACTGTTTGTCTGCTTAGAAATAGCTTTTTAAATAGGCGCCTAGTCACACATTTAAAATCTTAATCCAATCAGGAGGTAGGCTCTGTCTCGTTTGGTCTCGTGCTTTTGTCCCCTTCTTGCAGGTCTTGTGGCTCTTAGACCCCAAGTCCATGTGACTTATTGTTGTGTGTTTTTTTTGTTTTTTTTAGAAAGGTGTGGAGCTGGTGTGTTGAATTTGACAGTGTTAAAATCAACTCTCTAAGTGTTGAACAATTCAGAATTAGAACAGCGAAAAAAAATTAAGTGTGTTCTCTGTCTCTGAGTCACATCTCGAGTGTGTCTGTCCTCCCAAAGCCCATTAAAGCATAATAAAGAGGTTTAAGGTTCAATCAATCGCTACGCTTTTTTTGGGAAACACATTGATTTGACTCTTGCTTTCTTTGGGAATTTAAAGGGCCAGGCGTATTTTTTAGTGTGCCTTTATTGTTGTAATGAAGCAAGATACAAAAGCATCATTCTGAATCTGAAATATCATACATACCCTCTTCCTTGTTATGTGTGCTGGTAAACACAACCTGTTGTTTTATTCAGGCCGAGGTCTAGTTGGAAATGAACACAACCAGGCCACTTCGCTTTTCAATGCACTGCAGTGAGAACTGACAAAATACTGTATTTGATGCTATCATTCATTCATATATTCATTCATTCATTCATTCATTCATTCATTCATTCATTCATTCAAACTTGACCCAATTTGTTTTGATTGATTTATGAGTAAGCATTCCAAATGTGGCTGGAATGTTTCCCACACACACACACACACACACACACCGGCTATGGAAAGGATTTAGGTTACGCATGCTTTTAAAGCCACACTAAGTCGCTTGTTTTTTTTTCCCAACCTCAAAAATAATGTTTCCGTATGAGTGGTTCATCAGATTGTAATAGGGTGAAAGGCACCGCTGAATGTGATTTTCCTCCTCCATAGACTGCAGTGTAGCCACGTTTTGGGAAGCAGCTGTTTCTCTGTTGTTTTAATTAGAGAGAGTTTCTATTCCAAACTGTCAAACAACCAAAGGCACAAACTACAACAGGACCTTAAATAAGAATAAGACGTTTTTTTCTGTTTTACAGTGGGTGTAATAGAATACAGTATATAGTGTGTATTTATGGAAATTCAGTCAAATTAGCATTTGTAGCCTTTTTACCATTTTATGTGCCCTTTTCAAATGAAACATTTCATAATGGTTGCCAAGAAGAGTACACATTTTGGATAGACTCCTCCCAGCTACTGTTGGGAGGTCCTGATGTGAGCCTGCGACTTTTGTTTGTACCTTTTTATATCGGGTGAAATGGACTATAGCTTTATGCAAATGTGTTTTCATAATCATTAAATTAGCATTTATAGCATTTCAACTATGTCACTATTTCATATTTTGTAAAGACTGTGAGGAAAAGTTGATGAGTTGGATAGCTCTCTGCTCTTGGAGGTCCTGATGTCACCCTATGACTTGAAGATCAAGAGGTGGCATGACTGGGTGTCCACCACAAGATAAAAAACGACACGTCAATTCATATTTTCTTTTCCAAGTAGGAATGTTGATCAACACATCCCACCAGGCTTCTCGTCATGTTGGCTTGTTACATTGTGATCTGCTCTGACTTCAGTGGGATCAGAAACCATCTGGGTCTCTTAGCGTGCGCTTGCTTGGCACCCGATGAACCCATCCGGGGCTCAAAATATTTTGGGGGAGTTTGGCTAATGATGGCTGCTATGGTTTGTGAGGAATGTGATCGTCAGTCAAGCAGAAGAAATATAATGCACACAGTGGAGGAAATTATGTGCTTGTTTGTTTATCAGTAGGTTTTAGTCGATGCAAGGCTGTCAACTGGTTTTAGTTGAACTATCCGTTTAGTAATGTGTCCCGGTCTAACACTGTTTGCGGCGCTTAATTTGAACGGACCCTCTTACAACGAATCTACTTATAACAACATGTAAGATTATGTAACTACATTGTACATACCCAACCGTTGCCCAGATCCTTATTGACACTTTAAGTGCAATATAGACCTATTGCTTATTTGTTGTGCTGTTGTGAACGTAGTTTTCATTATTACGTTATTGTAACTATAGATACCACTGTACTAAAAGGCCAGGGTTAAGGTTATTATTATGGTCAGTTGATATCATGTTCTTATCATTATCATAATTCAACTTACATTACATTTATAGCAAAAATAATCACTCATAGGTGTTACCAATAAAGTGTAGAAATGCATGGTTCTTTTCTCTGTGGAATGTAGCTGCACATTATATTTCCATGACAGCAAGCCCCACACAACCCTACATTTTGCAGTGCCAATTCAGCACTGCAAACCGAGTCCAGTTTGACACTCCTCTAGTTGGTCCTGCTCTCCAGGTGTTGTAAATGAACACTGCAAAATGTATGGTGTATGGGGCTATAGATGTGCCGTGTATGGGGCTATACTAATAGATGTACTGTGTATGGGGCTATAGAATAGATGTACTGGGTATGGGTCTATAGATGTACTGTGTATGGGTCTATAGATGTACTGTGTATGGGTCTATAGATGTACTGTGTATGGGTCTATAGATGTACTGTGTATGGGGCTATAGAATAGATGTACTGGGTATGGGTCTATAGATGTACTGTGTATGGGTCTATAGATGTACTGTGTATGGGGCTATAGATGTACTGTGTATGGGGCTATAGAATAGATGTACTGTGTATGGGGCTATAGAATAGATGTACTGTGTATGGGGCTATAGATGTACTGTGTATGGGGCTATAGAATAGATGTACTGTGTATGGGGCTATACATGTACGTGTCAATGGCTGGCTATCTCCTCCTGCCTAAGAGTGGTTGGCGGCCATATTGTTTTGAGGTGTTCATGGGGCCTGTGTTGCCATCTAGCCTGGAAAATCCCATGATGCTTTGCACAATTGTTCTGATCTGAAAGACAACATGGATTGTATACCCCAGTGAGGGTAACAGATCTTGGGCTCCAATCAGAGTGGGAGGGAGTGGATGGGCGATGACTGCAATTTGTTTGAATAGATACAACTGATAAGATTAGCGATGGGCTACATACTGTATTATGTCAATGAAATATATAACGCCCAATAAACGGCCATGGGCGATCGACAAACCACACCTTTCCTACAAGAAATTGCATAGGTAGCCACTTGTGAGATGATCTGGTGTTAGCCAGGCAAGTTGCCACCCAGGCCCTTTGCACCTCCCCATGCAGGCTAATCCATCTGTGTCGGCTCTGCTCATGCCCACTCTCATCATCTTTGTCAGAGGGAATTATCTCAGCCGTGGCAGGGGCCTGCTGTTGATGACGTGCTAGAATTAAAAAAGGGTATCTCACGGATGCCCTAGATTTTTTCTTTGTTACTCCTAGGCACGCTGGATTAGCTAACGTCGTGTACAGGAATTTCAAAATGGTTGAGGCCACTTTGTCAAATCTGGTGTTACTTTTAAATTGATGTATTGATGTGATTTCACATGATAGCACAATCTTTGAAAATTGTAAAGAATTAATCATAAAGATTTTTTCGGTTTATACACCAACGCTCAGAAGTGTTTTTTTCAACCTGGCAAATAGTAGTTTCAGTGTGATAGATAGATAGATAGATAGATAGATAGATAGATAGATAGATAGATAGATAGATAGATAGATAGATAGATAGATAGATAGATAGATAGATAGATAGATAGATAGATAGATAGATAGATAGATAGATAGACAGATACTGAATAGGTACTTCTGGATGCTTTCTTTCTGGGTGTCCCAGGGCTATAACTGCAGTTTCTGTCTGGAGAAGCAAGCCGAGTCTCATTGAGACCATTCTGCCTCCAACCTGTAGAGCAACAGTAGAGGAGAGGAGACAGTACTGCTGTGTAGTCAGTGCTCTCGAAACCCTCACTGCTGCGGCTGCTATTGAATGGTGCTGGAGTCAAGATTATTATAGCTGGCATGTTGAGTTTATTTTTGTAAGATTTCTCCCTGCTGGGTGCAATGGCATGTGTCTCCCTGTGTGTGTGTGTGTGTGTGTGTGTGTGTGTGTGTGTGTGTGTGTGTGTGTCTGTCTGTCTGTCTGTCTGTCTGTGTGTGTGTGTGTGTGTGTGTCTGTGTCTGTGTGTGTGTGTGTGTGTGTGTGTGAGAGAGAGAGAGAGAGAGAGAGAGAGAGAGACAAGAGAGAGTGTGTGTGAGCGTGCGCGTCTGCTGCATCTCTTTGGTTTGTGAACCAGAGCACGGCACTAGATTTACACCCACGCTTTAAAAAGCACCAGACCCCACGCGCTCACACATGCATGCAAGCCAGGCAGGCCTGTTACATTGCTGACTACAGCGAGCAGGAGGGTGAAATAACCTGTGGAACACTTGGCCCTTGTCATCTGCAGTGTGTGTGTGTGTGTGTGTGTGTGTGTGTGTGTGTGTGTGTGTGTGTGTGTGTGTGTGTGTGTGTGTGTGTGTGTGTGTGAGTGCGTGTGTGTGTGTGTGTGTGTGTGTGTGTGTGTGTGTGTGTGTGTAGGTTGTGTAGGTTGTGTGTGTTGTGTGTGGTGTCTGTGTCTGTGTCTGTGTCAGTCTGTGTGTGCATCGGGGTGAAAGTTCACTTCAAACTCTTGCTTTTTCTTTTATCACACAAGCACTGAATGTAAATTACTCTTACTCTTTTGTATTATTTTGTGAAAATCTTCACGTTTGTTTCTATTGTCACACCTGTTTCGCACCTGTGTGTGTCTGTGGGTGTGTGTGCAGTGCAGACAGGCATGCATGTGTGTGTGTGTGTGTGTGTGTGTTCACATATGCTGACATATGTGTAAGCTGCAGCCCTCCTCCAGTCACCAGGCTCATGTCACTCGTCATTCTTAGCCCTCCACTCAGCCAGTGTTGTCACCGGCCTGCCAAGGGGTCGAAAGGAGTTCACCCCCCACCCCCCCACCTTACTCCACTTACTCTGCCTACTACACTTCCTGTGGGTGTGTTTACTGTATATGTGTATCTGTACTTGTAATGTATGTGCATGTGTTTACGCTAGTGTGTGCACAAATATGCTTGTGTGCATGCAATTGTTCATGCGCCTTTGTGTGTGCACATACACATACGCTATAGGATGTTTGTGGTGTGTGTGTGCGACTGTGCGTGTGTGCGTGCGTGTGTACGTACGTGTGCATATGCTTTTCCTAATGCATTGGCCCCCTGGCAGCTGTACTAGATCTGCTGTGGCCCGTGTGTGGTGTGGCCTGAGTAAAGTGGGACAGCCCCGCAGGCCAGCAGGACCATGGCCATCACTGGGCCACCTCCAATACCATCTCACCATCCCCTTTACTCTCTCTCTCTCTCTCTCTCTCTCTCTCTCTCTCTCTCTCTCTCTCTCTCGCTCTCTCTCTCTCTCTCTCTCTCTCTCTCTCTCTCTCTCTCTCTCTCTCTCTCTCTCTCTCTCTCTCTAGTGTTCCCACTGGTCATGGAATTCCTGGAATATCATGGAAATTGCATTTTATGGTCAGGGAAAGTCATGGAAAAGTCATGGAATTTTGTGTCTGACATGGAGGGGGGAACCCAGTCTTTCTAGCCCTACATTCTCTTCTCTCTTTTCTCTCTCTGTCTCCATACATCCATCCACCAGCTCAGTCTTTCTCCCTCTCCTCCTGCCATCTTTTCCCTCCTCCTTCTCTCCTCCTTCTCTCACTCTGCCATGTCCATGATTGACTCTGAAGAAGACGTGTGAACGTCGAAACGTTAGTCTTGGCGCTTGCCCAATAAAACAAGTTATTTTCCACATCTGAAGATGCTCCGGTGATTCCTTTCTTCCTCTGCCTTGTCCATCTCCTTCTGCTCTTCTTTCTCTCTCCCTCTTTCTCTGATTCCACATTCTCTGTTTCTTTCACTCTCCCTCTCATTCACTCCTTCTCCCTCCTTGGCCTCCTTCTCTCTTCATCTCTCCCCCCTTTTCTCTCTCTCCACCTCTCTCTCTGCATCTCTGTCCCCTCAGGGCAGTGAGTGGCCTTCTGTCTGGCTGTGGTGTGTGCATGTGTGTGTGTGTCAGTGTGTGTGTGTGTGTGTGTGTGTGTGTGTGTGTGTGTGTGTGTGTGTGTGTGTGTGAGAGAAAGAGAGAGAGAGAGAGAGAGAGAGAGAGAGAGAGAGAGAGAGAGAGAGAGAGCTGTCTCCTGTAACTCCTCTCCTCTCCTGTCCCCTGCGTCTGCTCCTGCTCCGCATCATGTCCTGCTGTGGTGCTAACTAGAGCAGTCAGGGAGTGCAGCCTCATCCCAGCGTACGGCTGCTGCCGCCCGCCATTAAGGAGCACAGCCATTGATCTGTGGCCCAGCATCCCCCTCTCCTCTCTCTCTCTTCTTCCTCTCTCCTCTATCCTCTCTCGTCTCTCTTCTCTCCTCTCCTCTCATGTCTGCTTTCTCTCCTCTCTCCTCCCCCTCTCTTTTGCTTTCTTTAGTTTGCCTTTCTCTCCTATCTCATCTTTATATCCCTCTCTACCCTCTCACTCTCTGTCTCTTGGCCCTCTCTCTCTCTCTCTCTCTCTCTCTCTCTCTCTCTCTCTCTCTCTCTCTCTCTCTCTCTCTCTCTCTCTCTCTCTCTCTCTCTCCCTCCCTCTGTCTCTCTTCATGGTCTTCTCCTCTGTCCACTTGCTGAGGTTGTTACCACTCGGCCACAGCTGCCTCAGTAGAAGGCCTGCACAATAAGTACAGTACAGTACAGTATGCTGTGTTGCAACCTAACGCTGCAATATAGCAACGTGTCCTATGGCCATACACATGAGTTCAAACATGGCTCAGCTGCAGTAGCCGGTACATGATGTTCCCTTGACGCCGGCCTGTGCATGGTGTATACAGTAATGACATGCAGTTGTTCTCTTCCAACATGCCTACTTCATTTATCTTCTCTGCTCTCGTGTCACCTCTCCTGTCCCCCTCACTGGTTTTTAGTTCTCTCTATCGCTCTCCTGTCTGGTTTTGCACCCTTAACCAGTGCAGCAGAGTCCCAGTGAAGCAGGGGTGGTGCGGTGAGGCTAGTTTATAGGCACGAGGAGGTGGATGCTTACAGGGGTGGTGCGGTGAGGCTAGTTTATAGGCATGAGGAGGTGGATGCTTACAGGGATGGGGGAGATGCACCGAGGTCTATAGGAGTGGGGAAATGGGACCGTAGCTTTTCAGTGCAGATGGGATCAACGAATCCGACTCACTGTGTAAAAGAAAAATAAACAACACCACAGACAGACACTACAGAGTAAGTGACAGGTAAAGGCTTGGTCATCAACACTTTGCCATCAGTGGAAATGGATTGGTTTGAAATGGAGAGGTGGTGTAGGTTTAGAGGAGTTGGGGGTTTGGGGGGTACAGGAGGTTTACATGTATGGAGGTTTATATGTAGTGCAGAAATGAAGTAGAAATATAAATGTAGGAATATGGAAATGGAGTTGTAAAGGAATGTGGAGATGGTGGAGCTTCACAGGAAAGAGGAGTTGCCTTGGGGGGTTACAGGGATGGAGTGATGGAACTGCAAATGAACGGGGAGATTTTGTAGGTTTACTGTGCAGTGATGGAAAGGTGGAGGTTTACAGTGATGGAAATGTGCCGGTTTGCAGTGATGGGGAGGAGATGGAGGTGTGATTTACAGGAATGGGGAGAGATCTTAAAAGTCTCTGCTCTGGTGCTGCTGGTACTGCTACTGTGCATTGCAGCTGCAGCAAGAGGTGTTGCCATAACAACCAGTGGCAGTGTTGTTGAATGGGAGAAGGTCTTTCTGAGGTACTTTGTCATTCTTCAGAGAATGTGTGATCACAGTGAATGTTTCAACGGTAAAACAAGAGCGCAGGCTTAAACTACAAATTTGGCGCCCCGATTTACTTGGTCTGAGAGACATGATTGGTCATGCAGATGAAAACAAAGTTGAACAGTGGTTTTTAATGTCACTGAATGGCTACAAAAACGTGCCAGTGAGTGGTTCAGTTGACCCACTGAAAGGCACTACAGCATTTCAAAACACGATTTACAGGGCTGATAGTATTCAGGCTCCATGCCTGATTTCAGGCTTGACAGAGTTTGCAGAAATAAAAACATTGATAATAATTAGCCATTAGGTTATTCTTATCTCAGAAAGTGTTACAGGTTCAGGGTTTTCTTCTACTATCAGGCTTGAATAATGGTCATACACAGGCTATTAAATGTTTGAATATTGTGTCAAAATAGGCCTACGTTACGTCACTATGCAGTATCTTGTCGTCGCCGTTAGAGCAGGGGGAAAAGTTCAGGCTCAGGATTTTTTTTCACTATCACCCCTGCGATTTAGGTTTCTCAGTAGTCAAGTGCTTGTCATTCAATGGCTCGGTCAGTGACTGCAGTACATATGGTATATCTACTCTGTCTACTGTCTGTCACTTCTGCCTTTGTCACTGACTCCAGCAGGAATGCCAAAGGCAAGGAAGAGCATAATAGAGCATAATAGACTAGAAAGCACTTGGTTTCCAGGTTCCATCGACTAGAGAGCACTCCAGCTGCTGATCCTCTCATACCTGCGCCATATCTCATGGAGGCCAAGCCTGGGGAAAAAAAAACACAATTTGAATTGTGAATCGATCGAGTTGGCAAGTCAAACTGATTGTTTGTTTTTTCCGCCAAGAAAACCAAGTCTCAAGACTTTACTATTATTCAAAGGTTGTTGAGACACACTTTATATCAAAATAAAAGTTTATGTTGATCATCTGTGAACAGGGAGTAGTTATTTTGTTTTATATGATGGGTGGGGGATGGAGGAGAGCGAGGTGTTGAATTGATATTTTATTTCTTAATT
>NC_085860.1:3857948-3875448 GCF_034702125.1 Engraulis encrasicolus
AACCCAATTCACCTGTAAACATAGGCTATTAGTGTCTAATGATTTTAAAAATCATGACATTTTTAACAGGGTTTGAAAAATATCTATCTATCCATCCATCTATCTATCTATCCATCTATCCATCCATCCATCCATTCATCCATCCATCCATCCATCCATATCTGTGCTTGTGTGTAGCCTTATTGCTGAAAATTAAAGCTTAGGCTAGCTTAGGCCTACTTGTAGCCAGGACGTGGTAGTTATGTAGCCTACTGTCATGTCTTTTGAGGAGCACATTTGGAAGACTAGCCTCTAGCACATGGAAGGCTCCAGGTCTTTTAAAATAATAATAATTTCATTAATTATTATTCTTTTTCTTATTCTTATTCTTCTTATTATTATTATATTATAAGGCCTATTGCTTTTTTATTAGCCTATTATTATTATTATTATTATTATTATTATTATTATTATTATAAAGCTGGGGTGCGTGCGTGTGTGTGTGTTGGGGGGGTGAACATTTGGGTGCACCTAAATTTTGTGCTGGTGCACCTAAACAATTTTTTTAGGCGCACCAGTGCAACCAGTGCAAAAAGTTAGTCTGGAGCCCTGGGTTTGTCTTCAATATAGGCCTCTTGGTTCATGTTCATAGTATAGCACTTGAAGGACTTTATCAAATTTGAAGTGGCCCCTCGGATTAAAAAGGTTCCCTACTCCCGGTATACACGAAGGTTACAGTCCCTGGACCTATGTGAGGTTAGGTGCCATGCTCATGGGCACATCAGCATCAATGGATGGAGGTGTAGGGAGAGGTAAGGGTGGGATGTGTACCTGCAACCCTTTGATCGTAAGACCACCTCCATTACCATTAGGCCACGACTGCCCCTCCGTAACCGTCTACAGAGGAAGCTGTACTCTGGCGGCTGGCTGTATTGTTGAGATTGGGAGGGGGTAGCAGAGGTCCGCAGGGCTGTGGCCCAATTTAAAACTCCATGGCCGTAATTACATTGACATGTTTTGATAATTACTCCTTTGCTCTATGCCCTGAAAACACTGCCACTGTCAACCTCACTTCACCCCTGATTTTGGACATGTTTTTTTATATCATTTAAGGGACAAAATTATTTCTTTTCTGAATGACCTACAAAAGCTACCACCATCATCCCTCCCAGTACCCCCCAAACATTGACTTACTGAATATATACTGTTTCAGGCATGAGCATTATCTCACAGACCGATCTCCCTATCTTGTGACTGTCAGCCCCCCTTGCCCCTAAGACATAATACTTTAAGGCCACCCAACTGAGCTGACATATAGAGACAATATAGAAGCGACACTAATATCAGACACATGCTGTATCCTGGCCTGTTGACACTGACCTCTGCCCCCCTTCCTTGTGGGTCGCTGGCAGGCTCCCCTTGCTCCCTCAAGCACTCCCTCAAGCACCATTATTCGCTTGCAAGCATCTATGTCTGTCGGTCGGAAACCATTGTGCGACTTTGGTTTAAAAGACAATTAGGGTACATAAAATTATTTCTGTGGTTTTAAACGCAGTTTTTATGTTTTATAATTAAATATAACTTGCACCCTCTTCACCTTGTGTGTCATATTCTTGCCCTTGCCCCCGAGCATCATGGAGCGCACCATAATGAATACAACTGACAAACAGAAATAAATTGACATGCGTTGTACAATGGAGGCAACAGCAGTGTAATTCTATGCCGACTAACTAACCCCTTTTCCCATCTTGTTGTGTCCCTTGCAGGCCCCCCTTGCCCCCGAGCACCATGGAGCGCATGAAGAAGTTTAAGCGGCGCCTGGCCCTGACCCTACGCGGCAGCCACACCGTGGAGGAGTCGCTGTCCGAGCTCGCCGAACACATGACCATTGAGGAGAGCGCACTCAAGGACACCGGTGAGGCTGGCTGTGTGTGTGTGTGTGTGTGTGTGTGTGTGTGTGTGTGTGTGTGTGTGTGTGTGTGTGTGTGTGTGCTCACCTGGTGAGCACCACACCCTTGAGCGTGTGACAACCCCTTCCCCTGACACACACACACACAAACGCACACACACACACACACACACACACACAAACACTCACACACACACACACACACACACAGATACATCTTGCGTGCCCTGTGACTGACCCACTCCCTCAACCAAAACACACACTCACACGCATAGCCTACATTTCCATCCCCAATCCCCACCACAGCCACTCCTCCCCACTCCACGTCCATGTCTGGCTCACCAACCAGTAGGCCAATGGCCACACAGAAAGACCTGTTATTCACAACACAGCCTTGAGCAACTCAAACACTATCCTCCCAACCCCCAACCAACACATACCCAGACACACATGAACGCATGCACAGGCACAGGCACAGGCCCACACACACACACACACACACACACACACACACACACACACACACACACACACACACACACACACACACACACACACACACACAGTCACACACATTATCCCAAATGATTACTTGTGTTACCAACCAGTGAGGTGAAACCACCGGCCAGTTTATTCTCCACAAAGCCTCATATTCCAGTGATGCCTGAGAGCCTTTCCAAAATCACATGGCGGCAGGAAAAATATTCAGGCTCTGTAGCAGTAGCCATTGGGCATTAGAAAGTACACACAGTTCACCCGAGTTCACTGCGGTATATAAAAGTGTTTGAAAAGGTTGCAGAGATATACTGTATTTCTTTTTTCCTCTCCGCTGTGAGCTGCTGTGAGTCTCTGAGGTCATTTTGTTGGCACAGCTGACGACAAGCGCGTTCGTTCGTTTATCGCATGTTGCCATGGCGTCGTCTTGGCACTGAGGGCTGCTGAACATTGCAGAGTTTCCATGCGGTTGCCTCAGTTGCCCTGGGGGCTGGGTCTCTACAGACACCTGAATGCCTTACGATGAAGGATCCGATGTGATGTTTTCAATGAATAAAGTTTACTCTTTGAAGCTTATTCATTTTGCAGTGCACACCTATCCTTTTCAACTGTGTGACATTATTGTTTGGCACCTGCAACAAGTGATTTTGGATGTGCGCAGCCAACCCAAAATATCTCCACAGACACCTCTGAGGGAAACCAAAGCGAGAGGTGAGCAAAAAGTCTACCAAAACGGACACATTTGGAGCGGCTAGTTTCAAACTGGTGGTGGATCAAAGTTTGGTTGCTCTACAAAAGGAGTGGGGAACTTTTTTTATTCGAGGGACCACTTCAAATTTTATAAAGGCGTCCTTAGGCCATACTATGAACACAAGCCAGGATTTCCCTCTATACTTTAGGCCTATATTGAAGGCGGCCAACTTTACAACAGACCCCACCTTCACCAGGTCGCCTGAAAATATAACTTCATTGTATTGCAGATGTAATTTGTACGATTGCTTTACAAAATATGTCACATTTCATGTGAAACGGCATAACATTAAAATGATATCGGGGGCTGTATAAGACAGACTTGCCGGTCTAGGGACATAGGCTCCCCACCCATGCTCTGCTACAACAAGCCCATCTGTTAGTCTCTCTTGAGCTTGTGCCATTGCTCTGTGGAATCCTCCACTCTCCCACCAGGTGAACTGTCAACCTGACTTGAACATCCACAGGCCTGGATGCTGCTGCAGAGGTGCTGAGTCTCTCACCTCTCATGTTCTCTCTCTCTGGGCGCCACCAGTGTATGAGGTTGCTAGAAATGTTGAATGTTGGAACCGTTTTCAGTAACTACTTTCAAACCAGCAGTGGATTCAAGTTGAAAAGTAAAGTGTCCTCAAATTACTCTCCTGCTATCTGTTTGAGCTTGTGTTACTGCACTGGTGAGCTGTAAACCTGTGAGCTGTAAAAGGCACTTCATTAGACTAGACATTGTGAAAGTAGACAGGTTGTGATCAGGATAAGAAAAATATTGGGTTGTAATGGAAAATGACCCAGGCTGGATTTGAATATATATAGCCCCTATATGATATACAGTATGTGGAGTGCATCAGACGGATGCGCCATAGCACCCCATTGGAAATGCATGTCTTGGGATTCAAGTTCAGATATGAGCCAGGTAGACTGAAAGGTCAAAAGCACTGCACACTGAGTTTTCTAAACACATTTTTATTGGTTGGAGCAAGCTTTGTTAACTTGACCTAGTTAAGCTTAGCCTAGTTAAGTTCGTGACCTTGCATCTTTACAAGAAGCACAAAGTTTATCTGAACTGGAGATCAGAATTTGCATACCATGCATTGCATTACCTCGCTGAAGTTTGCTTACACACCGCTTTCGATTTTGCAGGAATGTGTTGTGTGTTTTTTTGTCAGGGATTTCTTCTAGAATTGCCCATGGCTTGGCAACAAACTGAAAAAAGGTCAGGCTAGGCACTGAATTTGGATGAAATCTGCCTTGAGTAGTATTAAGACGTATTAGAAAGTCCACCACCACCACGCACACTATCCCCTTATGCAATAAGACTGTGTGTAGTGTAGCCTGTTGCTGCAGCTGTGCTGTGCTGTGCAAGGAGAGGGGACATCTTGGCCTGCATCGTTTATAAACAGAGGATGTAATGTATTTAGTGACTAAGGATATTTGGCCAGTCCCTTTTCCAATCTAGTTCGGCCATCTGCCCTTTTAAGTATTGAAACAAATTGTGTCTTCTCAGAACCATCAAAAGGATTAGACAGAACCAGCTCTTGCCCCCCCCCCCTTACTATTTGTGAAATAAAACTCCATTTTAAATCGTAAATCGGGTGTCCCTAAAATCAAGACTACCGTACATACATACAGTTGCAGTATGACCATTCAGAGGAAACTGTATCCTCTTGAAATCCATGTTTATTTATATAACACATTTCACACCAAATGGTAAGTGCAGAATGTTTTATTTAAGGAGAGAAAAAAATCAGCATAGGCTATCCAAACAAAAAAAAGCCTGGTGCGGGTCCAAGTCTGCCGGGCGTGCATAGTGTTGTGTTCGCAGTCCTCCTGCGGTGGCGTGTCAGGGATAGTTTGGCCGGCAGAATAAGTGGTGTCAGTGTCTCGCAGGACTCGGGCCGGTGGCCACCCCTTCAGAGAACTGCTTGCCATAGCAGTGCGAAGCCAGCCACTCAGCAGAATGTGCAGCAGCATGAGAAATGGCCTGCCGCTCGCTTGCTGTGGTCAAACACTACAAGAGAGCTGGGCAATAGTTTTTTTGCGTTTATTGGGAAAATAATCAGTAGAACAAGGCCCTCCTGGTCTAAAAGTATGATAGTATCATTGGTAATCAGTAATAGTTTTTTGATGGCGTCCATCCCATTAAGACCCAAGGGGTCTGAAAAAAGTAAGAGCATCGTCAATGCTGTTAAAGGTAAATACGCATAGTGCTGCAGCCAGCTGCACAGATGCTGCTTCTTATCTTAATGTGAACATTTTGTGGCAAACTGCCTCAATGTAAGGACAACATGCATCTCTTTAGAAGGAGACACTGTTTCCCTCTAACCACTTGTATGGGTGTCATGGAATGTAGACATGCATGTGGTATGATAGGACTGATAGTGTTCAACACCCATGTCGCAGGAGCTTGAAAGCCTTTGGTTGGGGACTGTCCTTCAAAACTGTCAGACTAAATAAGGTTTTATCAGTCTGGTTGTTGAACCAAGTTCGTAGAAGGAGCAGTCTAGCAGACTTTCCATGAACATTCACCTCTCAGAGGTGTGGGAACAATGGTCATGTGTTAGTTGTGTACTTCATCTAAAGCCTCTTTGAGTACCATGGAAAGCACTATGCAAAACATATACATAATGTATGATTTATTATTAATAGATACCTCTGTATATTATCAGACATAGCTGTATCCAGTCAGACCACTGATTGTGTAAACTTAAACATTGGATCAGTTTTGTTTTTCATTGGTTCCAGATTTGTGTGAACCAACCAGGAAGACCTAAGAATAGGCAGGTTTGGCCAGGTTTGACTTGCACTTTACTTAAACACTGCAATTCAGGCCAAAGCTTTTAACAGCAAACAGAATAAAGGGTTCTTACGGCACGTGACTGCCAAGTAACAAGCGCTTTTGTCACCGCTTGTTGGTCTGTGGTAGGTATTTGTAAGGTTTTCCCCTGGCTCGCTCGCTGGCTTTTTCCAGTGGTGGGCGGTGGTGTTTTTGATGTGCTAGCCCATGTGCCACAGTGCACATAAACAATGCCTCATAATGGCCAGCAGCTCCCGTTTTTACCATCTGACCATGAGCCTTTTCTCTCTTTCTTCTCCGTTGCATTATTTTCCTCTATGGCTTGGCTGCGCCTCTGGCTTTGGCTATGCACTGCTGTATGCTGAGCTGACCAGCTTGACTAATGGAGCTTTTGTTCTGTTGACTAGTGTGCTAGTGTGTACATATGTACTGTATGTAAGGCTATGGGATGTTATTTGTGTTGTTGGGGTACTGTATGTATGTGTGTCACGTTGTTGTGAGACATCACTGCTTTGGAATTTAAAATGATTTGTGAAGAAATGTGACGGTAACGACGTGAACTGTTCTCTATTCTAACAATACATACTGTTCTCGTGGGTCACTGTGCACTAAAATGTTCAGCAGGTGTGTGTGTGTGTGTGAGAGAGTGTGTGAGAGAGTGTGTGAGAGAGTGTGTGAGAGAGTGTGTGTGTGTGTGTGTGTGTGTGTGTGTGTGTGTGTGTGTGTGTGTGTGTGTGTGTGTGTGTGTGTGTGTGTGTGTGTGTGTGTGTGTGTGTGTGTGTGTGTCTTTTGCCCTTGACAAGAGACTCACTGTCCAGCTGGACTTGGCAGTCTAGCAGGTGGACTGACGAAGGTGTGCAGGTGTGTGTGTGTGACCGTGTGTGTGTGTGTGTGTGTGTGTGTGTGCTCCCCAGACAGAGAAACACTGTCCCACTGGACCAGACTCTGCTAAATATTTAGAAGATGGACTGACACAGGTGTGTGTGTGTGTGTGTGTGTGTGTGTGTGTGTGTGTGTGCGTGTGTGTGTGTGTGTTTGTTTGTGTTTGTGTGTGTGTGTCACTGTTCCAGAGACGGGTGTTGTGAGGAACGGTCGTCCGGCCTCCTCCCACAGCGTCCACTCCTTCCTGAACCAGTACACCGGCTCCTTCAAGAAGCCGCCTCTCCGCCGGCCACACAGCATCATCGGGGATGGCCTGGGACCCCCCATCCCCCCGCCACGCAACGGACGCCTAGGTCAGTGGTTTTCAAATTAGGGGCCCGGGACCCCTGGGGGGCCGCAAAGGGGTGCTAGGGGGGCCGCATCATGTTGGCAGGAAAAGTACAGTATAGCACAATTTTTATTTAAACTAGACTGCATTCTTGTAGAAAATGCTTAAAGTGGGTTTCCCTTTTGGGCCAAAGCATACATGTTTTTTGTTGTTGTTTATAAAACAGTGTTGTGAGGAGCGGCAAGACACTGGCAGCCAACCACGAGCAATTTTTTTGACCGACAGCGGTTTCCAACAATCAAAGGTTGAGTTGTGTGCAGCCAGGGTTGCGCAGCCAGGGGAAAACAAAAAATTAGAACCCATGTATAGCAATTGTAGTAAAAATAACATAATCTAACTTAGCTAATGAACACTGAAGAGGGAGGTGCTGTTTCCACGTAGCAGGATATTTTTTTAGCAGGGTATTTTTTTCTCCTGTTAGGTGTAAACGCAACATGTGGATGTGGATACAAATAAATCCTCCATTGTAACGAATGCGTTTCAGGCCCCTAAACAGGATATTTTTTTCTCCTGCTTTTTATACCTGGATTTTAAATATCTGCTACGTGGAAACGGCAGGCCAAAACCAATGCAAAACCAATACAACCAGGAGAAAAAAAGATCCACATATAAAAATATCTGTGTAAACGGCACCTAACTGTCAGAACCCTTCATTGGCAACACCTGTTCTGGTTGACTCACTAGGCCCAGCAGCTAACTAATTACACAGCAAGCAGTGGTTGCCATTGAGTATTCTACAACAGAGTTCTAAAATTCAAAAAATTGACAGTTGCTCTTCAGTGTTCCATGCCTCGCTTAGTTAGCCACACCTGTTTTGGCTCTGGGTACTGACAGTGTTGTGCAGTAAAAAGTAAGCCTACACCAAAATAAACCAAAACAACCTTAA
Source organism: Engraulis encrasicolus (assembly GCF_034702125.1). NCBI lineage: Eukaryota > Metazoa > Chordata > Actinopteri > Clupeiformes > Engraulidae > Engraulis > Engraulis encrasicolus. Next base: position 3,866,029 of record NC_085860.1, read on the forward strand.
CAAGTTTCCCATTAGTTAAGAACTGCATTATAATAATCTATTGCATCTCTGAACATGACTTCTATTGTTGTCAAGTTATTATTTTATGTATTCCAGTGGGGCACTGACTAACAGACCTAAAGTAGACATAGTATGATGATTGTGAAAAGTGATGCAAAGAAAAATAGTGTGGCATGACCCATGTAAGGTGGGCCTTGGCTGCAATATACCGGTATGTGGGAGGGGCCATGCCATGGTAAAGTTTGGGAACCCTTGTCCTAAGTAATGAACATGATAAGACATTATACTATTAAGATATAAATAAATATTAATACATATTCTTTGGGATATGTTGGAGAATGTCTTGTGCAGCCTTCAGACTCCATCTTCCTCACCTCATCAATACAAGATTTTGGTGAAAAATGATTCATGATTCATGCAACACTGGATGGAAATAAATCTTGTGTCATTGCAGATTTTTTTTCTTTGAAAAGCCAAAATGGCCCATCAAATGTGTGCTATATTCAAACCTAAAAGCGTTCCAACAACACATTCGAGTATGTGGCCTTTTTTGGGCTGTGACCTTTTTCTTGGCCGGTCAGTGTAATTGGCTCAAACAAAAGTCAAAAGAAAATGTAGCTATATCTGCGTATTGATATAGTCAATACAAATAAATAAAGAGAAATAATAGAATAGAATAAATGAATAAATAAATAGAAGGAAACCCGCACAATTATTTACACTGTTGCTTGAGTGGCATTCAGCATTTCACCCACACATGCTTTACCTCTGTGTGCACCGATAATGTAATTTGGCAGAAAATTGATGTAATGTGATGTCCTCTCACATGGCGCGTGCTCCTAATAGCTCCCCTGTAATTCCTCCAGTGTGTGTTAATTACATAATCAAGTCCTTAAATGTCACAATATTAATCAGGCCAGAGAGTGCTAAGGGAAGAATCTAAGATGGTGCTGCTATCGTAACACTCTCACCACCATCCCTGATGGCCAATGCTACACCTTGTTTCCATGTACTGGGTATGGATATTGGATATGGTTTACACGTAAATAAAGTTTAGCTCACTAAAGCCATTATTTAAGATAAGTTTCAAGTGGAAATTTCTAAAATGTCACAATGCTGTTTTTTTTAATCCACATTCCATATAATCAGGATCAAAATGTTAAAAAGCATCAGTTTTGAAAAATAATAAAATAAGTGTAACCAAGGCCTTAATGTTCCTCAGATATAGTTCATGACTGATGGCCAATGTTACTGCTCCTCAGTGCATTAGTGATGACCAGTGTTGATATTCTTCAGGTATATTCTCCTTTTTTCCTTTATTTGAGACAGGGTAGTGAAGATTCAGACAGGAAGCGAATGGGGAGAGAGAGAGACGGGGACGGGCCGGCAAAGGACCCGGGCCGGAATCGTACCCGGGTTAGCTGCATAGCATTTGTGCCACGGTATAGGGCCAGGTGTAGTACATCATGACTGATGGCCAATGTTACTCCTTTTCAGGTATAGTGCATGAGAACCAGAAGCTGGGCTCGGACGGGGAGAGTGACCAGACGTCAGGCACCTCCTCAGACGAGGTGCAGTCCCCCTCCGGAGTCTGCCTCAGGAACAAGGGCGGCCGACGCATCTCACAAGCGGTGGGTCTCACTACAGCACACACACGCACGCACGCACGCACGCACGCACGCACGCACGCACGCACGCACGCACGCACGCACGCACGCACACACACACACACACACACACACACACACACACACACACACACACACACACACACACACACAGGCGCACACACACACACACACATCTCGCAAGAGGTGGGTCTCGCCATAATACATACGTGTGTGTGTGTGTGTATGTGTGTTTGTGTAAAGACTCTTGCAAACTCATGGTCCTGCCATTCAGTTGTATGCCAAACATACACATGCACATCCCCCTTCCATTGTGTTGAGTATGCACACACATGTCTATGCACATGTTTACACACATGCCCCTCCCTTCTCTTGTGTCGCACTCCGATATGCACATAAACATACTCATCTTCCTTCCGCTGTAAGGGCCACACACACACACACACACACACACACACACACACACACACACACACACACACACACACACACACACACACACACACACACACACACACACACACGTCCCTTGTATGGAATGAACAACAGCCAAGTCGTTATGACCCTGATGATGATCCCACCCTGTCCTGCCCTGGTGTCTCCCCTCCTGACCTCAGTTCGCCCTTCCAGCGAATCTCACAACATCCAGCCACCCCTCCTCTCCTCTACTCTACTCTACTCTCCTCTCATCTCCTCTCCTCTCCTCCTTCCTCTCCTCTCCTCTCCTCTCCTTCCTCTTTCCTCTCCTCCCCTTCCTCTCCCTCCCCTCCTCCCCTTCCTCTCTCCTCTCCATCCAATCCCTTTATCCCCAGATGCCTCCCAGCCAAGCTAGCATCTCTCAGCATCCAGCCACCCCTCCTCTCCCTCCCACATCAGGCAGCCAGGATCCCACTACATACAGCAGCCCAGCAGCCCAACAGCCCCCACCCCCACCCCACCCCTTAATATCCCTCCAGCCACAGGAAGTACAGATGCCTCCCAGCTAGCTTGCATGTCACAACATACAGCTCCCTTCCCTCTACCCCTTTGGCCCTAGATGGCTCCCAGCTAGCCAGGCCACGCCCTCCTAGAGACGCAACACCTTCGGCGTTGCAACTAGTCAGGTCAAGAGCTGATGCAAGTACTTTCTGAGTTCCCGAAAATACGGTAACTCCTTCCACTTTGTCGGGAAGCAAACAACCATAAGCAAACCAAGGGAGGCGGGTTAACCATGCCGTTTGGAAAATGTTAATTGTTATGCTCTTGGTCAGACCAAGTCTCGAAGAGATTTGAACGTCGGGCTAGCTCCCAGCCACCCACTCTCACTAGCAGTCCAGCTCCCCTCCCATCCCGTCCTGTACCGTCCTGTCCCTGCCTACTGCCTATTGCCTACTGCCTACCTCTAACCCTCTGGTCCCAGGAAAGGGCAGATGCCTTTAGAGTCCACCACAGCGTGACAGGAAGTCAACTCTAGAGATGGATGCCTCAGTGATGCCTCAGTTAAAGCAGTTTAAACTGTAGAGCCATTGCTACTGTTGTTGTTGCCTCGGCTCTCCTGGCTGGTTTAACCAAAGGACACATTGTTCACATGTCCCAGTAAGACCGCTCTAATCCCCGTGGAGTAGAAGCAGAGCACCACATGACCATACATGACCGGGTGAGGCCCCCAGCCCCCAGCCCCCAGCCCTCAGCCCTCAGCCCTCAGCCCCCAACCCCGCCTCTCATACCCTGGCTGAGGCATGCAGCACCACATGCTTTGTCTCCCAGCTCATGGATCACCCATGGATGGATGGATGGATGGATGGATGTCCAAACTTAGCTCATACCACAGAACAAACCACCACCACCACAATCCCCACACAGTCATACCACACACACACACACACACACACACACACACACACACACACACACACACACACACACACACACACACACAGACACACACACATTCACACACATACACATACACAGACACACACACACACACACACACACACACACACACACACACACACACACACACACACACACACACACACACACACACACACACACACACACACACACACACAGGCATACCACTCCCAAACACAAGGCACTACCCACCATGCCAAGCGTGACTGAAAGGGGAGAGGGTTGGAAAGGCATGCTGGATCTGCTGCGTGGACGGTGGGTTGGTTGGTTGGTTTGGATGTTTGCGCGTGAGAGTGTGTGTGTATGTTCTCCCATGTTATTGTGTACTGTATATTTGTGTGTCCAGGCAACCTTGACTGTTTGAAACACGTTGAGATGTTTGTGTACCCGTGTCACACATCAGGTTTCTAACACGGGCCCTGTATGTAAAATCCCCTTTGGCGCCAAGTGGTAACGTACGCACACATACAGTACCTCATATTCACCCTAGCCTAGCGGGTACGTCTGTCGTGCTCTATGTACACAGCATTAAAGCAATCCCAAACTGAGAGTGTAATATCCCCAGTGGCATTCATTGCTATGCTATGCATGTGGGCAGCGGAAGGTGTGCCAAGGCATCGAATAACGTCAGATTGGATTCTGAACTGTAATCCATGAGCTAAGCGCCCCATGCATTTATTCATGTGTAGCATTGCATAATGCTTTGCCATGTGAAGGGAAGCACAGGTGTGCTTTTGTTTAGTGTTGTTTTTTTGTTTGTTTGTTTGTTTGTTTGTTTGTGTGATCTAAATGGCATGGGAACTACCTTGTGATTTGGCATGGAATAAATTCTAAGATTTTATTCATCAAGATTTATATTCTGTGACATTATTTGATTTGATATAATATTCTGTGTTATATTATATTATATTATATTATATTATATTATATTATATTATATTATATTATATTATTATATTGTAGTATATTATATTATTATATTATATTATAATATATTATATTATATATAATATAATATAATAATATAATATATATAATATAATATAATATAATATATAATACTATTTTATATCCTGTGATATTATATATTTTGTGATATATTATTGTATGCTGTATTGTTGTTTATTACATTAAATAGTATTATATTATACATTCATTATTTAATAATGTAATGTTTCTTTAAATTATTTAATTAATAATTTAATATTTCTAAGTGTGTATTTATTTAGGCAGCAATGGTTATGTCACTGGAGATTATGGCAACCCTGTCCAGATGGGTTGTGAGTGTGTCAGAGATTAGGAGGAGTTGATGGGGGGCGGGGGGGTGTTTCCAAAAGTCTGCTTGGTGGCTGGAAAGGGGCTGTTTATTTGGTGGTGGTGGATAGGTGACAGCAGCACTGGGTCTCATGTCGGGACAAGACTTGTCACCTCGGAGGACATGGAATGCTTAATTAGAAGCCGGAGACAGACAGACGGGGCACAGCTAGCCAGGCCACAGCAGCTACCATGCAGGCTAACCTGTCATTGGTTGACAGACACAGATGTGTGAATGAGGTTTGGGAAATGGAAAACCTGAGTTAAATGATTCCATTGTCATTTTTTTCCACATAGAAATTATACAGAATACCAGTACAATTTGGAAACACAGTAATACAGTATGCATCAAAAATATATGCTTAAAATAAATTAAATGGAAACCTGTCAGATAGTATACCAAACCTAATGGAATATTGAGAGATTTTTTTTTGTTCAACGAAAATATTGATGTTGTACAGTGCATCAAGCATACGGCGCCATATGGCACTGAAGGGATTAATCTCAAAACAGTGACCTACAAAAGATGATGCTCCCTACAAAAGATGGTGCTTGACCAGCGGTGGCTATTTAAAAATGCCATGATGAATGCGCCACTGTGGGACTGCAATGCGCTATGCGTTGCCTGGCTGCGCTGTGGCCTCAACGCTCTGTTGCCTCCATGCACGGGTGCTGTTGCGTAAAATGCGCGGGTGTTTTGATGGCAGTCCTCGTGTGGTGTGGTGTGGCGTGGTGTGCGCCGCTGTACGGTCCGGTGCAGTGGCCACTCCAGTGGGGTACGTGCCTAAGCCGCCCACAGAGGCAGATTAACAGTAATCTATCACATAGAGGGAGAGCCTACGAGGGGGCGGCACGCTGAGTGTGCTTGCCATGAGTTTGAGTGTGTGTGTTACTCTTATGCGAGTGTGTGTTACGTAACATGTCATTATGGACAGGGTTTTATGACTGATCTCTCTGGGTCTCTGTGTTTCCGTAAACAGCGGTTCTCTGGCCACTCTCTCGTATGCACATGTGCACCTCGTGTGTCTGTGTTCTCAAGCGCAAAGGGTCTTGATAGGATGGACGGGGCATGCAAAGCACATGGCGGGAAGAGCCCGGCTCTGCCTAAAAGAAAGAACATTTATGTAATCTATATGCACACACAGCATCACTTTGGGAAAATATGAGGCTTGAAAGGGCATGGCCATATGTACCTACTGCAAAGAGTACTTGGAAGTACTAAATGTGTACACGTGATTTAGCATAACGTCCTAATATAGGGTGTAGTACATTTGTAGCTCAATGATCTAAGATGCAGTACTGTTGTGACAGTGACCCGGGTTCGATTCCGGCCCCAAGTCGTTTGCCGACCCCTCCCCTCTGTCCTATCCTGAATAAAGTTAAGGCATAAAAATCCCGAAAACAAAACAAACAAACAAACAAAAAACATGGTCCTGATGCTGTTGGCCGCTGCAGGTTCATCAAAACTGATTCCACTGACAACACTTAATCACTAGAATATCTTGAATTTATTGCTGCAAAATGATTTTATTGTTGATTACAACAAGCATTTTTTTATTTTTTTATTTTTGTGATGTATATATAGTTTATGGTTTAACCTTTGATACTCAACTAAATTACAGAGGTAGTGGCGCTTAGATTAAAAAAAGGTTGTCGGACAAAAAATCGGAATAATATGAAATAGCCCACAGTGTAATGTCCACACACTTGCTCCTGATCTATTCTTTTATTCACCCCAAGTGAACTCCTTGAAATGTCTATCAGACAGATGAAGTTTACTGAATTGTAATGAGGAGTGAAAGCTTGAAAACGTTTGTTTGTGGTGAATAAAGAAACAGTGGGCAGACATTCCACTTCATTCATTTAACATTAATTATACTTAGTACCACTTTTGTCCATTTGTTTCAAACAGCTCCTAAATCATGCCAAGCGTCCTCTCCTAAAATGTGGGTAAAAGAACTGTTGTAGCAAATGGGGTCAGTGATTATTTGTTTATTTTCTTAGATTTACTCATTTCACCCACGCCTTCCGAATATTTGTTATTCCGTTGGCATGTCCTCATTTCTTCTGTTTTGTTTTCCGTCTGATTCAGGCTTGTGTTTGTGTGAGTCATTCAAGGCTGTCTGGCTCTATCTATCTAGCTCAGCAATGTTTGAATGAAAGAGTGATACAGCGCTCCACACACAGAACACTTTCCCATGCATCTCTACTCAACGTCCTGTTCATGTGTCTATTGTTCCTCACCCTGTAGGACCGTAACATGCACTTATCACTGCCAACATGGGAGGTCTAGTAAGAACATGGTTAAGTGATAAACCAGCCTTAGTTAACCTACAGGAAGTGGTAAACCTGCTAATAGAAATACCTGAAGGCATCATGAGGACTCCAGGCTCTTCTATTAAGATGATTTTACCTCTACCTCATGTCTAAATCAACCTGGTTTACTACTGACCCTGGTATACCCCCCTGGTCCTATATGTGAACCTGTGTGTGTGTGTGTGTGTGCGTACGTGTGTGCGTGCGTGCGTGCGTGCGTGCTTTCTCTCCTTGTAGGACCTGAATAAGCGCCTGTCACTGCCGGCTGACATCCGGCTTCCAGATGGCTACCTGGAGAAGTTGCAGATGCTCAGCCATCAGTTCGACCAGCCGCTCAGTCGCCGCTCACGCCGGGCCTCGCTGGTGAGTCACGCACTCAGTTACTTACAGAATTTTTCTTATTGTATTATACTTTGCCTGAACCTCGTGAATTTCACCCCTTTTTAAACTTTGAGTGAGTGAGGAGAGGTTTCACGGGACAGGGTGAAATTTTGGTGTGGCAGGTTGTGAACGTATGCCAACTCATAATTAATGTTGCTTAATTTTTATAACACGGTAATTTGCAGTGTAACTAATTAATCTAATGAATACCCTAATTGTACTGTTAACAGCCTACTGTGTGGCATGTATAGGTGCTTATCCTATCACCTAATTTGTCCTGAATCACCACAATCAGTTACAAGCACTGGCTGACTTCATATTTCAGATTCGTGTGCACATGAAGCGTGGTCCCAACCTGCATATTCATGCTTCCTCTTGAACTACTGCATATATTTTTACAGTATTTTTTTGTTCTTATTCTTTTCTATTTGTAATTGTCCACTGTGTAACATTTGTAGGCGTTCATTGCCAAAGTTAGTGTTGTCTTCTCTCAAACTTATTCATGAATAAATACCACCAATCACCACCAATTACAAATTACAATTTGACATTGATGTGTACGTACGTGAAGGCTGGTCTCACCTCCGTAATTATGCATCCTCTTCTTACGTAGGTAACTACTTTACCTAATCGGGGACATTGGACCGCTAAGAGTTTTTTAACATGCCGTGACAGATAGTAAAACAGTGTGTGACGAATTGCCACATTGCTTATGTATGAAGATTAGGTGGAATACATAGTTGTACATGCAATGTGACAATATGAGAATGACTCACGCCTTGTCATGCAATGGAGCCCTACAGTTGTTTTGAAAATTCAGTATGGCCATTATTAGTAAATGGCTTCCATATTCTGTGGCATAGAAAATGTTTCTTATCCTCAATAACGGCCTGGGATTTTTTTCCTTGAACATGAAGTATCCTGTCACATTGTTCATCCAAAAGTGCACACCATAGCTATCAGAATCACATTCATCAAATGCTTCAATAAAAAAGTCATGGTCTCCTGTTGGTCTTTACATTGCTGTCCTACTGTCCTGTATGCTGCCCTACTGTTAGTATGTGTGGTTGCTTTTAGTATGTGTGTGTGTGAGTGAGTGAGAGAGAGAGAGAGAGAGAGGTGAACGTAGGTAGAAGCAATGCAGGGGCTCCGGTCATAGTTGTGAAGAACCCCGGGGACCCAGCATTGACAGGACAACGCTATTATTAGTAGACTCGTTAATAACAAGAGGACTGAAAATGGTGTTCTTATATAGTGCCAAGAATCTCTAGAGGCAGCCCCACTTGGCATAGAAGTGCACAGTGGCAGAGTGAGATGGGTGGTATCTTAGCCTGCTGTATAAATCAACCTAAAGCATCTCATCTGCTTACAGTGCCTTATGTTGGGAGCCCTCTGCTGGCCAAGGAAGGATTTGCTTGTATGACACTACAGTTTTTCAATAGCCTACCTATGATAGAAGAATGTTTTGTAGTGATGGGCAACCGGAATTCAGAAGCTAGAATCCAGTGCCACATTTTCCGAGTGACCTGGTTTTACCTGTTGCAAATGCCTAAATAGGCAGGTCGTTTGGAATATGTGGCACTGGATTGGAAAGCTTCTGAATCCAGGTTGCCCGTCACCGGTTGCAGGAGATACTATTGCTAATTGATACAGTACATGTCTTCAATTCCATGTGTACTCCATGTGTACTCCACAAACTTGTACAACAACCTGTACCCGAGGGGGCCCCGTACCATCTTAATCCAGCCCTGCCTCTGTCCATATGATCGCTAACCTCTAATGTCCTCTGTGTTTCAGTGTGAAATTGGGTTTGGAAAACTGGAGAGCTACATCAAACTGGACAAACTCGGGGAGGTAACGCCCATTTTAATTCTGATCTGCACTT
>NC_085860.1:3880448-3992948 GCF_034702125.1 Engraulis encrasicolus
GTGTGTGTGTGTGTGTGTGTGTGTGTGTGTGTGTGTGTGTGTGTGTGTGTGTGTGTGTGTGCTGCTGTAGATCTTCCTGTTCCAGATCCTGCGGGGCCTGGCCTACTGCCATCGCCGCAAGGTTCTCCACCGGGACCTCAAACCCCAGAACCTGCTCATCAACGACCGGGGGGAACTCAAGCTGGCCGACTTTGGTGAGAGCGCCAAACGCTGACATACATCCCATTGTTCTGCCATTAGAGACAAATGTGTTTTTAGTCGTGTGTGTGTGTGTTTAATATGCTGTTGGTCATGCGTGTACGTTTTAGTCGCTTGCATACAGTTGCGACGTGTTTTCAGTGAGAATTCCAACACACCAACACAACAGCCATTGTTCCACCATTCATTTAATGACAATTAAGTTGTTTTTAAAATGTTGGGGTTTTTTTGGTCACAAAAAGCGAGGACTCTGCTGCACTATGTCAATGGGTCCGTCGGTTTAAAATAGGGGTGCAAAACTTTTTCATACGAGGGGCCACTTCGAATGCCTCCAAGCGCTGTACTATGAACACAAACCAGGACTTCCCCCTGCACTTAAGGCCTATATTGAAGACGGCCGCCACCTTTACAACACATCCCACCTTCACTAGGTCCCCTGACACTGTAACTTTATTGTATTGCAAATGCAATGTCTAACATTTCTTTATAAAACATGTCATATGAAGCTGCAAAACATGAAAAATGATGTCAGGAGCCAGATACAGTAAGATGTCCTCACGTGCCATAAACGGCCCTCGAGACATTAGGTTCCCCACCCCTGCTTCAAAAGAAACTGGTTTGATTTTTGGAGGGTTTCTCCACAACGTCCTGTAGGTCTGCTGGCCTTGTTTCCTGCCATTGTTATTTTCCAAGCCTCATTTCAGAACCAGGTGCCTATACTACAAAGCTGGTTCAGGATAAGTTAAGGTTAAGTTGAGAGGTAAATCTCCGAAAATGAGGACTCCGGGCTCTTCTATTAGGTGATTTACCTCTTAACTTAACCTTAATTTATCCTGAACCAGCTTTGTAGTATAGGCCCCATCTCTTGAACACCAGCACACATCTCTTTTTCCCCCATCAATGTTTTCCAAGCATAATTTCTCTCTTTGAACTCGAGCATCATGTGTTTGAAGGTGGCCCGGGATAGAGTAGGAATTAGGGATTGTTGTCGGTTTGTTTGGTGTCATGTGCTGAGCATTTTACAAAACCAAATCAGACATTCCTGCCTAAGACATTTAGCTGAAGCACATGGATAGCTTTTTTCCTTCCTTCTCAGTCCAACAATGGGAGTATTTTGGTGAGCCAAAGTGACTCTTTTGTCGGTTGTCAACACCTCAAAGCGAGGCAACACGAAACCACACCAGTAATGGCAAACAGGTTGCGCAAGGTTAGCTTTTTACTATATTGTCTTGTTTACCGTGCAGACCGTGAGGACAAGAGAGGATGTTATGTCTTGTAATGTAATTTAATCATTTTTTCTGCTTTTGTCACTAGGTTTGGCCCGAGCCAAGTCTGTCCCCACAAAGACCTACTCCAACGAGGTGGTGACACTATGGTACCGGCCGCCAGACGTTCTGCTGGGCTCCTCTGAATACTCCACACAGATTGACATGTGGTAAGGCAGGCAGACAGGCAATATGGCTGCATAAACAATACAATACACAACACAAATACAACATGTATTATACAACATATAGCGCAGTATCACAACTATGAAGTTGACTTAAAGTGATACTGTCCCATTTTTGGAAATAAGCTTATTTTACACCTCCCCTTGAGTTAAATAATAGGGTTTTACAACTCTCCTGTACTTTCAACCATTCTCGTGGTATGGCAGTTCAAATTTTACCTCCAAGCTAGCAGTTAACATTGAGTCCTATGAGACCAGTTAGCCGCCAGCTGATCTCATAGGACTCAATGTTAACTGCTAGCTTGGAGGTAAAATTTGCACGGCCATACCAAGAGAACGGTTGAAAGTACAGGAGACCGGTAAAACCCTATTATTTAACTCAAGGGGAGGTGTAAAATAAGCTTATTTCCAAAAATGGGACAGTATCACTTTAAAGCACTTTCAAAATAATACACAAACACACACACACACACACACACACACACACACACACACACACACACACACACACACACACACACACACAGCCTACACATTCACACATTCACACACCAGCTCCGGAGGGTCTAAAGGCACCAATTGACCAGGGTTCACGTGAGAAAGAACACACACACACACACACACACACACACACACACACACACACACACACACACACACACACACACACACACACACACACACACACACACACACACACACACACACACACACAGTAATGTAGACAATGACTTAAGACTGACTAACAGTGAGGCTGGCTGGCTGAAGACACTGGGGCAAGAGAGTTGCCTTAAAAAGAAGCCAGTATCTGTCTCTCCACCAAGGGCGGCTAGTGCTATATCTTTACGAAGGGCTGTGGGCAGCCTCACTTGAACTAGCAGACCAGAAATTCTGCTGCACAAATAAATAAGGTGGATAGTTAGTCAGATTAATACATGTCGCATTATGGGAAAACTAAGACGTGCTTCTGGACTCCTCCGAGTACGCCACACAGTACCGCACATGTGGTAAGACAACCAGACAGGCCACCTTCAGATGGTTGGTGCCTAAATTTAGACAGTGACTTAAGACTGACCAACAGTGGGGAGTTAGGTGGTGGCATCGTGCTCATGCACCGTACCATGAATTGTCTTGCATGCCCATGGGGATCCAGGTTCGAGTCCAGCCTTGGTCATGTCCCAGTCCTACCCCGTCTCTTTCCCACGATCTTCCTGTCATGCTCTTCACTGTTCTACCCACAATACAGACCAAATAGCCCATACATAGCCCACAGCGTCTGTCTCTAGTTAGTCACATTAATTGACGTGCTGCAGTTTGGGGGAAAAAAAGCACCCACACAAAAATTCTGCATAGACCTACCTTACTGTGTTAGGTGACAAAGAAGATTAGTGCAAAGTTTCATTAAATTTCTATATTTTCTCAGCAAATACCAATGGATCGTCTTTCATTTCATCAGGAAGTCTCACACACACTGTTTACAGCCAGGGAGAATAATTTTCAAATAGTGGGCAATGGGCATCGATTTTTGAATAGGATGTTTTTACCCAAAATTCCCATCCCTTCTTTATTAATTTAAATCCCAAATAAGGTGTCTGGCAGCATACTCATGATAATACACAGCTCAAATCAAACATATCACTCATTGACATACATCTGCATACACAAATGCATTCATTTGCATACCAAAGACGTACCACAGGGGCAAAAACTGGACTTTCTTCTTACAGTGTGTGTTATTATGGTGCATGAAAGTGCACTTTACTCTTCTCTTTGAAGTGTTCATCTTTCTTTCTTCTTATTCTTCCAGCCAATTTGAAAATTAGTGCAGCTCAGAACATTTAATCTTTTCAACTGTGCCTTCAAAAAAGAGATTTTAACGCACTGTGTAATTTCATGCAATTACATTCCCTACTCACTGCATTTTTAATACCATGTTCATCACAAAATGTTCTTCGAGCTATTTCTTCATAATTTCAACAAATCGTTTGCCCAAAGATGTCAGCGATGATTTGTTTGCCCTGAAGTGAACAGGCGAGAGAGATGAGGAGATGAGATGGAGATGGAGCCAGTAGTCGTCTACCTGCACTGCAGTGTACTGCCCTACAATTTCAGAACGCAGTATAATTCAAAATGCCAAACTGAGAAAAAAGGCTTTAAAGTTTCCTTTCTGTCCACGCGACTGTGTTGGAGGTAAAGTGGTGATGACACTTCCATATAATACTTTTTTATGGTGAAAATTTATGCACACAAGAAAAAAGCAAAAAAAACAACATTCTCATTACTTTTTAGCTGAAAAATCATTATACTGCGCTCTGTTGTGGTATTACTGTCTACACCAAAACCACGGTGTCAATGGAGAAGTGCAGTATAATTCGCATTATACTGCGTTCTTGGCTAGTACGACGTAACCTCCTAAAACCAAAAAGCGCAGTATAATCAGTTTTTTGCGTTTTTTTCCGAAACGGGACCAAGTTGGGCCAAAAAATTTTAACACAAGAAAAAGAAGGTATTTTAAAGCCAATTTCCGGTCTAAACCCATTTTCGACCATTTTCAAGATACTGCGTTCTGATATTGTAGGGCAGTGTAGTCAGCGTAGGCTGCTATTTTCAGTTGTTTCCAAGGCAGAACTGAGACGGTGAGAGAGCGCACTAATTTATCTGTGTGTATATATAAAATCCGCTGAGGAGATGGGGATGGTGAAAGGTGTGACTGCACACACTGCTTTAAACGCAGGTGTGACTCTAGTTGCACACGCATCGCCACAGACACACATTCAAGCACAAATGTGTACACAGGGCTGATAGTATGCAGGCTCAGGGCCTGATTTCAGGCTTGGCAGAGTTTGTTTGCAGAAAGATGAGGAAGCACACTCAACACCTTGTTGTCTAATACCTCACATTGGGTGCTTAACTTCGTCAATGAATGAACTCAAATCTCAAAAGTAAGTGAATAAAGAAGCACTCATCAGACTTCTTTTTTCTTTTTTAATCGCCTCACATCAGTTTCGGGCTTACACCCTTCTTCAGTGTGAAATGGCGATTTGAGAGTTTGTTTGCAAGAATAAAAAAAAGACATTAGGCTTTTCTTATTTCAAAGTGTTAAAGGTTCAAGCTGATATAATTACATACACATATACTGTACAGTTGAAGGAGACCGTAGCATACTCACTCACTCACTCACTCACTCACACACACACACACACACACACACACACACACACACACACACACACACACACACACACACACACACACACACACACACACACACACACACACACACACGCACACACACACACACACACACAGTGCATGTTCATTGTCACACACAAACTAAGTCACACACTCATGTGGTCTCTCACACGCATTCCTCCACACAGTCTGTCTCAGACATAAACAAACGGACATAATGGAGCATTCTCTCAGATGGTTGACAAAAAGGAACATCCTATTGGATGCTGGGAGGCTGCTCTGTATCTAACTGAGTTATCTGTTGCGCAATCAAACTATATTGGGTTATTTTTTTTCTCAGCGCCAGCCGTGTGATTTGGCCACAGGTGTGCCAGATGGGTTCTCGGGTTTTGAGCAAAATTGCAAAATAATGTGTTCCCAAAATAGAATGGTTCACTCTGACATTCTCCAAAACAGGCGTCTAATGTTGACCTCAGGCCGTAATCAAAGCCGGGCCCTGGGCGAACATCACGGTTCCGTCTGCTGTCTCAGTCAATGGTCCCGAATACATTTGACACATATTTGTTTGTATACACCCATTAATACTTGTGGTGTCAACATGTCTGGAAGCTGTACATGAAGGGAAACGCATGAAGACAGACTAATGAGCCATATGTTTTTCCATTTCTGTCACATCTTTGCACTTTCTGCATGTCAAAAGAAGTCTGTATATGGTCCTTCATCTCAATGACTCATTATTTTGTTGACATGAGTCATACATGATGACTCAGGTTGGCAGTTCAGTTGCCAAGTGTACTGTACAGATGTGACAACCTGAGCATATGTCCTCCATAGAAAACTGGTGAATGTACAGGTTGGTTCTCTGTAGAGGTTTTGTTATGCGATGTGTGCCTATTGAATAAGCGTTCAATCAGTCTTTTTACAGAGGTGGCCAAAGTAAAATTATTACATTTATGCTGGAAGGACAATACTAGCACGATGTTGCATAGCGTAACGGTAGGGACACATACACGCGAATTTGCGAACTTTGCCATTCATTCCTATGAGAGAGGCGAAGGCAAGCGATGGCAAGCGACAGCAAGCGAACAGGAGCGAAGCGAAGCGAAATTATTAAAGAAAGTTTAATGTTATGCAAATGAGGTGCGAATTCGACTGCCACGGCCCAATCAAATCAACAACATAACTGTTCCATTCCATTTGATTCGCCGCGACGACCTGATGACGGTTGCATTTCGCCTCTCTTCGCTTCGCCTTGCTTCGCCTCCTATGTGTCCCATAGCGGTTACACCAGTTATTCCATTGTACCTAATGAGGTGCTTAGATGTTGTTGGTGTTACTGAGAAAAAAAAACAAAAGCCTAAAAATAAAAATCACAAATTTGATCCAAGATGGACTTCCTCCTTGTCCTCCTCTTCCTCATCCTCCTCATCCTCATCACCACCATCCTCTCTCTCCTCTGCCTCATCATCATCATCATCATCATCATAATGACCAACTTCTTTTTCCTCATAATCATCCTCATCACCATCTTCCTCCTTATTCTCATCCCCTCTTTTACATTACATTACTGTCTTGATGTTGTATTTCAAAGCGACGTGAGTTATTCAGATACAGGCTATCTTTCTGGAGCAATATAAGGTTTTGATGCCTTGCTCAAGGGGCACTTCAGCGATTACCTACTCTTGTTAGGCTGGGATTTGAACCTCCAACCTTCTGATCTCCAAACCAACTCCCTAACCACTAAGGTCACGGCTGATCTCTTCCTTGTCTGTGTCCGTAGGGGAGTGGGCTGTATATTCTACGAGATGGCTGCGGGCCGACCCCTCTTCCCCGGCTCCACTGTGGAGGACGAGCTGCACCTTATCTTCCGGCTGCTGGGTGAGTACTGCCCTCCGCAGGCCCATATGGTTACTGCATGGACACTTCTCCGAACTATTTTCCACCCTATAGGAGTGTCAATGCACACTGACTGGCCCTATTCAATACAGACACCTCTAAAGCCCATGTTGTCTATGACTATGATACACAAATATTTTACATTCCTCCTCCTGTATGCTGTCTGGTATTAGTGTAGTGCTTGACTTTGTAGGACACATGCCTGACTGTGTGATTCTTGGTGAATTAGGACATGGGTGAAAAAACAGATATGCAAAATGTGGAATGGATTGTTTAGCCTTGTTCCAAAACATATTTGCATTGTTTGAAATGTTCTGATAAATAATTAAGTACACTTAACTAAGAGCGCAAGAGTGTAATATTTTGAGGCTTATCAAATGCTTTAATTTGTTGATGCACATTTATTGAACACACCCATTGCCTGTAACTGTGTGCTAAGCCTGTTAACAGTGGTCAGTTGTCAGAAACTGGACAGCACCTTTGGAACTTTTTAGAGCATCCAAGCCTCAACAAGAACTCTACTTGCTTACAACTACGTACATATGTATATCTCCTGGATGATGACTGGGAGTCCTCTATGACGCACTGTGACGCCTGTGATGATGTGTCATCTGCAGGTACCCCCACTGAGGGCTCCTGGCCAGGGATCTCCGCCATCGAGGAGTTCAAGTCCCACAATTTCCCCAAATACAGGCCTCAGCCGTTCATCAACCATGCACCTCGGTAGGCACCATGTCAAACTCCAGTTAAAACTGTTAAAACAAAATATGTAGACACACACAAACTCTACAGGAACACACACACACACACACACACACACACACACACACACACACACACACACACACACACACACACACACACACACACACACACACACACACACACGCATTCACATTCATAAAGGGCTGCATCTGGATGGAGGATGGCACTGTAAATGCATTTTCTCACCAGCTTTTTCTTACAGTTATAAAAATCCAATTTTACAATCATCTAGTGCTGGGACACCGTAGCTCTTTACCCATTAAGTTGTAAATGCACGCCATATTACCCATTTAGCACAATGGAATAAATTGCAGGGTAGAAACTTTTTACTCTTAGTCTGAGTCCCCAAACAGTATTTTCTTTCAGATACACCATTACATTAGCGAATGTTTTTACCCTAAATGACCTCTAATTCCAAATAAACGTCATGCAACTGAGAAGCTAAGAGTAAGCATAGGGCACTGCAGAGAAGTCGAGTCCAGAAAAGAGAGTTGTGCGTGTAGATGAAGGTCAGAAGTCAACTAACGGCATGAGCGACGGGGCAGAGCCCTCCCATGGCCTCAGTGACAGTGGTACAGTCATTTCCGCCACTGTGTGTGCGTGCGTGTGTTTGTGTGTGCTTGTTTCCTAGCAGGATATCCTGTTAGATTCCTGAATTTGTTTCCCGTTTTTCGGCAGCTCTGTTTTGCGGGAGGTTAAAATAACACCACTATAACTGCACTTACTGTGCTCTCTGCTCGTACACAAAACACAGATGCATTTTCACCCTAAAGCAACAAACTATATATGTTTTTTCCTGTAGTCTCTAGTAAGAGTGTTCTCTTTCTCTCCTGTCTAGGCTGGACTTGGATGGGATTGACCTGCTGTTGTCTTTCTTGAAAGTGAGTTTTTTCGTTGTCACTGTAAAAATCACAATAGATTTGACATGTTCAACACAACTTCCACATCTCATAACAGAATACCACAAGATGGCTCCCTGATAATATCTAGCATGGGGATGGATGAATAAGCCTTTGTTCATCTGTAGCTCTCATCTCTCCCATTCATTTCAATGAGGCATGTCAGTAACTGCTGTATTATTGACCCTGTTATCTCTCTCTCTCTCTCTCTCTCTCTCTCTCCCTCTCTTTCTCTCTCTCTCTCTCTCTCTCTCTCTCTCTCTCTCTCTCTCTCTCTCTCTCTCTCTCTCTCTCTCTCTCTCTCCATCAGTATGAGTCTAAGAAGAGGAGCTCAGCAGAGGAAGCTATGAGACAGGCCTACTTCAGGAGCCTGGGAACACGTGTGCACACACTGCCAGAGAGTGAGTTCATCATCTTCATCAGCTGTGCTGCTATGTGTCCTTCTCTCTCCGCCCCTCTCCTCTCCATGAAAACTCTTGTCTTCCCTGGAAAACATGTTGTACTGTTGTAGTGTGATGTTTTGTGATTCATCTCCTCTCCTCTCTTGCAGGCTTATCGATATTCACACTAAAGGAGGTCCAGCTCCAGAGGGATCCAGGCTACCGCAACTCTGCCTTCCCTGAGACAGGTAACCATCATCTCATCTCATCTGACAGATGGCTCACGGGCATCTCCAAAACTCTAGAATGTACTCACTCACTATTGTAGAATCTGCTCCAGTACTGTAGTATGTGATATTTCAGAATGTATTTCTCCTAAGTGACTCTCTGTCTGTCTATCTGTCTGTTTCTCTCTCTCTCTCTCTCTCTCTCTGCCTGTGTGTCTGTCCCTTTTGTTGCCTGCAGGAAATGGCAAGAACAGAAGACAAAGTATGCTGTTCTGAAGCCCCCCTGCTCTTTCCCGTCATCGGGCTGCTGTCTGGCTGGCTGGAGGAGGATGTGTGCCTGTGCAGTGCTGTTGACTAACCTCATGAGTTGTGTAAGCCCCAGGGGTGGCTGGCTGTGGCGTGGCGTGACGTGAGGAGGATGAGAAGGAAGAGCCTGCCCTTTTCTTCCCTCCCTCCCTCCCTCCCTCCTCTCCCTGCCTCCCTCTCTCCTTCCCTGTCAACCGCCCACTCCACCCCCCACGAATCCAAAATGGCTCCCGTGCACAAGACCAACACCCAGGGCAGCTGCAGTAGCCACACAAGGTGGTCTGTTGGAGGAAAAAAAAAACGAATGTTACAAAAAAAATGTGTTGGGCTTTTTATTATTTATGTGAAAAAAAGAACCATGCTGCTAAACCAACTACTGTCTTCTAACCCAGAAACCAACCGTTTATCCTTTTATATCTTTTCTGGTTTGATTTGGTTGTTTTTTGTTTGTTTCTTCTTGTGTAATATTTCTGATTGTGTACAGTGTGTACAGCCTCCTATATAGTTATATGACATGCCTATTATATGCCGTGCTCCGACTGAACCTGTATTTTTTGTGGCTTTATGTTTAGTTGGTTAATTACCATATAATTGATTAATCCTAAAGCCCCGTGTTGACGCTTTTTAGCGGTTTTCTGTCACCTCGTCACCTGTCAGTTTAAAGCCTCAAAAGACAGGTGTATCATCTCAACGTGTCAAAAAAAACACCAAAAACTTTTGGTTGGAGAGATCGGCTGGGTTGAAGTGCCCCCTCTTGCCACCTCTCCTTATGCAGTAACGTCTCCTTTTTGCTCTCCTTTTTATTTCTATATTTTTTGTAAAGATTAATAAACAATTATCTTTTTTTTCGCTTAGGAAAGGACAAATCCGGTGTAAAATGAACTTTTTCAATGAGCCCTTTTTGCATAAATCCGATGAAATTATGAATCATTTCGAATAAAATAAGCTATCATAGTGTTGCTCCTCAGCAAACATTGGTAACATGTTTTTATACATACCCAAAGTTCATTTGGCACCGGATTTCTCCTTCATCTGCTCTTGTGTGGCAGGGGACAGCAGTTCTGAAGCCGCCTGCCCCCTCTTGCACTATTTGCCTCCTGCAGTAGTGTACTACGATTACTACTACATGTTCAACGGTTCCAAGTGAAATTTGGAGTGAGTTTTTGTTCTGCATGCCAGTGATGAGATAAAGAAAAAAAAGCACAGTCGCTGTCTTCACATTGAGGATGTGCCCATTCTGCTGAAGCTGACCTAACCAATACTGACGTTATAGTGTTAAGAAATATATTTTGTATAATAGCTTTATTTATGAATAATTGTCTTATTGTGGTGGTATGTCGGAGGAGTTTGACCTCCCTCCCCATTTGAGCTTGATATTTTTCAGAAAAAAAATCACCTGATTTAAGTGGATTCTGTGTGTCTGTGTCGTTTTTTGTACACCAGTGTTTGCTGTCTCCGCAGCAATCAGTTTTGTAAGAGAGAAATGTCAAATCTCTGTCTTCCGGTCATGTTATAAGTAATTTTTGAAGACCTGGAGCAATGGAAAAGATTAGGCTGTGTTTTCCTGGTATTGTTCCCTGCCCATGGGGGGACATGGTCACTGACATGATTGTCTCAGCATACAATACCTTCCTGGAGATGTAGACTCTGCTGAAGTTCAAAACGATTGAATTTAACTTTGCTAACATATGGACTGGACTGGTTATTGGAGAGATGATGCCTGAGGCAACCATGTCAATGAAACCACAGCCACACAATCAAAACATGCGGTGTTTAACATCATCTAGAGCAGGGATGTCAAACTCAGGCCCGGGGGCCAAATTTGGCCCGCGGAGCCATTTTATTTGGCCCGCCAGATCATTTCAAATGTGTCTTACAGTTGGCCCACATACACCATAACTGTATTAAGATTTAAACATGAAAATAATTTGTATGAGTGGGCCCAGGCCATTGAAACATCTCACACTCAAATGCAACAGAATGTGCAGGCACATTTGAACTATGATGGGAATCTGTTAAGACATTAATTTAAACATAAGCAGTTTTAGTCCATTTTTGTAAAAAAAAAATTAAAAAAATTGAGTTTGGCCCGCGAATTCGCTCCAGATTTTGATTTTGTCCCTCGGTCCATTTGAGTTTGACACCCCTGATCTAGAGTGTATATGGCCCCATAGTACTGTAAGTGTTGAATTAACACTGCATTATTTACTGGCAAGGACCTCTATGATGAAGTCAAAACAGATGGGCCTGATTTAACATGCTACATGTAATTACCTTATACACATGACACTTTCAAGTGAAGATCTTTTGTTAACCCTGTCATATGTCTATGGCTTGTTGTTACCCAAAATAGTAATGGCCATCGCCTGTTCCTGTAATGTGGTTGAGTTTCATCAGCAAGCAGTAAGTCAGATCACAGACAAGCCCATCTGTACCAAAAGGCTACAGAACACAAACATTTTGAGAAAGTTTTGTTTAAAAAACTAAACAATGTGTCTTTAAAGAAGTGGGTTGAAGAAGTAGGCATTGTACTGTAGTTGGTAGAGGAAACAGGCAGCGTCAAGGACACAAGTCCAGCTAAAGCCAAGAATAGAGCCGGGATCCGGACATCACACACACACACACACACACACACACACACACACACACACACACACACACACATCTGTTAGCGCCAGTGCTTAGAAAGGGTGTGAACGTTCCCCGTCTACAAAGAGGTCACCCCAGTTATTCCCAAATGCATACTTAACACCATTTCCCAGCAACTAGTACACCCACCAAGGTCACTTGCTGCCAGGGTGTCTGATGCTTGATTGATTGCATGATGATTTATAACAGTAGTTTATATGACATCAAAGCTCAAGGAGGTGGAGTTACATACTTTAATTAACAAAATTTGAAAAAAGAAACGAAACAAAAAAAAACAGAATGTAACTTGTATGTAACTGTTGGGGGGAAAACAATTGACAGCAATTCCTTTAAACTGGAATTTTGTCTATTAATAGTACTTTAGGTGTGTAAAAGATAAGGCACATGTCATTCACTTAAAAAAGGCACAGTATGTATGAGCACATTATATAAGACACCATATAACAAAACATATAATATATACAAAAAACAACAAAGCAGACTGACATGTTTGTCCCTCAATTATGGGTTTCTTTTTTTCCTCAGCACTTCGGCACTTTGTGCTCCAGGCAACAATAGATTGAAGATCTCAAACTACATAAAAAAGTGAAATTGATCCTTTTCTGATCCATCAAATGTTTCAGACGTCTTTTTTTAATCATCTGAAGATCAAGACTTGTGATTGGACGAGAGCAGCAGCGGGGAGGAGGACCCATCCAGGCTGGACACAGGAACTGTAACATATCCGTTGAGTAAGGTGGGGAACTGTGGGACACACATGAGGAGAGAGAACAATCAAGTCAAATTACATTTCTGCTTTTTGCCTCACTGTTGTGATCAAATGCTCTGATCAATAATACAACACACAAATATAAAAGATAGGATACTATTATGGCCAGTTTGACCAGTTTGTTTTCTGAAATAAGCCACCGGTAAATCTACAGGTTGGAGAATTGCTAAGCAAAACTCTCAATAGCTTCTGTATAATAACATCTAAAGGTGCACTGTAATATTTATTTCCAGAACTCAGGCTGCCCATTCACAATTGTTACTCTCACAGGTCTCAGCAACTTCACATTTAGAAAAAAAGCAGTTGATTCTCCAATTAAAAAGTCTCAATTGAATGAAGCAGCATTGAGTCGTTTTAATTAGAATAAGTATTAAACTCATGTTTGATTAAATGATTGAAGCAACACCACACCACACATGTACCCATACATGTTGCAGATGGCCCTCTGACATTTAGACTGGATTGTCTAAAATAATGATAATCACCATTTCCTACAATACTGGTCAAAAGTTTTAGAACACCACACCTTCTCCCCACAACGCATTTTATGGACAATTCAGCTTATTCTGTTTTAATTTCCGTTCTAATTTCAATTCAGTTCATTCTGCCATTGCTCTCTGAAATTAATGCATACTACAAATAAGGATTTTGTGACTGTGGAACGAATATATAGACACTATATTACAGTAAATTGCCTTTATAATTATTCAAAGATATGGACAGAATAACTAAAATGTATTCTACACTTTTGACTAAAATTCATGAATCTACTTTGACTTGAATTTGAAGTCAAGGTGGCAATGCAACGTATGCTATGAACGAACATACAGAGTTTTCCAATGGTTTCATGCATTCTCTCACACATGAAATACGTTTCAATAGAACAATGGATTAAAACACATATAGTTATGTAATAAATGAGTAAAAAAAAGGTTGGTTGGCTTTCATTCTTTTTGTCGAGTTTATCCAATTTAAAGTGTTAACAGCCTCTGGCTGTTTAATACTTTTGTACCATTTCAAGCTATTCCATGGATGTCTACCACTTGGATTCTAATAAATATCTGGGAAAATTGGGGTGTTGTAAAATATTTCACCAGTAGTGTATGTGGAATGCATTGCTCTACAACAGTCATGAACTTCTAGATGATATGAGTCCAACCCCGTATATAGTATCTGATGATATCGGGAAGCAGGGGATTAGTCTACTGCCGTCTGCTCCAACCCACGCACAGTCACACACATATGACATCATCACCTAACCACATCACATGACTCTCAACTCATTGTGTTCTTCGAAAAAAAAAGACATTCTTGACTCAATGGTCAATCACATCTTTCACACCGTTTGGTTTCACACCAGATAATCTTTAATCTCTATTAAGACGAACCAAGAATGACAGAATGTACTGGTCATCTGTGTGGGAGATGTTGCATCAAATTTTCTGTGGTCAACTGCCTGGCCGCAATGCATACTTAGGCCTACTACTACATGCAAAACAACACAGAGTACGTGAAATAGCCACACAAAGTAGTATGTGAAATATCAACAACAACAAAAAACAGGACACAATGTGTATCTTCTGCCTTTTGGTAACAGTAGAACTACTCTTACTGATGTAATTGCAACACCAGTATAAGATATTACATAGTTTAAACACCAGTAGTTGACCACATATTGAGGTGGGCCCAGATACACTGTAGTAAGAGTACTTCTTCTACTTCATACACCTCTGATCTTCCTGCTTGCTCTAACCCCATTTTAGGGGACGTTGGGACTGGAGTGAGTGTGTTCAGTTGTTGGGCTTGTTTTTGTCAGTATTTTTGGTCAGCAGCAGTAGAATGGCTGTTGGCTAATGGAGAAGTGGTGGGCCCCCGCGTGAGGGCCAGGTTCCGGCCTAGTTTCCTGTTGTGCTTATGTTTCGCTCGCCTCGCCTCGCCGCGCGCATGTTCATCTCCAACAGTCACCTACGTGAGTCAGGCAGGCGGCCGCGGCAGCCAGGCAGCTCTATGCAGGCGGGAGGGGCGGCAGGGGCGGAAATGAAAACGGAGCCGAGCTGTCGGGGATTGGTGGCGTGTTTTTTGCCGAGTGGTACTGGAGGAAAAAGAGGGGGGAGGATTTGGGTTTGGGCTTTGGGCCGGGGGGGCTGAAGTAAGTAAGTAAGTAAGGGGGGGACAGGGGAAGAGAGAGAGAGAGGGGTGGGGGAGGGGATGGGCATAAATAAGGAACAGCTTTAAAACCTGTTGGGCCCATTCAGGCAGACTCCCCTGGGCTCCAACAGGAAGTGGCCACCGGATTTCCCCCACCCCCTCCCAACCCCAGCCCCTCCTCTTTCTGTCTCCTTTTTCTCCCCCTGTCTCTCTACTCTTCTCCTCTCTTCTCTTCCCTTCTATTCACTCTCCAGCCTGCTGCTCTCTCTCTCTCTCTCTTTTGTAAGCCACCACAAAAATTCAGGGACCATCTTCGTCATGTGGATGTCTATGCGCCTCTGTCTCTCTATGTGTGCATGCGTACGTCCGCAATCCACAAATACAAAAAAACAAGCACTGAAAGTAAAAAGTCCATCTGGTGTATGTGCGTCAATGTTAGAAGACGTGATGTG
Organism: Engraulis encrasicolus; assembly: GCF_034702125.1. Lineage (NCBI taxonomy): Eukaryota > Metazoa > Chordata > Actinopteri > Clupeiformes > Engraulidae > Engraulis > Engraulis encrasicolus. The sequence goes on from NC_085860.1 coordinate 3,895,780, forward strand.
AAGAAATAACCTTAAGCTTGACATCAGGATATGGAATGTACATTTACCTGGACAGAACAACAGTGGCACTACAGCTACGTTTACATGCTGAATAATACAAATGGCTGCCATGCACAACACAGAGAGGAGTATCCTGACAGTAACAGGGATGAAGTTGCACATCCACAGCAAGGGTGTGATTTTAGACGGAGGGAGGGAGGGGGCTGGGGCTGGGTGGGATTCCCCTCCTTCTGGTTTTGATACCCCCCACCCTCTGCTAAATCATTTCAATCTATGATGGTGACAAGGAGTGCATTTCACAGTTTATGCAATCTTCTTTTTTGAACATCTCCCCTTAAGTTTTTAGGATATATTTTGAGGTTTTATGCCTCTATTCACTGGACAGTGGGAGCGTATGAAAGGAAATGAGTGGAAAAGAGAGATGGGGGAGGATCAGGAAATTACCTCAGGTCGGAATGGAACCTGGGTCGCAGACGTAATGGTACGGCCCCTTAAAACTCATTGAACCACCACAAAATAATGTTTGCGAGTTGAGAGGAGAAAATCTGTACCACCAGTCATTTGATCCCAAATAATCTGTCGTCTGTTCTGTAACACATAATATTCAGTAGCAACTCACCAGTCTTGAAAGACTGAAAAAACACACTAACCATTGTAGTTGGATTGTGTTGCAGACTGTGTCAAGTCACAATGTTTGTGGAACAAAAACACGATATTTACTTACATACTGAAGGCTTTTAGAAGGACTTCCTTGTCCTCACGCATAGTTTTGAGTTTTTAAGACTATTTCTATGGGACTGTATATTTGTGGCCTTAATCTTTGTTTTTCTTTCTTTTAAATAAAATGTCATTTACATAGTTCTGGTTTTCAAGACACAAATATTGGTGTTGTGAAAAGTGTCTGTTCAAGTTTTTTTCTTCTTCTCTAACATACCCACATTTTTTAATAAAAAACCTTAAATCTCATGAGCCTGAATGCTGCATCCATGCAGCTCGGGGTGCCTATGCCAATGGTGCGTATACGCAGCATCCAGCATCAATGTTTTTCAGACAATTTCTATGGGAGCATATTGGTGTTGCGGACTGTGACTGTTTTCAGAAACTCTGTGGCTCTTTAGGGCAGTCATGGGTAAGCAGTTAGGGCATCAGACTTGTAGCCCAAAGGTTGCCGGTTCGACTCCCGACCCGCCAGGTTGGTGGGCGGAGTAATTATCAGTGCTTTCCCCCATCCTCGTCCATGACTGAAGTACCCTGAGCATGGTGCAATCTCGCCGCACTGCTCTCTTAGGGCACCATTGGGGTCTGCCGCCTTGCACGAGTGACTGAGGCATAAATGCAATTTTGTTGTGTGCAGTGTTCACTTGTGTGCTGTGGAGTGCTGTGTCACAATGACAATGGGAGTTGGATTTCCCAGTTGGGCTTTCACTTCACTTGCATAAGCTTTATGATATAATAGTGGCAGAAAATGCCATTTACGTATATTTCGGTCTTTCAAGACCATTTCTGAGGGATCATATTGGTGCTATGGGTAGTGTCTCTGTTGAAATAAAAAGACATTGGTTTATATGGAGCAAGTTTTTTTTAGAAGAATTACTCCTTGAGGACAGGCTTTGTGGCTCTTAAGCTTTAGGGAGTAATACTGACATACAATGTCATATACCGGTACATGTTTTTACGAGACAATCTCTATGGGACCATATTGATGTTATGGACAGCATCTCGTTTGAAATAACGATTTCAGTTGGCGTAGTGTTTGGTACCTGGAAGAGGGCCTGTGTGGCTATGGAGCTTAAGATGACATAAATGAAAATGACATGACATTTACGTACACAGGGTGAATTTTAAAGACTTTTCCCCTCTTTCTTCCCCTGCGCGCGATGTAATGATGATGACATAAAATGGCAGACACTTTCTTTGAGAGCATACCAGTGTGGTGAACCGTGTCTGTTTTTCTTTGTTTATTTGTTTGTTTTAATTAAAATATCATTGACATAGAGTGACGTGCCCTGACGAGACCTGCCTGGAAGAGCATGGCATGTGACCCTGGAGCGTTAGGTTGGACTGGGTAACATAAAATGACGTGATTGTACATATGACATTTACATGAGTGTGAGTTTTTAAGAAGGTCTCGGTCCGGCGCGTCACGTCGTACCTGGAAGAGGGGCATGTGACCCTGGAGCTTTAGGTTGGACTTGGTGACATAAAATGACTTTGTACATATGACATTTACATGAGTGTGAGTCGTACCTGGAAGAGGGGCGGGTGGCCCTGGAGCTGGCTGGGGCTGAGGGGCCCGACTGGGCTGATGCTGTTCCAGAGCTGCAGGCCAGACAGCAGGGGGCTGGGGCTCAGCAGGAGACCAGACGCCGTCTGCGGAGCGGAGAGAAGCCAGGAGGGGAAGAGGAGAGAAGCAGAGCAGAGGAGCCGTTATGTCAAATATGCCTCACGCTTACAAGACGACAAGTCTACTCCAGTCCAGTCCAGACTAACCGTTGCTGGCTGGTTCCACATACCCCTTCCGTTGTGTTCCGTTCTGTTCGTGTTAGTGCAATGCGACGCAGCTGTGTAAATATGTTTGTGTTGTGTTTCCATGACTGTCAATATGAGCCTTTTTTTAAATTGCATGATTACCTGGTTTGTTGGGGGAGTAAATGTGTCATGGCCATTTTGACATAAGCCATGTGAGGGGTGGGGGGTGAAAGATTGTAACAACTGTCAGACTATTCCTAATTTGGTGAAAATCACTAGGCTACATCACTACGCATGTATACAGAAGACTTTATTTATACTTTACAGTATTTAATGCCTGAGCAGTCACTTTAAATTGTAAATGAAGTGGTAAGATAAGGTAAAACAATGTGTATCATCACCATTAGCTGCCATCAAAGTGCACCAAGAGGGAGTAACAGCAAAACCATAAGAGTCTGTGTTGTGTATCCGTACTGGAATGAAAATAGTGTGTGTCACCAGACCTGCATGACGTGATTATACTTGCTATGGAAGGAGTGGTTGGGAAATAATGAGGCTATTATTGTAATTAAGTTGTCATTAAGAAGGCACACTAATAATTTACACGGCTGGTCATACCCTCAGGTGTAGTGATGGTATAAACCAACACATGCTTTGATTATGATGTAACACGTGCCTTAAATAGCAGTAATTCATTTTAATTATACAAATGAATAGCATGCTACTTATTAACCGTGGCATGGGATATGTCAGTAGGCTACAAATGATCCTGATATGCATAATACTGTGTTTGAATAACTTGCAATTGGTGAAGTACAATTTAAATGTAAGATTCTCTACATGGAACTGAACCCAACCCAATCATGTCAAAAAGTTCCTGTCACTTTTCAAAGACCAAGTTGGGTAGCACTCATGGCCATTACCATGCAATGACATGCATTGATATTTACTATTCCTGATAGTTAACAACAAATGATCTTGAAACATGCCAAGATAACACACTTCTTTCAAAATGATCAGATGGGCTTGGATTGCATGTACACAGGTTGAGTGAATGTGAAAAACATGTGAGGTTGCCATCTGATATCTGACAGGTACAGTTTACATTTGGTTAGACTGAATTGAATGCCTTTATTTCCTAAAATCTGAATGCTGAATGAATGCAATGCCCACATTTAAATCTACTCAATGAAAGATCAAATAGGACCATAATAACTCCCTCATGACTTCCACCAAACCTAATGACGTAAACCTACTGGATCACGCAAACCCACCATACCTCATAAACCCACCGGGTGACGCAAACCCACCTGTTGACATAAACCCAGCTGATGGTGGTTCTAACCCGCCTGTTGACATAAACCCAGCTGATGGTGGTTCTAACCCACCTGTTGACATAAATCCACCTGATGGTGGTCAAAACCCACCTGTGCGGCGAAGAGTGCTGGCGTGAGTGAACCGGACGGCAGGGCAGGGCTGTTGAGGGCGATGGAGCCGAGGTCACTTCCTGTTAGCAGTATGGAAGAGGAGGAAGAGGATGGGTTGGAGATCTCCAGACCTTTGGGCTTCCTGCTCCTGGAAGTGGAGGAGGAGGAGCCTGAGGCCGATCTGGGCGGCTCCTGCTGCTGCTGGCCCCTCCTGTCATGAGAGGAGGCCCCCGGCCCCGGCTCCCGGCTCCCTGAGGACAAGTTCAGAGGCTCCTGAGCCTCCTGGTCCGAGTCCTCCTGCACCTCCTGCCGAGGACTCCTCCAGGTCTCCAGGGCAGGGTGCTGCTGGTGGTGATGGTGGTGGTGGTGATGGGAGGTGCTGGCTGCTGTGGACATGGGAGATGAGGAGGCATGGGGACGAGGAGGAGAGCGCCTGGCAGAGGAGGAGGAGGTGGTGGTGGTCCTGGAATGGAGGAAAGGAGCAGAGGACTCGGAGGAAGAGGAGCGACGCGAGGAGGAGGAGTGGGAAGGGGAGAGGAGGACGTCGCTCTTCTCCGCGGCCTGAGTGACGAACTGGATGACGCTGCTGTGGGGCTCCTTGCGCGGCTCGACTGCGGCTGCAACGGCGCTCCTCTGGCGCAAGGCGTGGAGGAGCTGCGAGTGGCCCTGCAGCGAGCCGAACGGCAGGCTGGGGTAGAGTCCCGAGCGCAGGTACTCGTGGTAGCACGCCTGCACCTGGAGAGCTGCCTTCAGTGCCGTGGAATGGTCAGCGATGCCCTCCTCACCTTCCTCCTCCACCCCTCCCTCCTGCTCCACCACCACACCTCCATCCTCATCCTCATCATAGTCCTCCACCACCTCCTCTTTGATGCGGGCCACCAGCTCCTGGCACTCCTGCTCCTGGCTGCTGAGGCCTCCTCCTCCTCCTCCACCTCCTCCCCCCGTCCGGCTGAACTCGTGCTGGCCCATCTCCACGGCTTGGGGGTCCAGCTTCAGAATCTCCGGAAAGGACACAAACTTGTAGACGAATTTCTGTCCGATCACCTTCCGGATGATGTTCTTTTTTTCAAAGAAAGAAACAGACAGAGCAAAGGACAATTATGTGAAAGCCCCCCTACTGCGATAATTCACTACATCAACAAACATTGTCAAGAATAGTAATGTTTAACATTAACATAGCAAAAAAAACTGAAAATGTTTCTTTACAGTGTTTTGTTTAATCTTGAAGGTACTGTATATAAAAGCCCAACACCCAAATGGCAACCTTAAAGTAACCATGGCCCTACTTTTAAAAGAAAGCGTCTTTAGGGGCATTTCAACTTTGATGTGCAGGGACAGTACGGACAGAGACAGAGAGGAAATGAGTGGGAGAGATGGGGTGGGATCAGGATATGACTCTGAGTTCAACCTTCAAACATGCTTGTCCAGATTTATGGTATAGACACACAAGCGGACAGCATTTAGTATCCTGATATCAAGTCCAGGATATGCTGTCATCTTAATAAAACATAATAACATGCACTGATTTTCATGCCCCTGCCCACTGAGTGTATAGCCTGGGAAATCCCATGCTGCTGTTCACAATCGCTCCAATCTGAAAGACAGCATGGAAGCACGGACCCAAACACTAGCCTGAGGTAGGGAGCCAATCCGAAAGCAGGATGGGGTGGAAAGATGTTGACAGGTATACCTCGACAAATGGAAGCTTGGCGTTTGTTTGAATACAACTGACACGATTGGTTATTTGTCAATAAACTGCCGTTGGTTTGTAAACCACACCCCCACTCCGAGACATTAGGTAGGCACTCCAGGCCATACTGTACCATTGTGATATGGTCTGGTGTGAAGCAGGCAACACAGAGGGCATGCGGGCGGACGCATGCTGTTCTGGGTCGTCCAGCCATACTTGGTTCCATGTATAAGCTATGAGCTATGACTTACAAAAGACTTTGTATAATTTTGTAGCAGTGTAGTACTAATGGTAGTAAAGGTTTTGAAATACCCAGTGTAATGTCATAGTAGTGTAGTGCTATGGTAGCGCAGACTATTACACTTACAGTGTTCCACTGATGGTAAGGTGCACATTATCAGGCTATAGACAATTCTGCTAGCCTAGTGAGCTAAACCCATACATTTGCGGCCTCTAGGGGCGTCTAGATTTCTAGACTACAATTCTGCTGGAAAAGCGACCAAAGACAACAACTGCTAATTGCTGTTCGACCTATTCAGAATTAGTTCAGAAAATTCATGTCTGTCATCATACGCACCAGCTGTGTCACAGCAGCCCTCCCCTGCCCTTCTACTCATCCTAAACAAGTGGAGGTGGAAGCACTTACTGGTGTAATTACAGCACTACTAGTATGATATTACTTAGTTCCAACCTTGTTATCTCATACTACTAGTGTTGTAATCACATCCATAACAGTGCTTCTAACTCGGGTTCCCAAACTTTACTATGGCAAGGCCCCCATATAACGGCATATTCCAGACAAGGCCACACTATTTTTTATTTACATCCCCTTTCACAATGTAAGAATAATTCTTAGAGTTAGTCCTTCTTTCTGTATGTTTCTCTGTTTCTGTGTGAATTCTTGGCAGTGCACCTGCATAGATAAGGGTAGGGAGTGTTCCCTCCCTACTGAACAATGTGACCCCTGTGTTGCCTATTAAAAAGGGCCTTAGTGGGAAGAGAGACAGAGAGACCGAGGATGCAAAGCGAGGAACATGTTTTCCAGGGTTACTCTCTCTCTCTCCTTTCGCAAAAGCTAATTGTAAATTCTGATCAACTTTTCGTGATCTCATTGATTAATTAATTCATTTAATTGATTTCCTTAACACACAACCATAGTCTAAGTATGTCAGGCAGTGCCCCACTGGGATATATAAAATAATAACTTGACGATAAGAGTAGTAATGTTCAGAGAGGCAATAGATTATTATAATGACGTTCTTAACTAATGGATATATCATCAAGGATTTTTTTTTTTGTGTGTACATTAGTTATGTAATTTTTTGTTTTTTCGTTTTGTTATGCTTTTCCTGCAAAACTGCCCCCCCCCTCCCCCTGACACCACCACCACTGTTCAGTCACACGACTCCTCACCTTATCGTAGTAGTAGCGTAGCGCTCTGCTGAGCTTGTCGTAGTTCATGTTGGTCTTGTTCTTGCGGAGGCCCCAGAGGCGCGCCACCTCCTCCGACTTGAGCAGCTTGAACTCGCCGTCGTTGGAGGTCCAGCAGATCAGGTGCTTGTGACTCTGGTCCAGCAGTAGCTGCAGCAGGAACTGCCATAGCGTGATGGCACTCTCCATACCTGGACAAAAATACAAATAAAAACAAACCAAAAACACATCAGGCTCTGAACAGTTAAGGCATTGTCTGTTACTCCCGGGGACCCAGGGTTCGACTTCAGGAGCAGCTGAAGCTGGATCTGCCATAGCGTGATGATGGCACTCTCCATCACCTGCACTCACACAGAAAATGCACATTGAACAATTATACAGTTATAATTCAGTTAGAGTTAGGGTTTGTATCTACCGGTCATCACAGTGTAATGGCACCCTCAATCACCTGGGAAAAAAACGCAATTAAAAACACAAATAATAATACAATGATACAATCATAATGATCATAATGATACAATCATACAGGCCCTGTTAAGGGTTCATTGGGCAGGTCATAACTTAATGGTACTTTCCATTACTGTACACACAGAAAATACACCGAATACCAATACATGTGTCTAATTATCCCTTACCAAAGTATTATTAATTAATTATCAAAAATCCATTCATAAATGCAGAATAATCAAATTATGACAAACACTTCAGTCATATCCCACCCAACTTCTGCATTCACAAATACAAATATTTATAGCACATTGTCAATTCCACTGTTCATAGTCATGGCAATCATTGACATCCTCGCAGAAGGCAGTGTGCAAAATTAGATGCAAAGCACAATACACAACATACTGGCAACCAGTCATCATCTGATGACAAAGGGCATGTCTTGTTACACGACTGACATGTCAATATCACTGGGGAAGCCATATGCAATATGGCTGTGGGAGGAAGGTAGCCTACCTAACCCCTTTGCCCTAGTGGACAAAAAAATGCCCTTTTGAACATTCTTTTTTTTTGAAAGTATATGTCTTTGGTCGCTGTTGACATGATAATCAACAAATGCTTTACTCGTGAAAGCATGTGACAATAATGCCCCGATATAATATAAAGTCTCTATAGCCCATCACCCTCCCAAACCCCATTCCTCCTGCCCCCCAAAATGTGCACGCCACTGTACACACACACACGCACGCACGCACGCACGCACGCACGCACGCACGCACGCACACACACACACACACACACACACACACACACACACACACACACACACTATATTATTGCTATTACTGAAAATATGTTTCCTCCATGCAATAAAACTTACATTTTGCCGGTACTTATATATTATTTTGGTTTTGATGTGCCTTCTTCCTTGAATTGGAAGGTAGGTCTGATCTAGAGTTCATTTTACAAATTTGGGATAAGGCAATGCTACAATGCCATATGAAGACTGGGAATCGGGAATAGGCTAACTATTACAGTTTGAAAGTAAAACTCAATCACATATTGCACTAAAAACCACACGCCATAGGCCCTACAGTGCCCTGCACTAAATCCCCATGGCGGGCATAGGATACTTCAGTCAGTTCAGTGAGTTGCATTTGCGTGTGCTCCTATGGCAGAAAAAAGTAGTGTGATGCAGATGCGGTGTGGCTCAGGAAGTCAGAGAGGGCTAAGGGCAAAAGTATGTGGCGGTTCAGCCCAGGCCTGGCTCCACAGGAAGCGAGGCAGGCCAAGACCAGCCTTGTTCTCTAATGGAAGAATTTGGATGTCAAAACCAGCACCGACTCCTGTGTTTACATTCTGGTGAAACTGGCACCGGAGTTTAGTATGAGGTACCAGTTGTGTGACGCCTCGCCAAAAAGGTAGGTAGTCTCTCTCAGAGCAGTGATTTATGAAAAATAGAGAGAAGAAAATGAGCACAGGATGTGTGTTAATTATGGTGTTATGATTGCCAGACCCCGTTCCCAGAAAATGAACGTGCACGCCTCTCGCGCGCGCAGAACAAATGACATCTTCCAAGCTACACTACCTTGGCTTTTCCGGGCACGATGGGAGACAACAAAACTGTCAGGTTGAGGACTTCCGTCAATTCTGTTTCCAAGGCCATTTGCCAGTAGGGCTATGTGAAGAGATAGAACTCACGTTTTTGGGGCGTACTTACTTTGGCCAGTTTTGATATTTAGACATAATCAAATATCCCTTTAAAATAAAACCCTTCTTCCTGGTGGGAAAAAATGTAAATTGAGTTCCAATTAGTGAATTTGTTGACATGGTCCACAGATCATAAACAATGCGCCACAGTTCCTGTGGCGGAAACTCCTAATGCAATTAAGTGCTGTGTGCAGACAGACACTGCTGTGGCTCGGTCTTCTTTTGCACTGTAAGTGGAAAATTCACTGCAGCATCCCTTACAAGCGAAATAACTGCTTCTGAACGCTTGTAAAAAGGCTGATCTAATTCTTACGCTGCTCTGTCTCTCTCACTACCCGCCTCTCATTTTCGCATTCCCCATTCCTTTCTCATACACATTTAAAGGCGACAGAAGTGAGCAATCCACACACTCCATGTCTACTGCAGATTCTTAAACAGTTGTCTGTTACCTATTTCAAACCGGAAGTCCAGCACCCTAACCAGGCTCTCTATTGGTGCTTCATTGCTCCCAGTTGCAGACTTGGAGACGCGTTTTAAATAACTGTTTCAACATCACAACCTTGTAAAAACATTCATTACTTAAAAGCGCGATGTATTCGGAGTATGGTATAAGCATGCCAACCTATGGAAGGAAGATACAGAAACGTTCTGACCAAACAAACTGATGTTAGGCAACTCAACATGACCAAATGAAATATCATCATTTAAAAAAATCACATACCCCTCGATGAAATGTTTCTCTTCTATTCCCGGTGGTTCCTAAACAAGATCCTGAACAATGTTTTTATTGTCCATTCTGTCTGTCGCAGATCACTTTCTTCAACTGTAATGAGATCCTGATTTTTTCTTTCTTTTTGAGCAGGAAGTTGGAAGAAGCAGCCAGAGAGTCGGATGTCCACCTTCCCAGCAATATTCCCCAAATCGCTTTATCGGGTGTGTAAATAGAGATCCCCTCCAGTAGCTACACCGTGCCTACTGATAGCCAACATTGCTTAAGTCTATCATAACGCATATGGTAAGTTTGGAACTACATGTCGACGCACAGGAGAGCTCACTGACGTCACCATATTTCTTCTTTCCTGTGCCGCTTGAGGGAGCTAGCGCACGGTGACTATGTTGGAAAATGTATCACTTTTCCATCACTTTAATTGCAAGATCAAAAGGTGTCAATTTCTTCTATAAATGGCAAACTTGCGGTCTAATCTTATGGTAATGCGTAATAGATGTCAACTGGGAAATCAGATACATCTCTGTTTCTCGGCTAAAAGGAATCTATAGATTTATCACACAATTAAGTTATTAATATGACTCAATGTGCCCAAAATAGCTAGAATATGGACTTGGAACTTTTGGGTTAAAAGATAACAGCTCATTTGTTAACAAAAAACAAACAGAAGTGTTTGGATAACCTCTAAACTGCTGTGCGTAATCCCGGCCAATGGCGCGCACAAGTCTGAAACAGTTTCAGGAGCGTGAGACGGCGCGCGCAGGGGTCTGAATGGTGCTACGCTCTTTGATGCCTCTGAAAGGTAAACAAAGTATTGAGGTGTGCACAGGGAGGAGATGTCTGATTGGCTGCCCCGACCATTGCTTTGGTATGTATTACCTTGGATAGACGCTCCCATCATCATACTCTTGCCAGGCGCTGTAGGCCAAGATGCCGCGTGTAACCGTGCACATTAGGGATGAGTGGATGACGGTGCCCTACAGAGACTCCACATCCACCATACAGTGGTTAGGACAAGAGGCTTTGAAACGCTACACGAAGAACAAACCTGATAACGGAGGACTGTCAAAGTCTGTCAAAGACATTCGTTTCGTCGTCAGGAGGTGCCAAGGGCATGGGTTGTTGGACGCGGATGACACTATCGAGGATGTTCTGGAGGATAATGACTTTGTTGAACTGGGTAACATACATGCATACATATGTTGAAGCATCTGTAATACAATGATCAAATAGGCCTAATAGTGTGTTTTATTTATATGTTTTCAGTTAGTTAAGTGGACATAGTCTCTGTCTTCATCTTAAACAACCAAAACTGTTGGTATTATTACAATATATCTAAAACATTAATGATTAATTATTTACTAGGCATGTCCTCTAATGGGAAAACACTGGAAAGTTGGTTGTATAGATATATGACCCCATGTGTGTTCTATGTCTCCACAGCAATTGAAGGAGACTCCATGTCCCCTGACTTCATCCATTATCAGGCAGGAGTATCGCACATGTATCCTTACTGGGCACGCACGTTCCAATAACTGCGTTACTACATGACATGGGTTGGAGAAGTAAGTGTTAAAGGTGCACCGTGTAGGATGGTGGTCAGAGGTATTGCAACTATGCTGCTCATTAAAACTGTGCTGCCTATTGCCAAAGTCGATCTTTTCATGAATATTTATTAAGTAATAAACTAATATTTACTAGTATGATAAAAGTAAAATAAGTTTTGCAGCTAGAAATGCCAATTTCTGGACATTCAAAATGGAGGACATGGAGAAGATCCCCCATTTCATGTATGAAAAGTGTAATTTTCCCAGTTATAATGAATACTTAGAGTTTGATTGTGGTGGTAAGTAGTCGTGAGAAAGGTAACATTTGTGAAAGAGCAACATGCATTTTGGAAATAAACTAAAATTATTACACAGTGCACCTTTAAGGGAATATTAGAAGGCTATCCCAGATTATAACATGTGCTTTATGAATTATATGAATGTTGATGGTTTCATATTTTTGTTTGGTCGTTTGTTTGTTGTTTTGTTTGTCATTGATTGTTTTCCTTAACCTTACCTGAAACAGAACCGCTGTGTACAGAGAACCTGATGATGTAAGTGTACAAATACCTCAGCTTCTGGCTTTGAATATGTATGCCTAGTTAGCTTTGGAGTACTGATAATCTTTGTGTGGAAAGTGTAATGCAGGGATGTCAAATTCAAGAGCCATTTTATTTGGCCCGCCAGATCATTTCAAATGTGTCATACCGTTTGCCCACATACACCATCAATATTATAGAAAATATGACTTGAAGGCAAAATGTTGGGCCTCACAAGAATTATGAGGGAGTCCAGACTAGTGTAACAGCACATATTTGTACTACCATACGGAAGAATACCATAGCATACATTTATATGATGGATATGAGTATTTGCGTTATTTGCTTAGCTTTTCGTATTAAGGGGTGTACTGTATGCACAATTTCACTGCATTTTTTGATAACTATTGAATCCGGCCCACGACCTATAATGTTGGTGTCTGTGTAGTTCTTGTTTCTAGATGGCAACTCTTTAAGCTCTACGGATTTGGTGAATCTGGGAAAAGGACTCTACAAGATCAAGGTAAGGAGAACACTGTGCCATCCACACAATGAGACATCTGAAATGTTTACGTACGAAGTAGTCAGAAAACAGGCAGGAATGTGTTTCAGGGCATTCACCTTTTCTGCTGCGTTCCGTTCGGTGTAGGGACTATCAAACTTATGTATGACTGGGAAATTTGAAGCACTTGGATCTGTCTTTCTAGACAAAATATTAAATGTTTCAATATTAAAAAACTCCAATCTTCAGTTCCTCTGATTTCCTAGTTATGTAATAAAGTATTTAATTTGGTGTTGTTTTGATCATTTTCTTCCCCTTTGAACTGACTTCAGTTGACCCCGGAGGCAGAGCACAAGGTTGTGCAATCAAGGGAGCTTTTGGACACCATTGTCAAGGAGAACAGAGGTCAGTGTGGCTTTATGTTCTGGTATAGAGATAACCACAAACTATTTAGTGACTTTTAAAGAGATAGTATTTCAAATAGGATGTACACTGAATAGCCTGCCAAATGGCTAAATACCTTTGTTGTCCTCAGCCTAGGAGTATAAAGTAGTAGTCTGACTGATGTAATTACAACAGTAGCACATGATATTACATAGTTTATACACCAATTATTCCACTGTGACAAGGAGTTTCTAATGTTTTTCTTTCTGTCTTTAGTTGTGTATGGAATTACGACCGGCTTTGGGAAGTTTGCACGCACTGTCATCCCTGTCAGCAAACTGAAGTGCGTACTCTAAAAATGACACGTTCATGCCACACCATAATGTTCAACTGCATGGGAAGTGTGTAAATGCTTTCACATTTTTTTCACTTATGGTATTGTTCTTTGTTTTTCAGAGAATTGCAAGAAAATCTCGTGCGCTCTCATTCTGCTGGTAAGTTCTTGATGATGGAAGAACAACCAGTCTGTTTAGTTGTGGATGTGTTGCTTTGTGAATGAAGCACCGGCCTTCTACACGCTTCACCTCCCCTCACCATACACACAAAGCAATATCACTGGCTTACCTCAAGTCTACTGCATGACTTACCTGAAATGAAACATCCTTTTTCTCCACAACTAGGTCTGGGCAGCCCACTGAGCCCAGAGAGGACTCGCATGCTGCTGGCTCTCCGCATCAATGTCCTGGCCAAGGGATACAGTGGCATCTCACTGGAGACTCTAAGTGCAATGGTCCAGGCTTTCAATTGTGAGTAAAGAAAATCATTCCCTACTTTAAATATCGCTTTGTATGTTCATGATGTATAGAAAGAAACCATTGGCTTTGTAAATGCACATATACATGTTTTTTTTAATCATTGGATAAATTGCAACAGTATTATTTACCTCTTTGGTAATGTAACGAATATGAGAATATTAAAGGAACAGTCCACATGAATTACACATGAATTTGTGTACAATTTTCTTCTCGGTGTGTTCAGTACAAATGTATTAGTAATAGAATCATTAGCATAGCTTAGCATAATCACTGGAGGTGGATAGAACCATTAGCATCAAGCCACAAGTGATCACTGGACAGAATTAAATAGCTGTTTTGCACCCTGGTGATTTTTTTTACATTCATTTTAAAGAGGTTTTTAAGTACATTTGATAATGTTTCGTTTGGTTCCATAGACTTCCATTGCTGTGCTCTTAATATGGCTTTACTGACTATGTAAACACATAGAAAAACAATCTTATGCATTCTCATATTTTACCAGGGCTTAACTACATACTGTATCAGCAATTTTCTGAAATGGGATGGACTGTTCCTTTCAGATCTATTATGTTCATTATGTTTTCTCATTAATTAATGACTTGAGAATAATATGAGTTAAGAAGATCAACTCTGCTTTTGATAGGCCTACTTTGAATATAATTCACTCCCCTTTCTTGCCATGTCGTAATAGATATGAAAGCCCTGTTTGTGTTGTTGCAGCATCCTGCCTGTCGTTTGTTCCTGAGAAGGGCACGGTGGGGGCCAGTGGGGACCTGGCCCCCCTCTCGCACCTGGCCCTGGGCCTCATGGGGGAGGGCAAGATGTGGTCCCCCAAGAGCGGCTGGGCAGACGCCAAATATGTAAGGCAGAGAAATAGATATCAATAGACATTATAGCCATCACTCATCAAAATTCCCACACAATAGAAATGCAGTGTTAATTCAACAACTGGGAATATATGGTTCCATTCGACTTTAGTGTTAAATCTTTGCTAATATGCTCTATAACAGTGTTAATTCAAGCGCTCTAAGTGTTAATTCAACACAGGTTACTCAACCAATTCAACCACAGGTCTATGAACACTAAATCTATCGGGACCATATATTCTCAGTCAAAACAGTATTGTGTATGTGTGGAACACACATAGTTTTACTTTACATGTGCGCAGTTACTGTACATAAAATTAACCAATATTGTAACTTTATTAAACAGTTGTGTGCGTTTATTACAAAATTATTCATTTGTCATGAACACATAAACAGATATGTATAGAAATGTATAGATACAGATATGTATAGATGTATAGATTTCAATGAACATGTGGAGATGGACATTTAAACTGGATAAAGCTGAGGAGAAATTGTGAACGACAAAAACTGTTTTAACACTTACCCAGGTCCTTGATGCGCATGGACTGAAGCCTGTATCACTCAAACCGAAAGAGGTAGGCTGTGTTAATTACCTCCAACTCATTTATCAGGAAGTCACCATGCCTTTATTCAAAATATCTCACTCAACAATTACACAAGACTGCATCACACACACGTTTGATATCTTCCATGGAAGACAGATAGAATCTTAGATTGTTGTACCAAGTGTGATTTTTGAGATATTGCGCACAGGACTATGAACAGCTATAATAACACACATGATTTCAGACAGAGAACATGCGTATAGGGGGAAGGTTGCCAAATGATTGCATTTATTCACATGTTAAGACTCCAGTTACGATGCAAAACCCTCTAAGAGCATTTGCAAGAAATCTACAGAAATACGCTGTATTTCCAAAAAATAAGTTAAGTTAACAATCAGTCTGCCTTTTGCTGATTTGCCTTGAATTGTTTTAGATGCCTTGAACTCATTTTAGATGGGTAATGTTATTTTTGTTTAATCAGTAGATTTTTGAAATGGCACTTGAAGGGTTTTGCATATGAAGTCTTAATTTGCACCTCTTGGTCTCCAGGGACTGGCCCTGATCAATGGGACCCAGATGATCACATCTCTGGGTGCAGAGGCGGTGGAGAGAGCGGAGGCCATCGCTAGGCAGGCCGACATCATCGCCGCCCTCACCCTGGAGGTACTGAAGGGAACCACCAAGGCTTTCGACAGTGGTGAGTGGAGATATTTGAGTCCTAAATTAGCATTAATATCAGATTAACGTTTACTAATAAGATACTAATACTAACACTAATGATGTTATATATATTTGGAGAATATCTACTGTAAGTAGCATTTCATATCAGTATAAAATTCATATACTGTGTACACATAAGGAAGAAGTAAAAGATCATTTAAAATTGTATTTTTGACACAGAAAACTATGGATGAAGAAGTTTGTTTATTAATGGGAGGAGAAACTAAGAATATTTCTTCTGTCACCCATTGAGTGAGAGTGTGTATATATGTAATCTTAAAACACCAAAGTCCAGAGTACTGTTGAGTACTGTTGATTGGATCACTTGTTAATAGAACTTATCTATCTATTGCTCATGTGTCTTGTGTGTAGGTGTGAATGTGTGTCTGAGAGATAGTGTGTTGCTGAGTGTGTGTTTCTGTATGCGCCTGTATTCTTTTGCCAATTTCCACAATGTGCCTGTAGCTGAGTGTCTCTGTAGCTCCTGTAAATGTAAAGGTATCCTTCTATCCTTGGAAGTATGTCCTCATGTGATTAATGGGACGATTTTATATTCTTCTTCCCTTACAAAAATTAACCTGGTTATTTGTGGTTTTCATGTTTTTGTGGCCTTCATCGTGACTATGGCTCAGCCAATGAGAGTAATGTTGGTTTGCAGTAAATTCAATTCTGTGTGTTATCAGCAAAATACTATGCTGATGTAAGAACTGAGAAAGGATCACAGAAAGGATGGGAAAATAACATCACAGCCTGCAGACTCTTTGTTTCTTGAGTGTTTGAGGGTCACAAGGATGAATAATGATGTCAAATGACTTAAAAAGATAGATAAGGACCAAGGAACACAGTAGGCCAAGAGAACCTCACAGGCAGCTCCAGGGACCTTTGACCAAGAGGGGGCATCCCAACCAACTATAAAAGAGCAGGAGCGGGAGCAGAACTCCAGAGCTCTGTAATGCTTTAATCATTTAAACCAGGGGTGTCAAATAAGGACCGGGGGCTGGACGCGGCACGCCAGATGGTTCAATCTGGCCCCAGCCTTGTAGAGAAAAATGTCAAAAAGGAAATAAATCTCTAGCCCATTTCAAAATTAGAATTTTAGGTATTGTATCCAAATACTTCAGAACAAATTTGTCTCTTGTTTTCTCGCCATTTACTTTACAATGTCCCTGATATACCCACTGTCATCAACCTCAAAATGATTGACTAGCAATGTGATTCCTCATGAAGCTGAAATTTGATGTTTCACAATTACGTTAGAGGACCGGCCCACTTGAGGTGAAATTGGCTGAATGAGGGCCCTGAAGCGAAATGAGTTTGTCCCCTGATTTAGACATTCATATATACAGTACTTACTGTGTATGCAGGATACATTGGATGAATACACTGGCTAAATTAGAGAATTGGACACCCTACTCTCTGACTCTTTTAAAAAAAGAACATAGAATTCCAGATAACACATAGCAAGATTTACACATAGCAATAACACATAGAAAGTGAATACGTTTTTATAATGGTTTTAAAGTTTGGAGTAGAACAGCCAAAATCACAATGAGCGAAAACCTGTTGAAGACTTTGGTGTGTGTGTGTGTGTGTGTGTGTCTCTGTCTGTGTGTGTGTGTGTGTGTGTGTGTGTGTGTGTGTGTGTGTGTGTGTGTGTGTGTGTGTGTGTGTGTGTGTGTGTGTGTGTGTGTGCGTGTGTGTGCGTGTGTGTGTGTGTGTGTGTGTGTGTGTGTGTGTGTGTGCGTGTGTGTGTGTGTGTTTGTGTGTGTGTGAATAAATGTCCATAATTTGTTTTATTGATTCTTTATACAACTGCTATGCTTTTTGAGATTTTCTGTGTCTTTCTTGCACTTTTAAACCATTATACGATTATTTCTGTTATCATTATTTCACAATGTTTCAAATGAACAATCCTAACTGGAACTGTCTTATTGATTTGCTCTTTAAAAATGTGACTTGGTAGACATCTTCATCATCATGACTCTTTTGACCTCTTGAAACAACAAAAATAAAGTCCACAACACCAAGCCAGTTCTCTTTTTTAATAAGAGATCCCTGATGAAGGGCATGCTGCCCGTAACATCAAGCGTGATGAGAGAGCGGGAGCGTCGTGTTGCAGACTTTATTTTTATTGTTTCAGTTTACATTGCTTAGTTCAGCACCTAACTGAGGTGGATGTGTGCGGGTTTTCTCAGTTCGCAACCTTTCTGATGTCTTCTCATCTCTTGTTTTAGACATCCATGCGCTGCGGCCCCATCCGGGACAGAGCCGGGTGGCCCTGCGCTTCCGGTCCTTGTTGGACTCCGATCACCATCCCTCAGAGATTGCAGGTACACCATTAGCACTCAAATTAACTTTTTCTCATCAACAGCCAAAATGGCTAGTAAGTCGGTATTTTCTGCCAGCCAAACCAGCATTTGGCCAGTTGGCTGGTGTTAATTTAGAGCCCTGCCTGCGTGTGCGTGTGCGTATGTGTGTGTGTGTGTGTGTGTGTGTGTGTGTGTGTGTGTGTGTGTGTGTGTGTGTGTGTGTGTGTGTGTGTGTGTGTGTGTGTGTGTGTGTGTGTGTGTGTGTGTGTGTGTGATAAGTGGGGGAAGTGGTACTGAGTCACCAGGGCCCCATATATGACGGGGACTCCACAAGGAGTCAGACTTTTCTCTTTTACATGTTCATACCATTGGAGTTGATTGTACATAGGGCTCAGAATTTGCTGCTAGCTACGCTCCTGTGTGTGTATCAGGATGATCTTGTGAGGAAATATCTCTGTGTCTCTTTCTCTCCCAGAGTCCCACAGGTTTTGTGACAGGGTCCAGGATGCATATACCATGCGCTGTTGTCCACAGGTAAGACTGGTTAGGTTAGGGAAGGTTGGCTATCGGCCTTGGGTTTTATACAACATATAAACACAAACATAATCAAACTTCACAAACACATATACACAGAAAATTCAACACCCACCCACTCCAATGCTATCATCTGTAACATGTTTTGTGAAATTATGCGGAATTAATATTTTTTTCTGGCAACACCATTTAATTTTATATTTCTCCTTCTCATATTTCATATTTCTTTTTCTCATTTCATCCTCCACAGGTTCATGGTGTGGTGAATGACACGATTGACTTTGTGAAGAACATTATCAACACAGAGATCAACAGTGCTACTGACAACCCTGTATCCTTTTTTACTATATGTGATAAAAATAAATAATACATGCACACTGCTGTACATTCCCACTAGGGGAGTACGCAGATTTACCACTTTGCATACGTAAATGCTCACCCTCACAGTCCTACACACAATGCAACTTTTTCAGCAGCCATCCCCTTTTAATGTTCCTTATGAGGCGTGATTCAGATGGTATTTGCGGAGCGAGGGGAGACCATCTCTGGCGGGAATTTCCATGGAGAGTATCCAGCCAAGGTGAGGTCTCTTTGAAACTCAGTCAAATGTAAAAGTTGGCCAACAAACGACTCAGCTCTTTAATGTGCATTAATGCATGTTAAAAAAATATTTCAGGTGAAGACACACAAAACAACACAAAACCATAAACTATTGCTTTATTTCACCAAAGTTTTGGCTTATGCCTTATGCAGTTTGAAAAAGAATGAATGAATTGGAAAAATACAGCGGGAGTTCATTGAAATTGAGTGTGTCACACATAACAGTACTTCCTTAAAATCTTAATATCACCATGTGCACCACCGACTTCACACATTTGTGTTTCGAGTTAATCCCAAACTGTGTTCCTCTATGCCCCTGCAGGCTTTGGACTACCTGGCGATCGGTGTTCACGAGTTGGCCGCGATCAGTGAACGGCGTATCGAGCGCTTGTGCAACCCGTCCCTCAGCGAGCTCCCCGCCTTCCTTGTCAACGAGGGGGGCCTCAACTCAGGGTTCATGATTGCACATTGCACCGCTGCCTCTCTTGGTACTGTATGCTCAAATCATGCTTGTGGTGCATGTGACTGTGTTCAACTCTATATAACATACAGTGAGTCGAAAACGTTTTTTTTTCTCACACACATTCTGTGTCATCCTCCCTATATCTGCAGTGTCCGAGAACAAGGTGCTGTGTCACCCTTCGTCTGTGGACTCCCTGTCCACCAGTGCTGCCACGGAGGACCACGTGTCTATGGGAGGCTGGGCGGCCAGGAAAGCCCTAAGGGTGGTGGAGAACGTAGAACAAGGTGTCGCATCTCTGTGCTTAGAAGATCTGTTTGACTGAAGCAAATCAAATCAATTCACGGTTATTTTGCAAGCATAAAGTGTTTTGAATGGGACATAAACTATGTACAGGGCTTGTGACAGGGACAGCCAATTTTGCATAGGATTACATATGAATTTAAATGAAATACATAAGATAAAACAAAATTGTGGCTAAGACAATAGACGTTTACTTTTTTTTTACAGTATTTACATATTAATGATTGATATATTTGGCAGTTGGTGACTATATTTGTGATTATATGATTGCATAGCATGTGTGATGGACCTGCGGTTGAAGCACACTTACTTTTTTTCTGTCCCTGCAGTTCTTGCCGTGGAGCTCCTTGCGGCCTGCCAGGGTATTGAGTTCCTCCGCCCCCTGCGTACCACCACGCCATTGGAGAAGGTGTACGACCTTGTGCGAAGCACAGTCAAGTAAGCCAAACAGCACAGACGCTTGTCCTATAGCAGCCACTGTCATTCAACGGCTATTGAACAACTGAGTTAATGGCTAACTTGTACTTAGCCATTAACTCACATTTCTACTCCTTGTCTGTCACCATGTCTTTATGTCTGTCATGTTACTGATTGTTTGTCATCTTGTCTATCTGTTCTCAGGCCCTGGATGAAAGACAGGTTCATGGCTCCTGACATTGAGGCGATACACCGGCTCCTGATAGACCAAAAGGCAATATATGCTTTTTTAATCAGTGTATTTATTATTGGATTTTTAATTAGTATCATTTATCAGTCTTATTAATACCTCTGATAGTGTAGTTCCCTAACATATAGGCCTACGTATAGTTGAAGCTGAAAGTGTGAAAAGCATGACTTTGAGTTTGTATTAATGCATCTTTGTAATGTTTTTCTTTAGGTATGGGAAGTGGCAGGGCCTTACATCGATAAGTATCGTATGGAGTACATCCCAGAATCCAGACCCTCCTCGCCTACTGCCTTCTCTCTGGAGTCCCCAACCTCTCCGACCCCAAGAAAGCGTGTCCGCCACGAGTGACCGGATGAAAGCATGCCCGCCATGAGTGACAGGATGGCATGTTTCCTCGGCATAATATTTCTATTCCCTCTTTTTTTCTAAAACTTAGAAATATTCTTAATGGTTACACATCAGGCATTGGAAGTGACACTACATAGTTAGAGTTTTGTGTGCAATAGGTATGTATGTGATATATGATTTTGACAATGTCAATAAATTCCTTTTAATCCCATATGTGCATTCATCATTCATGTTCAAGGGCAAATTAAATACATATTGTAAAAAAAAAACATCAGGATAACAACACAATATCCTAGATCACCATGGATATCAAAACATCTATGATTTTTCTAGTAAATGCTAGAATACTAGGGATGGGACTTCACTTCACTATTTTAATAATGAACAAATTGATTTGACATTGTAATGAATTAATCACACCAATATTTTCATCAAAAGCAACTGTTTTTGTGAAATGGAAACAAATGGGTGATGTAAGATTTTTATCAAAATGTTCTTTTGTCTTAAATCAATCCTAAAATGTCTCTGTGGCTTAATCCATTGGGACACACACAGACAGAAACAGGTAGGCCTAAATACAAGTTCTGTGGCTACCACCAACAGATCGCTCCTACTTGCTGAACATTTTGATGGAAGCCTACTAGCTGAGGTGTTTCAGCCAGTATATCAGTTTAAGTCCCATCCCTACTGTGTTGACGTTTCATGATATTGATGAGATCTTCTGTAGGCGTATGCATGTGTGTTTAACCTGTTTGTGTGGAGTCAGTTGTAGGCCTACTTCACCCAGTGACTGTAGGTTAACAGTTCATGAGTAGCCTAACCTGCCCCAAATCCTCTGTCACAGCCCCTGGTTTTCAACTTCTACTGACCTATGATCCAGGGCCAGAGGCGATTCTAGGGTAATTGTGGGGCCCCAAGCGAAAATTAAAAAAACATTTGAAACAAAATCGCCACTACCGTAGTAAAGTGTGAACTGTTATTCGTTATATAGGGGCTTAGGGGCCCCACGCGGTTGCCTGCCTAGCCTGGTGACAAGATGCGCCTCTGTGCAGGGCGGTCAAAGTCTCATTTCCAATATATAGGCTGTGTTTTTTGGTCTAACCCAGGGATGGGGAACCTATGTCTCAAGGGCCATTTATTACCATTTACATAGGCTTCATCTAAATAGCTTACATTAATTACAATGTGCAGGAATATCATTGCTGTGACAAGGGCCCATAAGTCATTAGCTAAGGTAGATTTATTTTCTAGTTACCACATTTAATCTTGCCCAAACAGCTGTCGTCTGTAGGGTCTACAGCAGTGTTTCCCAACCTTTTTTGTCTTGAGTACCCCCAAGCCTTTTCGTGTGCCATGAGTACCCCCTAAGTGAAGTTCTATATCGCTTTCTCTATCCCAATGTAACTAACCTCCAAATATTTGTTAAAATTACATTTTCCAAATACCCCCTGCAGTGTGCTCGCGTACCCCTAGTGGTACACGTACCCCTGGTTGGGAAACACTGGTCTACACAGGATGACACCAGTAGCCTAAAGGCTAGTCTACAATGCACCATCCATGTTAACTACAACCACAATTCCTCCCAGCAGCAGCATAGGCCTACACCAGGGGTGGGGAACATATGTCTCGAGGGACGTTTGCGGCCCTTGAGTGGATTTATCCGGCCCCTGATATAGCTTCACATGAAATATGACATAATTTGTAAAGGAATCTTAGAAATTACATTTGTAATACAATGAAGTATTCAGGGGGTATGGAGATGGTGGGGTCTGTATGGCTGTCTTCAATAGGCCTATAGGCCTAAAGTGCAGGGAGAAATCCTAGTTTGTGTTCATAGTAGGCCTATGGCCCTTGGAGGACGTTAACGGTCCTTGGAGAAATTAGAAGTGCCCTTGAATGACAAAGGTTCCCCGCCCTTGGCCCACCATGGTCATATAACAAACGTTGATTCTGCATTATTAATCGCCACTTCCTCAAAAGAAAGATCTAAATAGGCCTTTTCGTTGGTGTTATGATTCGAACATGTCAAAATAAAATTCCAAAGAACGACACCAGACGGAGACTAGTAGGCTACGAGACCAAACGGAAACAAAGTTAGCAACCAATTCTTATTTTCTGTCACGAAGCGAAGGTAGGCTAGGAACACGTAAGTATGTCTGCAATGCTTGTGCTTGGTTACATTATTGAGGCTGCTTGCGATATGTTCAATTAATGTTGTTGAAAACAACTTAGGCTAGCTTGGCAATCGCCGCAAAAAAAATCTGTCTCTCTCTAACTAAAACAGTGGGAAGAAAATATGAACGACGAAGTGGTATTGCCCACACTACAAAAAGGTATGGTTTATATCAGTAAAGTAAGCTAATTTGTCTCCCATTTGCACAATTCATCTTATCCTTTGTGTCAACATGTGATAAAAAATATATATATATTATCAATGCTGGTTGTTTTCTTTAAATTGTTGTAGGCTACAACATGTCATCAGAAGGCAAATCTGGGGGAACGTCTGAAGAAGGCCGTCAAGCAATAATAAGAAGAAGGTGTGGTCTGATAGGTATGCATGCATGCGCAGTCTATTTAGGCCCATAACTTGTAAACATGCATGGAGTCTAATTGGACACACAGACATGCCAAACACAAATTTCCAATTTGTGGGGTGGAATCATTCATTAGTGACAGCAATCTCAGAGGTCATATCAATTCAAAACATAATCCAGAGTGAACTGTTGGTGTAAGGAAATCACAAGTAGGTCTATTTGCCAACTATGCTCCATTTTGGGTAGGCTACTTGGCATAAGGACTAACCTATTCAAGGCTTTGTTAATGTATTGCTTTCTTCTTCTTCTTCTTCTTCCTCTTCTTCTTCTTCTTCTTCTTCTTCTTCTTCTTCTTTCATTTTATAGCTGAAAGTGACATGGATCATGAACCATCATTTTTATCTTGGCTTAAAAGTAGGAATACCGAAGGTAAGGTAACTTTGTTCACATAGATAAAGTCAAATTTAAAAATGTTAACATACACATGTGAATTAACTGTTTTCTTGTGTTTCTTGATAACAGGTCTAGGTGAACTGTTCACAGTGAAGGGCAAAAAGCATCGAAATCCGTTTTTCATCCCCACAGAACATGACATTTTCAAAAAGAGAGCCGCAGAAACCATTCTAAAACAACAAGTGGGCCTACATTTTTCTCTGCTTTGTTCCACGAGTAGGCTGTGTAGCAAAGGTTTTTTCATAACCATAATAGTATGTTCTGGCCTGGGATCAGTTCAAATTAAAATATCGATGGCTAAAAAGCTGAATGAAAGGTTTGCTGCTGTTGATCATAATGCAATATGACACTCAGAGAGGTGATTTAACATCTTCTAGATCTAGAGTGTATTTGGTGCCAGAGTAGTTTACTTGCCAGAGCAGTATTGTACTGTGAAGTGTACCTATAACGCCTGCCGGTTCACTTTGCTGAAAAGCGTCAACAACAGTGTAACAACATGGTTATGAAGACATTATTGAGAATATAAAGTAACATATTAAGACTTGGTCATTAGAATTTAGATTTTTGATAATGTTATACACAGTGCTACCTCCAATTCTGCGTGCAGGCTGTTGTAGGACCACTAGCAAACGTCAGTGATAGGAATTCACTACAAACTGCATCTTATCTCATAGATGATTGCAAAACCTCACCTCAATCTGCATCTTTCATTGCTTTGACGCACCGCTGTAGGAGTGAGGTTCAGAAAGGAAGATAAAAGTTTGTGTTGGGCATTTCAAGTTCAGAATCAGAATGTCTGAAAAGGAGGACACTTTTTGTCTTAGTTGGCTATGAATGTTTCAGCAGAGTCGAGCAGTAGCGTAACAGGTGATATCTTCCAGGAGATGGACTTCCTGAAGAAGCTGCCTGTTCACGAGAAGAGCACGGTACTGTCACGCCGCAGGTGCTGCTCTGCAATGATTAGGGAGCTAAGGGAGAGGCCAGATGGGGAGCCAGACGAACCACCCAAAGAGAGAACACTGCCTGGGTGTCAGTAATCAAAACGGGTAAGAATGTATTTGTGGGTGTGTGGTAAACACAGTCTGCTTAGGCCCTTCTCTACCTCGGATTTTCTGACATACGGATCAATATGTCCTACTGAGGGAAAAAAGGGGAGGGGGAGTCTTTTCAGACAGCCTGAGGTGATAAGATCAGATGAAAACAAATGAGATGAAATCGTTTTTTCCTCACCCCTGTTGCCATCAGGGACCACATTGACGCTCTCTTATCCTTGTGATTCTATGACATTCTTTTTTAGTCTAAACTTTTGTCTTCCATTTGTCTTCTTTTTAGTCAACCTATTTGATTTATTTCATTTTTATTTTTTATTTTTTTTATTTATCTATTTATTTGATTTCATTATTTTTATTGCCTATTTTTGATATTGTCGTTAATCTAACTGTTAATCACTTTGAGCAGCAACTTGTATGAAATGTGCAAGAAGAACAAAGTTATTACCTCCGCCAAGGAGGTAACGTTTTCGTTTGTATTGGTTTGTCTGTTCGTTTGTTTGATTGTTTGTCTGTCTGTTTGTCTGTCTGTCAGCAGGATAACTCAAAAAGTCAAGAACGGATTTGAATGAAATTTTGTGGAGTTGTTGGAAATTGGTGATGCAGATCCAGGATTTTAAAAAAAGATTCTACTACTCCATTGTGGGATTGGACGAATATTGCAATTCCAATTTTGACAACTCCATTAAAAAAAGAAGAAAGATTTGAAAAAAAAATCAAGGGTGTGAAATAGTCAAATGTTCTAACAGCTTCCTTGGTGACGGTCTGCACTCTCAGGCCCACTGGCCCTGCATGTAGGCCTACATGCAGTTTTCACAATAACCGTCGATCAGGCCACACTTGAATTAAACATGAATAAATGTTTTGCATGTTGTTGCCTCTCATTCTAATAGGCCGCCGTAGCAGCAAGGAGAGCCTGCAGGATTACAAGACCAGGCAAAGACAAATGTTCCTTGTGCAGGTGAACTGAAGACACAAGACCACTGCCATTGGGTTTTCTTCTTCTTCTTTTTAAAATTGTATTTGTATTTTTCACAGACAGCAGTAAATACCACACTTAACATTACAAATAACAATTCAAACTATCTGTTTTCCCCCCTCTTTTTTAACAATAACCACACATGGGTTTTCTCATTCAATTAATGTGTTTTGTCTCACTTCGTCTTACATTCCTGAAACATGGTGCTTCAGGGATATTCTGTTTTTGGTCTGAGCGCATCTCCCACAGATAGTTCATGTTAAGGCAATAACATTTTAAAGGGTGGATGAATTTGCACCAAGCTAATGTTGTGCTAATGCACTATGATAGGTAGATGAACTGATGGTTTTTTGAAAGCCAAGGCTTTCAAGATGGCTGACATTATGTTTGGCCCATAACTTTGGAACGGTTGCATGGATTTGCACTACATATTCCATGCTAACACTCCATAATATGTAGAGGGTCTGTTTACATTTTGGTGGTCAACACTTTTAAGTTGGCCAACTTTCAAGATGGCCGTCTTTTTGTCTGTGTGATAACTTTTGAACTGGTGGGCAGATTTAGACCAAATACTGTGTGTCCTAACACCCATAATAGGTACAGGAATTGATTATATTTTGGAAGCTAACACGTTCAAGATGGCCAACTTTCAAGATAGCTGATTTTTGTTTGTGGGATTTTGAACAGGTGGACAGATTTGTAAAAAAATCTTCTGTGTTTCATAATAGGTGTATTTATTGATCTTGAATGCCTCAAATATGGCAGTAGCAAGGTTTGGGCAGTTTCAAGGATATACTGCTGGCAGTTTGAGGCGATTGTATAGGCCTTAGTTGCTTTTTTTTGTTTTTGTTTTTTGAAGATTTCTTGCACACCTCCTTTGGCCAGGAGGATATCCATGGTTACCAAAAATGTCCTACCACATAGGTCTACTCATCATTTGCAGGGATTAACTGTAGTCATTAGGCAACTTTACTTTTGTGAAGTTGCCTGGCAATTAAACACTGTGAATGAGAATATGTGCACACGGTTTTCTGCAAACACTGAATTTATATAGGCTCTTTCAGTGTAACTACTACATGTATCAACATATAATATTATGTACTTACACTGTGCATGCCTAAACCTAACCATGAGATACAGTCCAAGTATATCCATGATACTACATACTTTGACACTGACTGTACCTAATTAACACAACCGTGAGAGCAAAAGGAAGTGTAGCAGTTTTATTTGTCTCACTTCTGAAAGAATATCCTTCACAGTATGAGCTGGCAATGAAGATGGAGAATATCCAGCGTCTGAAGAGGGCCGCTGAGGAGGAGACGCAGCGCGTGAAGCGAGCAGAGCAGGACCTGGAGGGGGGAGCACAGGCCTTTGAGGAGTTCCTGAAGATCAACGATCAAAACGCTGGAGATGCAGTCAAACGGTCAGCATTCATCTACTGTTTATTAGCAGAGGTGTCAAAAGTAAAAGTAAATTCATGGTGTAAGTGCAACACTAGCACATGATATTATAGAGCTGTTACACCATCTATGCCATTGTACCTAATGAAGTAGATAGATTGTGTTGCTACTGAAAAACACTACAAACCTAACAGACGCTTCAGTAGTTTAGTAGAGGCTTATATCATGTCTATTAGATTGTAGAAGCCACTTATTTTTGCACATGACTTCCTGTATCAATTCTCTAAGCATTACAGTTGCACTAAGTAGCTCTATTTCCCCATGATGCATGATGAAGAAGACCATTAGGGGTCACTTGCATTCTTACATAATCCTCAACTAGATTATTTCTTTCTAGGGCGGAGAAGGAAACCATGGCCAAGATGGAGAAAACAGCAGAGATTAAGAAACTGACATCAGAAATGATGACTGTTAAAAGGTAACACCTTTATGGCCAGAATGGCTCCAATAGAGCACTGAAGATGATGCTTACAAGCATATGCTCTGTACCTGTGTTTCCATCTGCTTGCTACAGTTAATGCGTGTTGTTCTTCTTGAATATAAAACGGGATGATTGACTAAATGATGTCTGCAGGTAGGCCATATCAGATTAGCAGGTTTACCACCTCCTGTAGGTTAACTAAGCCTGATTGATCACTTAACCATCTTCTTAGTGTACCTCCCTGGTTGAGTACCTCAGCGTGTATGCTTTGCTCAATTTTGGCAATATGATTATTTTACACCTAAATGAGCATATTTCAAAAAAAATGATGGTGTTCCAAGTCTAAAGCTAGAATTTTTAACTCTTGTAATAAGTATAGTGAAGTGGCTGTAAGATGGCATTACCTTTGTTAAACTGTTGTTGTGTTTATTGTCGTTCATCACCAGTGACATTTCAAAATACCAGGAGATCCTTAGTAACTATCAGGTGCAAAAGAAGTTTCTAGTTCGGGTCGCTCCACCTGAGTGGAGAGAGGAGCAGAAGCACAAACGAGCAGACAGGAGACGCCTAAAGCAAGCTGAAAGCAAACTTCTCCAACCCTCTCCTCCTGTGAAAGGTAATCATGAGAGGTAGCCTAGTAAAACAGCGCCACCCCCTGGACACCAAAAAACGTTGGGAAAGCATATGCAACGAGAAAGATCGCTGATTGGTCAGAGCGCCGGCCTATTAGGCACGGTTTGAAAAACATCAGGTTGTTCTCATCAACAATCTTCGAATGTATCGTTCATCAGGACCAGACTAAATTACACATCCAGTCTCACATTTAGGCTGGTTTATCAGGCTACATGAGAGGAGTAAAAAAGAATAATATGATCAAATCAACAAACACATATAAATATGCAGTATAAACTTCTTTTCTTTGTTTTTAACCAAACAGCTGATCCACGACCAAGCTCTAGTCTGACGAGACGAAACTCAAGAAGGGTCCTATCAGGGAGGTATGTCATCGTCACATGAGCATTTGATATCTGGCCCTGATAAACCAAGTTTAAGACTTTTTGTACACATACACAATGAGTCATGTGATTATTTTTCAACAACACAGAGGGAAACAACTGGTGCAAGCAAAGGCAAATACCCCAGGAGCACATGATGGACATAAAACTGACTCCGATGTGTCTGACAGCGATGAGGTAATATGGTAACTGATCTGATTCATGTAGCTAGCAGCATAGTCCCATTGTGGCCCTTTTAATCTCTCTCTCTCTCTCTTTTTTTTAATGAGCCAATCCTTCACTTGTTTTGTCGAAACTAGTCAAATAATGGAGACAGGGCCGCTAACAGCTTTTGCTGGGCAAAGTCATATGAAAAATACTGCCATTTTCAAAACATCTGATTCTTACAGTACATTAGATGGAGAATGGCACAAAGAAAACATATCAGCCATCAAAATTGACAAAAATTATTGTTTTGGGGGCTATTAATGAATATGTAAAAACAACACGTCTCAAAAGAGTTGGGACGGGGACAATAAAAGGCAGCAAATGTCGAGGAAGACTAAAACAAAACAAAAGACAACACTTAACAGTTAAATACATTAACCGATGAAATTATTTCATGTAACAAACAGTGTTAATTCCTATATTGGACATGATTTCACCAGCTTTAATGGTGGGTGTATTTCCTGTCATGGTTTGCACTTTGTGTAGTGCTTACAGTGTGACAGGTCTAGATCAAAGCCCGCCATATTATCACCTGCTGGTCCTTATGATGGAGTTAAACTGTTTAAACATAGTAGAGAATGCAATTTGTCCTTACTATGTGGCAGTAATTGAAGATCTCCCTTCAAAATATAATGCACGAGTGGCTTTTCATGCTGTTTAAAACCCATATCATTCAGCACTGTATTTAACTCTACAGATGAGTGAGAACAACTTAACCAATGCAGTACTGCACCCCATGCCATCATGGAGGCTGACTTTTGAAGTTAGCACTAACACAAGTTGGATGGTCCATCTTCACTGTAGCACAGGATGTGCAAGACTGTATGATTTTCAAAAATAATTGACTTCTGCAACTTCTGTAAGCAAAGGACAGTTTTCCATGTCTTCTGGGTCTATTTCAAGTGGGCTCGGTGAATAGGAGAATGTTAAACCCCTTTATCATGTGGACACATGAAGCATTTAGGGCTGTCCCTAACGATTATTTTTCTCCCGATTATTCTATCAACTATTTTTTTCGAATAGTCACGATTATTGGGGGGTTTTTTTTGGAAGGCAAAAACTGTGATATGCCCTAGTGCCCTAGTGCACATAGGACCTATTAGGACAATGATTTCTAAAAAAGGGGACATTTTATAAATTAGTCACAGACTAATAAATACAGGCCTAATATATCTATTTGTTTCAGTTCAAATCACTTATTCACTTAGCGTAAATGCAAAACAATGAGTATAGTATGACATTGGCGCATGGAGAAACTATAGGCCTAGGCCTACATTTCAGCCACTTATATTTTGACAAACAAGGCTACATAAGATTTTTCCCATGACATGTGTATATATAATAGTAGTACATTGTCATTTATATTTTAAAAATACAGTACAGTGAATCATTTATGTTTACAACACAGTTTCATTCGTCCCTCATGCAGGGGTCTATGTAATGAAAAAAATAATAAAACAAAATAGGAGCAGAGATAAGAATTTAAGAGCACTGTGAAATTGTTAACGCATAGACAAAAAGGGTCTAAGAGGGTAGGCTATGCCTTTTCCCCCACACAGGCGTACACATTCTACATGAGGGGTGCTGGTCACAGGGCCAGTTTTTCAAAATTCCTCCCATTAAAAGGGCTGAACAACATATTACACATGTATGTCTATATTCACATTCATTATTTCTATATGCAGCCCGATGTCTCCTCTCCTGTGTCAATGAAGGCCTGCCACCTAACTCATTAAAACTGTCCCTTCTCTGAAGGTTTTTTATATCGCTCCCAAACCCAAGTTAACTACAACAACTTGACTAGACTTGTGATCCCTGTCTTTCAAGCACTTGTTGTTTTCTCTATAGGATGTATTTACTCCAGGAGGAAAATACTAAGGATATCGTAATTCAAATAGTTTTTAACAAAAACGGAAATCGTAAAAAAAAAAGTAAAAAAAAAAAAAAATAATAATAATTTTTTTTGTTGTTGCGCAAATCACGCAATCGACGGTATGTTGAACACGCCGACTTATTTACGCAATCGACGTAATCGATTACGTCGAATAGTCGGGACAGCCCTAGAAGCATTCTTAATATGGTACATTTTCAGTAGCTGTAATTCTTGGAGTGCTAGAGTGAGACTACAACCAATATATATTTCATGATGTCATGAACCTATACAATGATTTTAATAACAAAAATATGTCTTCTATACACTCAATCATGGTAAATCAAAGGGAAGTAAAAAATGCATGTGATAACTATGGTAATTATTCCCTCTGCATCTTTAATTCTGAGTGACTCAGCCTCTCTGTGATGGTCTTGTACCAGGACACTCATCAGTACAATTCATTTTGAAATGTTTTTCTTTGTTGTTTTATCTTATTTGGATGTTTATTACATTTCACTGATCCCCGTCGCAACTTATTTGAGACGTGTTGCAGTTATCAAATTAGAAATGAGTACATGATATGTCCCCCAAAACAATAGTTTTTCTCGGTTTTAACACTTAATATGTTGCCTTTTTACTTTTCTCCATCTAATTAATTGATTGAATGTTTTTAAAATGATAGCATTTTGATTTTATTCACAGTTTACCAAACGTCCCAACTTCACCAGAGTTGGGGTTTGTACATTCAAATCCACTGCTTTAAAGATTTGCTGTGAGTGAAAAATGTATGGACAAACTCAAAAAGTGAAGAATGCCAAAGAATACTGAGTAGAAAAAGAACGTGATGTTTTATGCAGTCTGCCTGCCTTGCTTCACCACTCCATTGGCTGTGTCCAGGAGCAAAGATTTTCAACCAAGATAAATCATAGCACGTGGCACCAATGCAACGAAGGAGGATCAAGTCCGGTCTCCTACATGGCCGTGACTTTCCCATTTAACTTCATCCATTCCGAATTTCCGCTTGTCTCCTAAAGGGGCGTGGCAGGCAGCCATATGATAGCAGCTTAGAACATAACGTCGGATTGATTCCAAAAGAAGCTCTTAATGTACCGTCTCCTCCTTATCAATCGAATCTTCCAGGAGCCCGAGCTTTACTTTAAAGATCCCCAAGAGATGCTGGACCTCCTGGTGGAGCTGGAGGAGCAGAACCTCTCCTACATCCAGAACATCCAGTATACAGAGGAAGCCATGGACGAGATCACCACCCAACTGGCCAAGGAGAAGAAGAAAATGTAAAGTTGTCTCACTTAGTCTTAACAGACACCACAAGATTGAGAAACAAAGAGACAGTTCTGATTGAAATTGTGATTACTAAAAGATTACATGGGTAATTTGTGTTATTGTATTTTTAGAAAACAGAAGACGGAGGTTCTTGAGAATCACATAGAAGTTCTACAGGCTGCTATAGACCGAGAAAAGGTCAAGAACGAAGAGTTGCAATTGAAGTCGAAAATGTTTTTGTTCGGGGAGTTCAGAGCTGACAAACAGGTCTGTAATTTCTTTTTTTCATTGTGCTAAAAACAGAAATAGTCCACCAGACAGTACGTAACATTACCTCTACTCTGACATAGGGAAGAGATACATACAGCATAAAACGTACAAAGTGATTCATATATGGACAATACAGCATTTGTATGATACATACTGTACACATGGTGGCCCGTTCCTCCTTTTCCTCATACTGTACAAGGTAGGAGGCACACATACTAAGACTTCAACATAATAAGGTGCTAGCCGGCTGACTGGCTGAAGAGCATCATTTATGCACACTGACTATTGTGGAGCATTTTGAAACTAAGTGATTGCCAATCAGTGCGCTGGCTGCCCTCTGAAGAATATTCATTCTTTGATTCAAGCTTTCCTGCCTCACACTTACACCTGTATTGCTAAAGGCTTGAGAACTTTCATGACCTTTGAAGGATCATGTCTGTGTCCTCTGCTCCGCTCTGCCCCTCTGCCCCACTTCGCTGCACAGGACGCCATGCTGCGGCAGCTGCATGAGAAGGTGTGTGAGGTGTACCGCTGCTGCGCGGGGCCGCTGGACGGCAACATCAGCACGCTGCAGATGCTGACCTCCATCGAGCATAAGATGCTGCAGTCCATCGATGCCCTGGAGCTGCTGCCTCAGGACAAGGTCACGAGGATCTGGGCCACCAAGGAGAAGGAGGCCCGCATAAGGTTCGAAAACACACTCTCATCATGGCCACACATCCCTTTTCCACTCATTGACTACTAGGCGGCAATATTTGACATCAAGAGTAAGCCCGTGGCGTCTAAAACTGCCGCTGTGCTCTAAGCCACGCCCTCACAACTTCACTGACGGCTAAATTAGGTTTAGGGAGCGGTCTAGGTCGAGCTGAAATCGAACCGAACTGGAGTTTGAGAAATCAGACAAATAATGAAAAATAAAGCCATGCTGGCGTGTACTGCATACAGCTTAAATCAAACTTTACCATGGCAAGGCCCCCCCACATACCGGTATATTGCAGCAAAGGCCCACCTTACATGGGTCATGCCACACTATTTTTCTTTACATCCCTTTTCACAATTATAGTCTAGGTCTGTTAGTCTGTGCCCCACATGAGAATATTACTGTATAAAATAATAACTTATATTTTCTCATGTGGGGAACAGAATAACATTATAATACTGCATTATAATAACTCAAATGTGTTGTAGGAACACTTTTTAGCTTTGAATATAGCACACATTTGATGTGCCATTTCGGCTTTTCAACAAAAAAAATGTCTGCAATGACACAAGATTTATTTCCATCCAGTGTTGCATGAATCATGAATCATTTTTCACTAAAATCTTGTATTGATGATGAAGGTGGAGTCTGAAGGCAACACAAGACATTCTCCACCAACATATTCCAAAGAATATGTAGGCCTATTAATATTTATATCTTATAGTATGTCTTATTCTCATTTTCATTACTTAGGCCAAGGGTTCCCAAACTTTACTATGGCAAGGCCCCCCACATATTGCAGCCAAGGCCCACCTTACATGGGTCATGCCACACTATTTTTCTTTGCATCCCTTTTCACAATCATAGTCTAGGTCTGTTAGTCAGTGGCAGTGCCCTACTGGAATATATAAAATAATAACTTGACAACAATAGAAGTAATGTTCAGAGATGCAATAGATTATTATAATGCAGTTCTTAACTAATGGGAATATTGTTAAGGTTATTTATTTGGTTTATTTTGGTTTAGGCCTACTTTTTACTGCACAACACATGAACTGTCAGTACCCAGAACCAGAACAGGTGTGGCTAACTAAGGGAGGCATGGAACACTGAAGAGTAACTGTCTTTTTTATTTTTTTTATTTTAGAACTCTGCTGTAGAATACTCAATGGCAACCACTGCTTGCTGTGAGGACTAATTAGTTAGCTGCTGGGCCTAGTGAGACAACCAGAACAGGTGTTGCCAATGAAGGGTTAACAGTTACTCTTCAGTGTTCATTAGCTAAGTTGAATTGTGTTATTTTTACTACAACTGCTATACATGGGTTCTCAATTTTTGTTTTCCCCTGTCTGCACACAACTCAACCTCTGATTGATAGAAACTGCTGTCAAGAAACTTTTCCTGCAAACCTGCCGCGGCCCCCCTAGCACCCCTTCGCGGTACCCGGCGCCCAATTTGAAAACCTCTGGCTTAAATGGACTGCATATAGCGCCTTTCCACTTCCTCAAGCACTCAAAGCGCTTCACATTGTAGAGTATGCCTCATATTCACACCCTCATTCACGGGATACCACCCTACCACCAGGAGCAATTTGGAGTTAAGCACCTTGCTGAAGGGTGGTTGATGGGGTCAGGCAGAGCGGGGCTCGAACCTGCCACCTTCTGCTGCCAAACAGACTCCTCTAGAACTACCACCCAAACCACCACCACCCCACAGCTTAGTCTTACTTAGTATCATGGGACACTTAATGTAAACGTGTGTAAATGCACACTCATTGCGCTGCAGTTTCACTGTGGTACTCAAGTTGTAGTACACACCAGCGCATTCAGTAATGAGTGATGCAGCAGCATCTTGTGAAATAGCAGTCCCTGCACACACCAACTATAGGCCTACAGTTCAAACGGAGACAAACTCAAGGAATCATTTGCTTTTATCTTTGTTTTCCCGTTTTCCACCAAGACTGAGGGATGATATGTATAAGCTGGTACAGCAGCAAAAGGAGGAGAGATGCAAACTGGCCCGGGAAAGAGCTATACGTGGCAGCCAGAAAAAGGTTTGGTACTTCAACTTTCCAGTGATTAATAACAAAGTCCCTTCATCTAACTTTCTTAGGGGACCCATTTTCATTCCATCAAACATTGTTTTCCTTTTCATTATATTTGAGCTACTGTACGGTTGGGATGAGACAAAAAAAATCATTCATTCGTTAACAATTGGGAAGTTTCAGAATACTATTTAAAAAAGAAGGTTCAGAGCAAAAGATGAATTGATGCTGCTGTTGTGAATTTTAATGATTTAACATAGTTTTTGCTGTATTATTTCAGCTTGGTAGAAAACTACTACAACGCTCTGACCCACCAACAATCAAGAAGAAGGGTGAAAGTCGAAAGATTTCTACAAAAGAGCAGGAGGACTACTTGTATTTCTTTACATAACTTGAGCATTTGAAGAACACGTGAGCTTAGTTAACTATATGCTGGATATCAATGAAATGTTGTCACACCTTTTTTGAAAATTAAAATATATGAAATTGTTTTATCTGTGTTTTGTTTGTGGGACTTTATTCCATGGGGAATGTCCTAGGCGGAGTGAGAAATAGATATGAACAGTTTAACATAGTATGTGGGGGAATACCGTCACTCCTAGTGACGCGTAGAACACGTCTTCTCCAATCAGAAAATGGAATAATGTGGAATAATTTGACCGGATGTTACTGTTGTACAAAGACAATTATACCATAAATGACCTTCCGCTATTCTGCTTTTAAAGTTGCAAGCAACTCTGTCAGTCAATGTGCCCCCATCATGCCTTTCCTTTTTTCATGTCCAAAACTAGTTAAGACCAGTGTTGCGCAAGTCACTCAAAAAGTGTAATGCATTACTGATTACATGTTACTGTCTTTCCAAAATAATCCACTACAATACACAACAATTTTACTATATTTAAATTGTAATGTATTACACTACTGTTGCATTACTTAAGTTACTTTCGCCAAAAGAACTGTAAGCCTAAATATGGATCTGGCAATTGATGACAGTGTAAATCAAGCTCATGAGTCATGACTTTTTCACTTCCCATCCAGGTGGTGTTTTTTGCAGCATGCAGACTAAAAACTACCAGGTTCGGGAATAGCTTCTCTCTGACCCACCACACTGAATACCACTAAAATCCAGGTCATTGTAATGCATTGTAACTTAAATTATTTAGCATTGCAATTAAGTAAATATTACAGATTTTTGACCTGTGATGCCTTACATTACTGCTACAGCAAAAAGTAATGCATTACAGTAATTAATTACTTTTGTAATGCATTACTGCCCAACACTGGTTAAGACATGGATAAAAGTAAACCGGCCTTCTGTCATTCCACATCTTGTAATCAGATGGCTATTTACAGTCCTTTCTGACAAAAGCAACTGAATTAGGCTACATGTTTGAGGTCAGTAGACGGCGCCTGCCCTTTTATCGGCCACCTCTGATCAAGAAAAAAACACCACATTAAATAACTTGCATCCATTCAATATCAGGTGTAATTGCATTGCCCATCAACACATTAACCCAATATTCACCAAATCAAAACAAGGCTGTATTGTGATGCAAATGGGATTGCATCACATTACTCGGATCCGAATAGGTCACACCTTTGACATGTGTTGTTAGACTACCCTCTAGTGGTTTTCCAAACAACCACACATATTGCAAATAAAATGGCCAGACCAGTTCACTGCAGACCAGTCCCACAAAAGAAAGATCAAGACAAAAAGAAGTGCCTTAAACTTTTTATTACATGTATTTTTTTTTCAAATGACTCTAAAGAGTCAACATCCACCTCAGCGTATCCAAACACTGATGTAACGCCATTTAGAATGCCAACGCTACATTGTGTGCTTCCTTTTTTTGTGTTGTGGTCTAAAAATTTGCTAGCATTCCCTGGAGCAGGTCAAACGAACAATGTCCTGTCCGAGAACTAATGTGTAAAGAAGTTTGTGAAACCTGAACCATACCAGAGGAGGGGTACGGTGGCTGTTTTGGTGGGTCTCTCAAAAGGCATAAAGAATGACATGGACAACATGGCTAACGGCTAAGGTCGATTTCATCGTATCAAACCTGATAATGCAAAAACAGGCTGGTGGTGCCATGACATATTTATCTCATCTCCCCCACCTCACGCCAAAACAGGCTGAGGGAGGAAAAAGAAAAGCTGAAGCGACTTGAACAACCCAAGAGGTTGTTCCGTTACACATAGAAACGCTGACAGCCAAAGCCAGAGTAGAGAAGACATTGGTTCTTCCATCAGTAAAAGAGGGGGCAGGGGGATGCAGGAGGAAACATGTCCTTTGCCCAAGTCCATCAGGTCAGAGAAAGGGATCAGGGGGATCAGGGGAGGGAGGGGGTGTTGGATGGGGGAGCATACGTGCATGGGGTTGCGAGTGGTGATGGCAATACTGTAGCTCAGTAATCGTCTCCGCGGCTGACCACCTCTTTGCAGGTGGGCCGCAGCAGGATGGTGTGTTCGAACTGGGCCGTGTAGCTGCCCTTGGCGTCGCAGAGCGGTGGGTACGGGTCGATGATGCCCAGGTCACACAGGTTCTTCAGCGCCATCAGGTACTTGCTCTCGCCCAGCCGGTCCAGCCAGCGCCGGCAGAAGGCCAGCGTGCCGAAGTTCTCGTTGACGACGTTCAGTAGGTGCTTGGCTCTGGGGAGTCTAAGGGGTGGACACGACACGACACGACACGGCATGAGATATATCAGGAATAGGATTGGAAGAAGCCCAAAGGAGCAGGAACATATACATGTCAAGTTGTTTTAATGAGGTTTCTATTCAGTTTCAGTTCATTTTAAGTAGGGGGAGTACTACAGAAAGTAAAACATAATACATTTCATACATCATGCCAGTTAGCCTAGGGCCTACGTGTCGGGGAAAAGCAGGAATCCTATACCACACAGCTTCCAAAACAAAAAATTAACTAACTAACCACATTCCACTATGCAGAACTTCAGGACCGATTTTCAGAGCACTAAATGTTCCTACTGATGGTGATTGCAATGCTTTTTGCCTTTAAAAAGGTCTTATTTACCTTTTAGTGATTTTAGTGTTATGCTTCCAGTAGTTTTTACTCTTCTTTTACTCTTACATCATCTTTTTAATATCAGAGATGGCACTCATTGCCCACCTACCACTTGCTAGATTTGGAAAGAATTGATTTAACGAACTCCAGTGAGCAAAGGAACCTACCTGATTGGCACATGACCAACTTCAAAGTTTTTCATATAGTGTGAGCACTCCATGTCATCATGCACCATGCCCTTCCCAGTACTGCCAAAGGTCTCAATGGCGTACACCTCGCCCTCCTATTGGGACACAAATAAGACACACGGCGTTAATCACCCAGTTAAATCTGGACAGTGGACAATAAGCCCAACAGGTACCCTAGAAAGTTAAATCATCTTAAAAATCTAATTTCACTAATAAACTTGTGACAGGCCCACTACAAACAATGTGGTTCACAAGCAACGCTGTATCCACACAGGTCATTTCATGTACATATACGTTTTTTTTTTTTTTTTAATGAAAAAAAAAAGAATTAATTAATTTCCGGAACGGCTGCGGAAGAACACAGCAAACCAACTGTCTATGAAAACAAAAACTTAGACACAGTAAATTGGAACAGAAACTGTCCACTGACAAGACAAAGTTGCAATGACGTCAGCAAGGAATGTCATGGCCTGATCTTGCCAATGAAAGAGGGAAACTATGAACCACTGACTAGGAACCGTTCTCAAGCCAATTATTATGACACATCAAATTAGATGTTATTGTAATGACAAGGGCCAACCATAATTTGGCACCGGTCATGGCCCAGTCATGTAACCATTACAAATAAGCCATCATTATTTCGAAGCAAAAAAAAACAAAAACTTTTAGAGGCATCTGTGGACAGAAAGACCTATAATCACAGTTCAAAAAGCAAGACATATTTCTAATGAAGTAGATATAGTCATCACAACTGTCTACT
Organism: Engraulis encrasicolus; assembly: GCF_034702125.1. Classification (NCBI taxonomy): domain Eukaryota; kingdom Metazoa; phylum Chordata; class Actinopteri; order Clupeiformes; family Engraulidae; genus Engraulis; species Engraulis encrasicolus. The sequence goes on from NC_085860.1 coordinate 3,935,086, forward strand.
ATCTACATGTACCGGCACCATACAGTAGTTATTGAATAACCATTCAGGAGACATCCTCCCGGTCTTAAAATTATGACAATGAACAGATAAAATGCATTATATACTCTTTCTTGTTTATACAAGAGCAAAATTTGGGTCTGAGGGGATCCAAGATTGTCTCTGCATTTGCAACCAGCTCAACTAATACACCGTGAGCATGCTCTCGCACAGGCCACTGAAAGTGTTTATGAAACGAAAACAAACGGTCATTCCCATTAAAGACTTGTTTTTTCTGATAGCATCGATGAGACTTTGAACCCAATCATCCCGGAGGAACTTGTGAAAATGGCAACTCAAAGTGTGAATTCTGTGAAATTTGGTGTGACTAATGAGCTGGGCTGTGACATCAAAGAGGGGAGTCCCTGGTTTGCTAGTATGGTGATCTGAGAAAACAACACACATTTGATGGACACACATCTTATAAAGGAACCAAAATTCTGATACAAACATCAGCGTGTCGAAAAACCACACATCCAACCTCATGAGAAAAAAAAAAAACAGCAGCACAAATCTATTTCAGAGGCACTGATACATCTGCAGAAAGTGACATGTCTGACAGGCGAAGTGACGATTGTTGACATAGCCTGACAGTTCGTTTTGTTTATGGTTACGGTTGCTAAGGGCGCTTTGCCATGACCCAAAGATGACATTGCGTGTGTGTTTGTTGACAAATGGGGGTATTTTGATTCAATTGCGCGATATAGTGTGATTGAAATGCATGTAGGCTACATGCAAAAATATCATCAACTAGAGAAAAAACGGAGGTATAGGGCTGTTGGAAAAATACCCTAGATAGCCTGAGTCCTCAGCATATTTTTAGCGTTTATCATTATTATTATTTTTTGTGCTCAAAGTCACAGGCGTCGCGTGTCCCTCAGCCTGACTCTGAGGACGAGGTGTGTCCAAACATCAGCCACACGTGCACCACAATACTAAAAACAAACAATCAACGCTTCTAAGTAGGCCTACACTATGTGCATCTCCATTTATTCGCTAAGCAGTAGCCCAGTCTGTGAGTTGGCTGTCCTCGACCGAGAGCACCACGCTGATGCGCGGATATCCTCCCAAAACCAATTTATTGACCAGTTGAATGGCAATCAACAAAAAGTGCATATTCCGAGAGCATTCGCATCGGTTTGGCATGTAATGTGCATTACCCTTTCCTGAAAACAACATACAAAGCAGATGGACAAGGTAAAACGAGTAGCCTAAAGCAAAGCAGTGCACTCACCTGTCTTCGTGCCCGAGCAGTTACAGGGGCAGTTTCAGTCTGCACGCCAGTGGTCAATTTTTGGAACTGCTTGAGGCAATAGCATTCCCTTCAGTCCAACCATGCCCACGATCTCCACATTTGTGGTGAAGCTTGCTTCAAAACCACACATTGGATCCACAGAGCCCTAGTTTGTTTTAGCCTTCTCCTTGTCGGCCACAGTTCCATCATTCTTCACAGAAGGGAACTTGTGCAAAGATATTCCTTCTGTCAAGTAGCCATTTTTGCAGCTGGCACCGTTCGGCCCTCCAGCAACACACTGGTTGACACTGCTGTAAGATCCCCCCCCATATGGGCCCTGACAAAGGGGCACTGAATTCACAGCGCCGGTGGCTCACGGGCATGGTATTAACATTTGTTTGCGTTTATTTTCCTTATTTCAACGCCTTTGTTTTACTGCTCTGAGTTTTCTGTTGACTTCAAAGATAAACATTGCATATCTGACATCTGGATCTCAAAAGCACTGTGTGACAGAGGGCCCCCTTCGGGGGGACCGCCCCAAAACCTCCGGTCACCTGTATGCATTGCGCACCTCCCGGCGTGAAAAGCGCGCACCCCCCGTTGTGCGTTCCCAGCGCATCTTCGGCCAGCGGCCATTTGCTCCTGCATGCGCGCACCTCCCGTGCCCACGCTGAGACTGAAACTCCCGCCAAATCGAATATGCGTGGTTTAAATGCTTACTATGATGTGTTTGAAATTCTATGCATGTGTTTGGTATCAATCTGATGGAAATACTTCGGGTGGTGAACAGGTCTTGGTTTTGAAACTGCAATTAGTGAATTTATTAAAGATTTAGAATCATAGGATTTGGATACGGTGTTGGTTACAACCCAACCCCGCGCCATTGTTCTAAGCCCAGCCCAGGTAAATGCCGGCACGTCATTGGTCCCTGGCTGGGGTCGTCCCACGAGATACCTAGGTATTAAACTTTGGTGTAATGATCAAATCTTTGAGTTTAAACCCCGCTAAAGGGCTCCCGTGGACCTAGTGTCCATGTAACCATTTCCTCTAAATTAGGTAGCATTGACTTTTTCAACATTGTACTTTGTCGTATAATTAGATTTGTCCTGTAATAAAACTTTCATTGATCTATATTTTGTTGTAGATCCCGTTTATTCCTTCATAAGGTTATTGTACTGTCGAAACGTAGCAGCTCCAAGGACATTTCTCCATGTGGAGTGGGACGCTATACTTCGGGTCAGCCCGAGTGTCAATGGTGTCTACTTAGGATAAAAATATGTTATCGTAAACTGGAACTTAAGCGGGGTGATCAGATCTTTTTGGGTGTAGCTCTCGACATACACCTCTCGCCTCCTATTGCAGTCGAATAGGGGTAAAGTGTATGGGGCTTAGGATCTCATAAGTATGGTACCTTCCAGCAACTTTAACCTCTGATTTATTCTAGACGTCTCTCATATGGGATGGACATGCACAAAGAAATTAGTCGGCCGCGTGCAAATCAGTTCTACAAGTAAATGGATATAAAACCCTTGACAGCTGGACTCAGACTTAACCGATATTGCTGGAATATTCATAATAAGAACAGTTTATATTAATTGAGTGCAATCACACAATTATCCTGGGACTAGGGAGATCTACGACTGAGATCCCATCATAATACGGAAACTTGGTAAATTAGGATGCAAAATGAAATGTTTTCTACAGTCCAAAGCTTAAGGAGCAGAGCACGAGACTAGGATTCCGGTGTTGGGCCTATCTCTGGGTTTTCAGTGGTGACCCCGACGTGATTCCCTGGATGCGTAAAATATGGAGTCAGATAAAGCATGAGGTTTGGACTGCTTCTTATCTACGCCTGGATTTGGTAAGTAAAACTTTTCATTTTACCACAACACAAGATAAGGGACAAATCTAGCACACTACACATATGACATCCTTTTGTTGTTTTCGAGTCGACATACTCGTGTAGATCAGCACCGTAGAACGCTGATAAGGGTTGAATAAAGTAGTGGGGAAACATCAGGGATACGACAGAGTTGATGTACAATTCATGGCTTCGGCCATGGATTATTTGAAAAATGTCTTATGCCGCCTGAGCTAAGAGGCATCACTTCCAAGACAGTTACCCCATGGTCTTGGGATGGTTAAAGTGACGGCAGTAACGTGGCTCAATGTGAACAAAGGGTGGTGTTCCCACCGCTTTATTTCTACAAATCGTATTTGGCACTAACCGGAGAGGTCAGTGAAAGCCTTACGCACCCTCTCAAAAGTAAATTCAATGGTCCATGGGCTCGTAAACTGAGTCCAAACACACGGCCCACAGAGTTAGCCGCTACCAACTCCATAAGCATTCCATTGTAGAGCCAGCCATAGCAGTGTTTTGGAGGCGAGTTTTCCGGTGACCATGCTAACGTTGTAAGCGCAAACGCTACTCCAGGATGGTCTCCCGAAATCCCACCAGAGTCCATACACAGTTTGTGCTATGCGGCGCCTACAACATGGAATGGTTATGCAGTGGTGGTAGCAAAGTCCTGAACGAATTCGAGATAACAAACGCATGCTGCAGCCGTAGTCGGCTCAGCTGTTGTAATAACGCGGATGTATAGTAGATTTCCATAGCAACGAGTCACTCGCGAGAACGCGCACGCGCCACTTGCCCTGGCAAGATCAGCTGGCGAGATAAACAGAGGCATGAGAGACGAGAGAACCCACGTCGTAAGCGACGTAGGGGTTTAAATTCGGATTCCCTGTCATGCATTTGATAGTCTAACTTTTGGATACTTTTATAGCAAGTTTGCACTCGTCGCGTAAAACACATGGAAGTCACATACACTGAGCCTCCCACATTGAGCATAGTCACTGCCGTCTCCCGACCCCCTAATTTGAAGCAATGCCAGAAACTTTTGTAGATGACTTGCACCGTACAGAAGGTTGAGGGTTAAATAATATGTTTTAGCTGTTGTGTGTGCTTATAAAGCCATAGACAGGCTGTTTGCAGGTTGGAACCATTTAGGCTCGCCTACAAAGGCTGTCTTTCTCTGCATAGACTTACTAGAGCAGTAGACAAAATGTTGTGCTTGCTCGTTGGTTGTGTGCACCGGACAGCTGTTTTGAGGCTAGAGCTGTTTATGTGTGAAACCGCAAAGGCTTTGCTATTAGTGTTATTTACCTGCAACTAAATCTGGTGGAGAGGAATATTTCCTCCGCAGCTACGATCCAACTCATTTAACGCCGTTTCTGGTGGCCTACGGGCCTCTGACGTCATGAGCTGGGGCGGCGATTGCCTGGTCCGCCGCTACGAACCAAAGCAACTCCAGCCGCACCAATTTAGTACGCAGTCCGGGCTGATCCGGAACTGTCTTGTGATAGTCAATTAATTATTGAAATGTGTCGAAGCCATTCCAATACGAAACAATACCTCGCATAGTGCGAGTATTGGTTAGACAAATTGTTCCAGCACATGGGGTATCGATTCAAAGTGAATCGGATCATGGGACATTTCACAGAATAAGTCATGGAAAAACATTTTTGTGTTACATTCGCCAAAGGTTCTCGAAACACATCACGCAGCACAAACACTAATGCCACGGGCTTCCGCCCATTTGAAGTAATGACAGGGCGAGTCATAAGACTCTCCATTGACCTGCATCTCTCCAAATGACTTGAGACCACTGACGGTGGCCACCTCAGCCCACAGCGCTGACAAATTGCCCAAAGCACTGTATGCACAGGCTAAGCTAAGGCAACAGCAATCTAATGTGAGAAGTGACACACACTTAATCCTACTGCTGAAAATTAATTTGTTGCGGGAGATATGAACAATGGTGTACGTGTTCGTGAGAGAAAATACCTTTGTCCCACACTGGTATGGTCCATAAAGCTGTGAGCAACAGTTGTCTGGCCGTGACCAGGGGAACTGCGATGTTTTCACTTAAGTGCAATGGAAAAGGTTTAGGTGCTCATCTGATGAATAATCATATTATGTTTCTGTTACAGAAGCTGCGGCCATTCCATGGACGCCGGACAAAAAGAAGACTGTCGGGCCGACACACGTTAGGCCTGACCAAGGGGTGCAGCTCCCCCACAACTACGGATGTTGGAGATGGGTTTGGAAGTCCTTCAAGGGGCCAGTACACACTGATCTCATTTCATTACATACTAAACAAGATATAGCCTGGCCCTCCGGAGTAGCTCCGGGTCAAAATTGCCACACACAAACGTTGTAATGAAGGCTCCACCCATCCTCCCTTTAAACCCACCGTAGGCTGCACCCCATAGCCCACTAAAGAATTACAAAATAGCATCATGTGGTATCAGTTTAAAACTGCCCACTCGCTAACATTGGTGTTATGCACATACTCTATCACATAAAACATGATGAGAAGGATCCGGAAAAGTGCTACCGCACGTAGGACCTTGTACATAACCTCACACATATAGTCTACAACGACATTACTTAACCTGTTTTTTCCCCTCACAGATGAGAACCGATGAAAGAAGTGTACTGTGGTGTCAATTGACTCCATAGTAACAATTTGTACACCACACCTCTGATTGCACATGTGAACCAAGAAATGTTTTAATTGACTACCTGTGTTATACATGACCAGCACAATGTCCCACACTTCATCCACACCCACACACAACTGATTAAGGGTAGCATGAACAAAACCTTGTTGCACAATGTCAATTTAGTTATGGCACACATTTCATACATACTGACTGCCTACACTACACATTGTGACATGAATGGAGACACATACACATGGCTGCAGTCACGCATCGAAGACCCGATTACTGACTATGGATTTGGACTCGCGGCTCAAGTAAATTCTATGCGCAGCAAAAGAGATTTACTCTCACAAATATCTGGCCTCTTTGGTTACAGTCAATTCGGCAGTGAACTCGTACAGAATCAGCGGACAGTCGCAGTACACAAGTTAGCTGGCAAGCCATGCGGCCGCTGGATTCCAGCACCTCACTAACTCCAATAAACGAATCATTAAGGCTGTGCGGTCAGAAGCGCAGGCGCTACTGACCACTAGTCTAGCATTATTCAACCAAACCTACAAGCTCGAGCGTGACGCAGCCTATAGACATAGACATTTGCACAAGATTTGTTTACTGCTGCCCCCCAGCAAGTTTTAGATGTGCGCGGCACAGAGTGCCTAAGCGTGCGCTGCAAGATCTTATAGTGATCTTGGATTTACATAGGTGGTTTGAATCTGACAAAATGAAAAATGTACAGAATTCTGAGCTATTGACCACTCTGATGTATTCAGGTATTAACGTGGGACCACCTTACAGGGTATATGACTATAGGTACAACTGAGACAATGTTCACCACTCGAATTGTTGCCATGACCAAATAGGCCTATGTCCTCTGTACTTGTAATACTCTTGATTCCATGTTAATAACCGTTAGGTCACTCCATGGATACGTGAACTCCGTCCAGGTGTCCAACACACAGGGGTGTGTGGCATCAGTAAGATGAACTCTTTCTCCTATGGCGGGCTGACATGCCCCGCCAACCACAGCTTCTGTCTAGCGGTGACAGATGACCTCTCCATGGGGTCACTCAACTCCACTGGACTTTGACCTCTCTCCCTGAAGGGAGAACACCGACCCTTTCTACAAGGAGGGGACCCAGGCGCTGGCTGACACCGTGACCCTACAGCAGCTCATCCAGCGGGTACAGTGTACTCAACCAGGCCCAGGTACAAACAAACCTGGCCGAGAAGACTGCAGAGCTCCTCACCAGTTCCACCACCCATGCCGCGGAGGCGGCGTACTCACGGTGGGAGTGGATCTTCAGGGGCTGTGTACTCGCCAGCGACCTCATCCTCCTCTTCACGCTGTTCCAGTGCTGCTACTTCAAACACCTCATCCGCTCCTTGAAAAGGGAGTCTGAAGCAGCACTGACGGCCAGCAAATACCTCACGCCCGTTCTTCGTCAGTGACAACCGGTGGGGGAATTCCTACCGGCCACGAAAGACACTGGACTTTTACCTTCGTGTTCCGAGGGGCCACTGTAAGATCCCCCCATATGGGCCCTGACAAAGGGGCACTGAATTCACAGCGCCGGTGGCTCACGGGCATGGTATTAACATTTGTTTGCGATTATTTTCCTTATTTCAACGCCTTTGTTTTACTGCTCTGAGTTTTCTGTTGACTTCAAAGATAAACATTGCATATCTGACATCTGGATCTCAAAAGCACTGTGTGACAGAGGGCCCCCTTCGGGGGGACCGCCCCAAAACCTCCGGTCACCTGTATGCATTGCGCACCTCCCGGCGTGAAAAGCGCGCACCCCCCGTTGTGCGTTCCCAGCGCATCTTCGGCCAGCGGCCATTTGCTCCTGCATGCGCGCACCTCCCGTGCCCACGCTGAGACTGAAACTCCCGCCAAATCGAATATGCGTGGTTTAAATGCTTACTATGATGTGTTTGAAATTCTATGCATGTGTTTAGTATCAATCTGATGGAAATACTTCGGGTGGTGAACAGGTCTTGGTTTTGAAACTGCAATTAGTGAATTTATTAAAGATTTAGAATCATAGGATTTGGATACGGTGTTGGTTACAACCCAACCCCGCGCCATTGTTCTAAGCCCAGCCCAGGTAAATGCCGGCACGTCATTGGTCCCTGGCTGGATATTAAACTTTGGTGTAATGATCAAATCTTTGAGTTTAAACCCCGCTAAAGGGCTCCCGTGGACCTAGTGTCCATGTAACCATTTCCTCTAAATTAGGTAGCATTGACTTTTTCAACATTGTACTTTGTCGTATAATTAGATTTGTCCTGTAATAAAACTTTCATTGATCTATATTTTGTTGTAGATCCCGTTTATTCCTTCATAAGGTTATTGTACTGTCGAAACGTAGCAGCTCCAAGGACATTTCTCCATGTGGAGTGGGACGCTATACTTCGGGTCAGCCCGAGTGTCAATGGTGTCTACTTAGGATAAAAATATGTTATCGTAAACTGGAACTTAAGCGGGGTGATCAGATCTTTTTGGGTGTAGCTCTCGACATACACCTCTCGCCTCCTATTGCAGTCGAATAGGGGTAAAGTGTATGGGGCTTAGGATCTCATAAGTATGGTACCTTCCAGCAACTTTAACCTCTGATTTATTCTAGACGTCTCTCATATGGGATGGACATGCACAAAGAAATTAGTCGGGCCTCGTGCAAATCAGTTCTACAAGTAAATGGATATAAAACCCTTGACAGCTGGACTCAGACTTAACCGATATTGCTGGAATATTCATAATAAGAACAGTTTATATTAATTGAGTGCAATCACACAATTATCCTGGGACTAGGGAGATCTACGACTGAGATCCCATCATAATACGGAAACTTGGTAAATTAGGATGCAAAATGAAATGTTTTCTACAGTCCAAAGCTTAAGGAGCAGAGCACGAGACTAGGATTCCGGTGTTGGGCCTATCTCTGGGTTTTCACTGCGCTTTGTTTTGGTACTAGCTGCCATTGATCTGAACAAGGTGGAATGAGGTGAACTCACCCCTTCTATGTCACGCATATCATTTGCATAAAATTTGCATGTCACCAAAAAAAAGTAAACATAACACTTTTTGGGAACGTTTTAACATGACTTTTAGGACAAAATAGCACCCAGACAATATCCCATTTTATTCACAAGGCTTAGAACTTTCAGAATCTGTCCTGGAAATGGTCAAATTCCTTTACTTTGTTTTCGTTTCATAAACACTTTAACCATGGGCTTCATCTTACAGTGTAGAAAGCATTTATAGACTAAATGTAATATCAATACACTCAAAATAAAAGGGGGATATCTTCTTTGAATGTTTACATCCTCCTGTATGGGCTTGTCAAAGCAAACTACATATGGCTGGAGCTGATAGCAAATGGCTGCCCCACCCATTCGTAGCCGTACGCCGTACCTCCGGACTAGCAGCCACTGAGTGACACAGAGATAGACACGCAGCACGGGACTAACTGCCCATACAGATGCACTAGGAAACCCCATGAAGGCTGCGGTGTTTACTGGAAGAGCCACTTCTATTTCCCATGATTACACAAGTGGCATTTGAATCATGTCGCTCCAACTTAAACACACTTCACTTGCCATGCAGTGAAGCTGTGTGCGATGCCCACGGCATTTAGCTCTGCGTCATGCCACACGGCTTGTTGGCAACACATCATCCATCAACCAATGGTGTCTGTATTATCCCATATAAAATAGAGGAGTTGTGATTATTTGAATGACACCAATAAACGTGGTTAAAAGTAACCGCGTTATGTCACGTGAAATCTTTAGGGCCCGACCGACATACTACTGAAGAGGCACACTTGAGTTTTAATAAATCCCAAAGTGTCTGATTTCATGTGAAATGACCCAACAGTAACTGGACACTGATGTTTTGAAAAGGAGCAGAGTGGCGTGTCCACACCACCAAATGAAGGTACTCAACAAAGCAATTTCATTACAGTCGTTAAAGCAGCCGGGACAGCGAGTAACTGGGCATGCTGTGTAGGCCACACCCTATTGGCTCCATTTGCCGTGGAGGCCACACCCTATTTGGCTAAGTCTGTAGCCAACGCATTCAGCCTCCGGCTCATCCTTGTTGTTTTTACACACAGGCTTCATTTGGCAAAGTCAGCATAAACCCACATTCACACCACGAGCCACTGCAATCACAGTGGAGGCACAGGGGAAAGGATTTCCTAAATGATCCATACAGGGTTACTCTCCTATTAACAAACATGAACATGTTCAAACGTTGTGGTGGCTGTAAAACCCTCAATTGGAGTTCATGTCTGCAAAACAAAGCTATGAAGGTGCCTAGACAAAGCCCTTTAAAAGGCCCAGTTTATGGCATAACAAAGTGCCATAAAGCCAACCATCTTGGTAGACATTTGATAAAGAACAGGACTCTGCTGTGCTGATCCATATGGGACTTGCTAGACCAGTTTCATATAACCAACAAAGCAAAGATGAACGTAGCCAGATTCTAGTTTGTGACACCGCAAACGTGTGTGGAAAAACTACATGGGGCTGGATTGTCCCGTCACCTAGATTGCACAATGTAGAATATGATTGAAAATGTCAGACTTGTGTTTGAACTCTGACCACATCACAGTACTCTCTGTGTGTGTGTGTGTGTGTGTGTGTGTGTGTGTGTGTGTGTGTGTGTGTGTGTGTGTGTGTGCGTGCGTGTGTGTGTATAAACAGGTGACCAGTATATGCCTAGGTACCAAACAGCGCTCACCTCCATCCTTGTGGCCTCTCCACCCTTGACGATTGGCACCGTTTTGCCGGCGTGTATTCTGTACTGTCCAATAGAATGGCCGTTAAGATTCCTGATTGGTTTTACTGCCAAGAACAAAGGAAAGGAGACAGAGTGAACACATGATGTCGATAAAGCATTGAAACCCACATCATCATGTATATTTCATGCATTTTATATATCAGGCGCATTCATTTTATGCACGAGTGATGTGTATGTGGTGGCAGTGACTGAAGCCAAAATTTCACCCTGGAGACAATTAAGTATTCTCAAACTATGATGCACATAAAAAGAGGGCTTGAGGCAATAAATATGGACATTTTCCATAAATAGAGCCAAAACAAAGAAACCACAACCGTCTAAAAACGAGAAAAGTACCTTGGTATGTTTTTCCATCCAACTCCACCTCGTAAGACTCCATAGTTTCCTGTATGGCTTCCCCGATGTCACAGAGGCGCACATCAATACCTGCACACTGCCAGACACACACAGCATCCATCGTACCAATAAATAGCAGCATAGGGCATCCAGCGTCACAATACACAGCAGCAGAGCATCATATTCGTATAGAGTTCCTGGCTTAGTAAGCAAAATTAAAATATCTGACCCGTTAATCTAGTACACAAAATTGAAGAGGTATTATGGGAACCCAACATTAAGGGAAATCTTAACTGGAGAGAGGACAACAGGGCAGCACAGATGCAATTGTTTTGCTCTTTTAATTAAGTACACTACATAGAAGAAAGGCATTGCATCTGTGTTGCTCCTCCGGTGTCTTCTCTACATTTAGAAATTCCTGTTTGTCTCCTGGCTGCACCAGATGATAAAACAGAAGTGCACGGAACTTCCCCTTTGATGACAACATTATGGGACTTGACAGAGGGAGCGTCAGGGCTACCTTTATTCCTGTGTTGGTGGCATCTTTCACAGCCTCGAGCAACTTGTCATACTTTGGGTTGAAGGTCACGGTGAAGGCACAATCAATGATCCGACCTGCAGCCCACAACACAAACAAACGCACACTCAATCTGATGGTGTTTGGACAACTCAAGAGATCTCATAACACTCAATGAAAAACATTATAATTTGTTCAATAAACATCAAAAAAGGAGCCGAGTGTGCCTTCTATTTTTCCATTTAATTTCATTTGCCAAACCCGAAATATTTTTAGGGAGCGGACAACACCCGTCCATCTATTCATTTGTTCAGTGGTTCAGTGTTGTTTTCACAGGGAGGTGAGACTAAAACTCACCGTTGATGTGCGTGCCAAAGTCGATCTTGCAGACGTCGTCGTACTGGAGCACGGTGGGGTCTCCGGCGTTGGGGGTGTAATGCGCGGCACAGTGGTTGAGGGAGCAGCCGGTGGGGAAGGCCAGCCCAGCGTTCAGGCCGTTCTCCTTAATCAGCTTCCTGGATGCATCCTCTAACTTCTCACTGGTACCATGCAACACGAGAGAGAGAGAGAGAGAGAGAGAGAGAGAGAGAGAGAGAGAGAGAAAGAAAAAGAGAGGGAGAGAGAGGGAGAGAGAAAAAGAAAGAAAGAAAGAAAGAGAGAAAGAAAGAAAGAAACAAGAGGCAGTGAGAGAAAGAATGTAAGAAAAAGAGAGAGAAAAAGAAAGAAAGAGAGAGGGAGAGAAAGAAAGAGAGAAAGAAAGAGAGAGGGAGAGAAAGAACAAAAGAGAGAAAGAAAGAAAGAACGAAAGAGAAAGAGAGAAAGAAAGAGAAAGAAAGAGAGAGAGAGAGAGAGAGAGAGAGAGAGAGAGAGAGAGAGAGAGAGAGAGAGAGAGAGCAACATGTCCAAGAACGGCAGTGAGAGAAAGAATCTCAAAATGTATTGCGTGCATAGCATTCTCCAGCTTCTCACTGAGCAACACCAGAGAGAAGGCACCATAGCATATGCAAACACATTTTCTAGAATCCATAATTTAAAAATATACTGCATGGACAAATGCAGAAATTTCAGAATTGTGTGCATGTAGCATATGCAGGCATTCAGTTGTTTCAACAAAAATAAGTACCATGCACAATTGAATAAAATGGTTGATTCACCTGCTCTCCTTTTGTAAAGCGACCTCGGGTTACTTGAAAGGCGCTATATAAAACCAAGTTATTATTATTATTATTATTACCAATACAAAATCGGCCTACTATCCTCAAGCGGAAATCAGTGTTTACAAAGCTTAACCCATGTCATTTTTCCTCCTTCATTAAAATAACTGAACTACACCGAAACGCTGCAAACTGAACGTGCAAATGAGGACAGTGTGTGGGAGCTTATTTCGTAAAGCGAGGAGAACGTACCAGATCTCGATCATGGTCATGCCGGGCTTGATGTAGCTTTGGACGTAGGAGCGCACCTGCCGGTGGGCCTCTGCTGCCTGCCGGAAGTCACTCCACATCTCCTCGTTGGCAGCGTCCAGCACACGCTTCTCCTCGCTAGTGGCCCGCCAGGTGGCCGTGCGCCTGACATGGGACAAGGACCCATATAGAGTTATTCACCATTATCACAACTATAACAAGTAGCAATTCAATCAATCCATCAATCAATCAATCAATCAATCAATCAATCAATCAATCCATTCATCAAATGTTTCATACGTCACATTATTATAATCGCCATTCAATGAGAAAGAGAAAGAAAAAAACATATGGATAGTATACATGGATAGGAAATAAATAGGATTACTACTCATTAACCCTATAAGTTAGCAAAAGGTAAATGAAAATGGTTGTTTTAAAGCACTCCACTGGTAGCCTGGTCCTGACCATCCCATAATACTACCATTTCATTTCGTATTTATGGTCTGGCATTTCTTTGCTCTGAAGCAATTGTAGGAAGCAGGAAGTTTGCATTCAGTTATGGTTTAAAATTATTGGACACCTTTCACCCAATCGCTGGCAGTTACTCAACAACAACATAGCGCAGACCAATGGCTCTGGCGCAGATGTGTACGTCATTGTCACGAGCGTCCTCTCCCTTTCGCCCCCACGTGGGGGGCGTATTCGATTATTGGCTGTTTTCTGGGGGGGCGTTGCGATCAAAATTCTACTGCTCCAGGCACTCCACAGAGAAGCACGGCCAGACTACAGTAGTGGAGCCAATCCTTTGGCGGAAGTACGTAGGATGGCTCGCGAGGCTACTCCACTGGTGGGGCAGTTCTACTTTCAACAGAAAGCTGGTTCCAGCATTTCATAGCATAATAATGGCTAAATGCTAAATTTCACCTTGTCTGGATTTGATAATGGGCACAACCAGCAGATAACGTAGGACATCATTTATTTAATTAAATGAATAGACATTTACAATAAGGGCCTCCCCTTCATGAATAAAGACATCTGAACAGGGTGCACAGAGATAGCTAGCATAATAGCAGAGGCTTCATTAACAGGTTATTACCATGTTGCTGTGCAACTACACCCCCATCACTACAAATGGTTACTTAGCACACTACACAAACAACGGTTAATAACCATGCTATTGATCCTTTTCAGATGATTGGCTAGGGGATCGCACCAATAATGAGAATCCATAACATTTCCCATGAGCATTGTTAGGCCATGGCATTACTTGTTGTCATCCATTTATGAGCAACATAAGTACAACGAGACAAGAGTCCCCTGCAAGAAAGTCACTCCAGTTAAGGTGACACTAGAGAGATTGACGGACTGGACTCTGTGCTTGTTTACCCTGATGTCAACGCCACCATAAAACACATGCAGCCTGTGACTGTGGAACATTTCCCATATGAGGCGTGCTGCCTGGGAATACCATCTCCACAGTGTGACACACAGAGCCAACAAATATGATGTCTCATGGCACCACATTCACAAAAAACCTCCCTGGTATCAATTGGTGGAATAAAGCCTTACAAAACCATGATGAACAGTTTCTTTTTGCTGCGGTCAGCAACACTAGACTGCTAGCCAACAGCACAAGCTGTTATGGTAACAGAATACACCAGCATGTATGCTAAATGTTTATTTTTACTTTGGTCTTTGGTAATAGTAGAACACACTGCACTAATACCGTTTCATCGTTACAATTTTGTTCCTCTGAGTTCTCCGCCATCTGAGACCACCATATAGTACTAAGCAGTACTAAGCAGTACACGCAGCCAGCAGTGGTCAAGACACATTTGCCCCTCAGCACTAAAGTCTCCAATCACTCAATTTCCACACCAGATGAAACAAGCACACAGCCTTCCATAACAAACTCCAAAACCCCATGAGGGACTGGTAAACGCATCTCAAACTCACAGAAGAACAAAGGATTTCCCACCGATTTCTTTTGTGGCACACTTACCCATCGTGTGTAGTTGGGTATTCACATTCCTGGCCCTTAGCGTAAACCCCGGTTGTGATGAGATCTGAGATAGGAATGGTTGGGGGATCTGTCTGTGTCTTAGCTGCCAGGAAAAAACATACCTAGTAAATCACCTTTGTCATGTGCCTTAACGCAAAAACGCATACAAGAGCTGATTAAAGATGCTTATTATGCATACACTGACAGATAACCATGTCCCATTGGCCAGCGTAATAATAGATCCTCTCTGTTAGAAATACTGCAAGTTGCTGCTAATGAGAAAAGTTCTACCAAGTCGAGCCTTTATAAACCATAACAACTCACGTCCTGCTGCCTTTTTCTTCTTCTTTTTCTTCTTCTTTCCTGCTGAATCGCCCTCTTTACCATCTGTGAAAATGGCATCGAATTAGAGCATGAAGTGATGAAAGCAGACACCCAGGAGCCTGTCATGAGTTTATAGCTCAGATCATGCCATGGCATTATTCTGTAATAACAGTACAGGGGCAGTTTTTAAAAATATAAATGTATTATTATTATTATTTGTTTTCCCTTGGCTATGTGAATGTATACAAAATGTTAACATTGTATGCAATATGTTTGAGGTGTTTTAGCAATGTGCAGCATGCTAGACGCTTCCATTTCCTCAGGGAATAGGGATGTGTTAAGTAACTCTACTCAAAGGCTACAGTGGCCAGTCAGTGGTTCTGATGTGAGAGAGAAACAAACCTTCTTCAGCATCATCATCCTTCTCCTCCAGAGTTTGCTGTTCCATTTGTTTCGTCACCTTGCCCACTGCACTGGCATCTCCATCGCCCTCTGCTTCGTTAGCGCCTGTGTTTCAAAGTCGGGGGGTGTTGGTGGAGAGAGAGAGAGAGAGAGAGAGAGAGAGAGAGAGAGAGAGAGAGAGAGAGAGAGAGAGAGAGAGAGAGAGAGAGAGCGAGAGAGAGAGCGAGAGCGAGAGAGAGAGAGAAATGAGGCCAAGTTCAGGAGAGCTAACGCGCAATGGCACATCCTTTACTTTTGTCAACGTGAGGAATGGGCTGCACCTGTTCCTGACATTTGTAGGCACCGGCATTCGACTTTGCACTAAAATGTTTAGGCCGGGCAGACAAGGGTTTGGCACACGGAATTTACCCCCACCACCACGGCGATTTATTTTACCACCCGTGCAGAAAAATCCTCCAACTGAAAAGCCTAGGTAGCTTAACCCCCATTCACGCTGTGTGTAAGTAGAACAAGCCGTCGTTGAAATAGTGAAACAATACAGAGACCATGGCACGCATAAAACACATTAAATACTTAACAGATCAGAGAGATCATCATGTACAGAGAGCAGCGTGCAAAGAGAAGATGCACAACAGTATTCCGTGTACACAGTCGGCCTTCATTCTTATGTACTCCATCATATCTAGTCAAAGGCAAAAGCTTCGTGACAGGTTCAGTAATAACACTATCTGATAATCCCACAGAGAAGCTATGTTAAGTAACCAACATTAGTTTTGTAACCTCCAGTTCAGCAGCCAGGCACTGACATCTTTAAAAGTCATCACAGTTACGTTCAACGTTTTGAACATTTTGTTTCCCCAGTAATCACACACTACACTGTACGTGTGAGTTTAAGTCTGATGGGGCCTGGGTGTGCTGAATACCGTTCCAAAAGTTACCTTGTATAATACAGGCAGACAAAACGCATGAGGATGGCACATTTTCAGGTTGGGAACACATTCCTTCACATGTCAGTCAGCAAAGATTAAATACGTGAAAACAACTCTGCAGCTCTTGAATCACATGCTACTAGCGTATATTGGTAGCTGTCATTGTCAACAGAAGTTTTGTAAACATCTCCTTAACTTTAAATCCTGGGGAGCGAGGCAAACTACCATGTTACCCAATCTTCAGACATTAGCTGACACTTCACGTTATGCTGGCTGGCTGGGCTACATAGCGTGCGTGCTAGTTAGCATGCTCAAAGCAGTTTGCAACCAGTCTTTACTGCAAGTCAGTTGTGGAAGCAATTCCAACCTGAGGCAGCTGCCTTCTTCTTCTTCTTCTTTTTCTTCTTCTTGGTAGTTTCCTCAGCGGGATCCGTCTCCTCAATCACGCAGTTCTGTGTTTCCCCGTTGGCTACTGCCTCATGCTCGAGTTTTCCCTGCACCTGAACTTCTTCGTCCGCCATGTTTACTGGTGGGGCTGCGAGCGAGAGGCTGGTCGCGTGGGCTGCTGGGATAACTCAGGCCGTAATATGGGGGCGTGTCCTTCTACATTGGGCGCGGAGCGAGCACTACTTGCGCAGATAGTGCGCAGCATGCAATGAGAAATAGGCCCACCATCCAGCCAGCGAGCCAGCCATAAGAAAGGAAAGACTAAACATTAATCAAAGCACCCATGTAATTACTTTGGTATAACCAGTTATAACCATTTGCTCCAACTGACTGAAAATAAAAAGTTAATGTGTATTCTAAATGAACACACTGTCTTTGCAGGATGTTGCACAGCCCACTGTCCCCACAATAAAAGGCACTGCTATATTTTTTCTGCAGCATCTCTCATGTGAAGACTGTAATAACTGTAAGATGTTATAATAACTTATGTGTTATTATAACTGTGGTGTGTGATATAACAGCTCTTGGGTGTCTGCTGTGATATTGCTGATAGTCATTGGAGGGCGCTAGTGTCACCATGACAGGGCAGGGATTCTCTCTGTTGCTGATAGGAGATAGGCCTACACAATATTGTGTTCTATCAGGTTCAGGTTAGGACTGTCTGCAGGCCAGTCACATTCATCCACACTTTGTCACCCATGTCTTTAGGGACCTTGCTTTGTGCTCTGATGCAAAGTCATGTTGGAAAAGGAAGGGCCTGTTCCAAACTGTTCCCACAAGGTTTGGAGAATGGAATTGTCCAAAATCTGGTGGTGCCCTGAAACATTCAAACTGGAACTAAGGTTCCAAGCCCAAATCCTGAAAAACAATCGCGCACTCCTCCTCCAAATTTCATACTCGGCACAATTTTGTCCAAAATTGTCCTGCCAACCTCCAAATCCAGACTTGTCCATCAGATTGGCAGATGGAAAAGCACGATTCAGCACTCCAGAGAACAAGTATCTACTGCTCTAGAGTCCAGTGGTGGCATGCTTTACAGCATCCAGCGCTTTGCATTGCATTTGGTGATGTATGGCTTGCTTGTAATGCAGCTGCTTGGACATGGAAACTCATTCCATGAAGCTATCTGCATACTGTGCTTGAGCTAATCTGAAGGTCACATGAAGTTGATGCTGCAGAAAGTCGGTGACCTCTGCACTATACGTATATCCCTCTCCATCAGTTTAAGTGGCCTACCACTGACAGTTGACTGTGAAATATTTAGGAGCAGGGAAATTTCATAAACTGAGACCACATTCTTCAACAAATCAGAATCAGAAATCAGAATCACATGCTGCATGGTGGCTCCTCTCAGTAGTGGCCTTGCAAGCATTATTTTTTCCTCAGGGTGTTTGCTTCCTGCTTTTAAGGTTCAGAGAAATCATGAAAAAAAATTCTTACAGTTTACTAGGGACAGAATACTGCATGGACCAGCTAGCCTTTATATTTTCAATTCTCATGTTGAATTAAAATCACACTTGTAATAACTGTATTTTCACATCTTCTCGGGGACAACCCCCACACTACCAGACAAAATTGACTTTCACAACTGGCCTAAACCCCTGAATCGTAGCAGTACCCAATAAGGTAGGCCTTTGTTGTCTGGCCCAGGAGGGTCTTTCTTGTTGTCTGGTCCTTCTCTGCTATAATTTTTTTTTACCAACATTTCCAACCCACCCTACCCTAAATCACTGATTCTACATATTTTTTCTTCAAATTTGAGTCCACTCATTGCATTGTGCCAATTAAATAACAATCTTTGAAAAGAACATGATGCTTCTTCCAACAGATATAGGCTAAGTGCTCGTTTTTTATTATCAATTATGTACCATAGATGTGTGTGAAATACAAAGGTTTTGGTCATGCTTGTTTCAAGAGTGTGTTGAGCCAGAGAGCGCTTTCTAAAGGGAGGAAGTATAGCCATAGAGGAGTGAAGTTGATGGTTGTGCGCAAAGAGTATCCAAGCAACAAAGACAACGTCTGTTAGCCATTCCTTGGTCTGCAATGAAGGGAAACAGGGGACCTATATTCTTCTTCGACCAGGTAGGCCGTTACAAGTTAAACAATGAGCATTTATATTCCGATTACAACAGTTTGTTTGTTTAAAATATAGTGTCTTTTCATTGCATTATTTAGCCTTCAACCGGCAAGCGCCGCGTCAGAAAGAGCGCAAAAAAGGAGACAGTGTTAAAAGGGTAGGTAGGTAGCCGTGATCGATTTCAGTTATGACTTAAATAGTTTGAAACAACATGCACATTGGTTGGCTTATTGGCTTATTTTCCTCCTATACAGGTCATCAGCACACGTCCTCGACGTGTACCAGGAAGACTTGACCAATACTGATGGCACAAATGTGCCGGAGGACAGCAGCGATATCATGGAACTAAAACTAAAAGAAAGTGTTCACCCTCAGAGACATTATTTTTACGATGAAGGAACTGATACAGAAGCGAGAGAGAAGCGCAAATGCACTCCATTGATCGAGGAATATAGGCGCAAAGCCCCTCAAGTGCTTGCGGAATTGGATGTTGTTCTCTGTCATTACGCACAGTGCGGGCATGAGGTCCCCCGTGGGCTGACGAACATCCTGAACTACACGTGGAAAGAGTTGACTGCAGATGACCACCTTAAACCAAGTGATCGGTCACAGTCACAAATGTGCATGAGCAAACAACGGAGAGACAAAACACCCAGTGTCTCGTCTAGAAAGTGGAGTAACATACAAACCAAAGTCATGCGTAATGAACCACTTGGACGCGGTAAAGGAGCACCGACTGAACTGAAGCAGAGGGTGGGCATGGCTTGCAGTAAAGGTATGTCTTAGCATAAAGCCCAAGAAAACTATCCAACTTCACGTAGACATGTGATATGATGGGGGCTGTTAGTCGAGAGTGAACAGACTGCTTGAGAGTTAATGAAAATGTTGTTTAATTTTTAAATGATCACATGTCAGATGCAGAGTAAACACTTAACAGGAGTGGAGTGGACAGGACTATCTGGTTACTGTGTCTGGTTAAGTGATAAGCGTTCAGTGTAACGACACTCAAGATAAAATGTATTGCGCATCAAGTTGTTTGTCCCCAGCCCAGACTAGGTTACCCGGCCTACGCCATCAATCTATCTTGCATTGTGAGGCAAGTGCTGCCCTGATCAATTCGGACTGAGTTACAATATTTATCTAGATTTATCATATATTTGCATCTAGAGCACAATACTTGCATATCTGCATGTTTCTCTGCTTGGATTTGAACATAGCCTGTATTGTGTGCATTGTGTTAAGTTGTTGAAAGTAAGGATACAGACTAAATTTGCATTCTGCCATTCCTCTTTAGCACGTCGGCCTCCAGCATGTACAACCATTGGATTTGCAATGTCATCCACATCCTGTGAGGACCAAGGTAATCATTCCAGTTTTTTCAATGGGTCACAAGAGCACTGACATAAAATGAAAGTGTGCATGCAGTTGATCTCAGTGGTGATGATTTGTTTCTAGGATGGATTGTACAGCCAAAGGATGCGACCACCACTGATGCACACTGGAGCAGTTTATGCCAGTGGGTAGTGCACAGACTTCGGCAAGCTCGGAAACCTTTGTGAGTGACGATTTTGTGTACAATGGATAAGCATTCAAACAACACAATTAATAGCCCAAAGAATGTTGAAATTAAGTGACATGACATAACTTAGATTCAACATGGATTCCTTAGTTACATACAATCCAATGCCACATATTCCAAATGACCTGGTTTGACCTGTCCAATTCAACCCGGTGATTGCTTTTAAACTTTTAAACAGCCAGCGGTCAGGTGATTAAAGCAATCGCGTGGTTGAATTGCACAGGTAAAAGCAGGTAGGCCTATATGGAATATGTCACATGGATTATGAACGTAAGAATCCAGGTTGCCCATCACTGCATAACCTATAGTATTTTTTTGTGTTTGTTGCCTAACATGGAAAAAAGAGCGGAAACAGTTAAGGCTGAACTTCTGCTCCAGCATTATGGGGACTCAAAAAGGGCCCATAAGCACAGGTGCACAGCAGGGGCCAATGGAGTGCAGCGCTGTGTGGTGGGAGATGGCCTACCCAGAGTCCCAGTGCCCAGCATTGAGCCGTCACCACGCCAAAAGCTACACTACAGAGTCCCTGATGGAACATCGGTCATTTAGTATCCTTCCTGGTCTTTGTTACTGTGACGTAATGACACTTTCATGAATGAAAGAGCACACACACACACACACACACACACACACACACACACACACACACACACACACACACACACACACACACACACACACACACACACACACACACACACACACACACACACAAACATACAACATGGCACGTATACACACGCATGCACACACACACTGACACACACACACACACACACAAACGCACGTACACACGCACACACACACACACACACACACACACACACACACACACACACACACACACACACACACACAACCTAGCATGTACACACACGCACATGCCCGCAAAAACACATCACACTAGGACTAGCATCTATGACTACCACCTATTGTATGCCCTAAGCATAGTACCACCCATATCCTTAACACTGCTGTCAATCAGCTATCCCTCAGGTCGCATTGCAGTATGCCACAGTCCATCTGGATTGAACGCCGGGGGATTCTACACAAATGTCTTCAGTGATACAGCCTCTGCATGCATCCTAGCCACTGTCACTGCCTCTGGACATGGAAGTGTCTCTCATCCTCAAAGGTAAGCATTTCTCTAATAATTCAAGAGCATTGAAGTTACATATTGTAATCATATTAATTTAAAACGGTCAAACATTTAAAACTTGCCCTGATGCTGGTGACGCCAATCTGATGGTGGTGGCAGGGGGTAGCTTGTTCCAAATGTGACTGAATTGTGCTGGTTAATGAAGCATTTATTAGTATTCCAACATTATACTCTAGCCTCCACTGAGGAGAATTTGGAGGCTTTTGTCAACATCATCAGATGCAAAACCTGATGGTGATGACGTCTGACTGAGGTGTTAAAAATCTTTTACATATTATGCATAATTTGTTCTCTAGCCATTTTGTTTCTTAGGTAGCCTACTTCATACCTCTTCTCGAAAAGTATATTGATGTTATATTATTTTTGTTATTAATATAATATGATATTATTCAATTCCATCAGTGAGTTTTTTTCATTTTCAATCAATTGACATGATTATGTCTTAGGACAAGAGAGCTTAGGACAGCAGGTTTTATAGGGGGTGGGAAAATGTACAGTAATGAAATATAATAAAATTACATTTAGACCATTGAAACAAATGTAGGCTTACATATACATTATAGGCGCCTATGCTCAATTCTGCCTTTGAGTCTACCGTTTACCGTCTTTGATTTCATAGTAGGGTCAACTTTTTCCGAAACGAAGAGCTCATCGCTAGCTGTCAATGGACGTGTTGAGTGTGGGTTTCCTTCCTGTAGGGGTGGGATCAGTGCAGCGTGGGGCCAGAGCGGGGGAATGGGCTTGGATACGGCAGGGGCGGTGACACAGAGGTGGAGATGGTGCCCTGGCAAAATGGGAGCTGGGGAGCCCATCATTATTGAGGTGAGTGAGGAGGACAGAGGCGTAGCACCAAACCAGAGATTCTAGCAGTATTGTATTATCCACTGTCTCTGACCAAACTGTGGCATAGCACCATCATTCTGACATAGCAATTCCTATCTACTGTACAACAACCAGCTCCACTAGAATGATATTGAACAGGATTTCCTGTGGGACTGGGACCCCCCTCATATGTGTGGCCCTGGTGACTCAGTCCCCCCAGCCCAACACAATCCAGATAGACAAAAACATATGCAGTACAGATACAGTATCCAAAGAATTAAGTTGTAAACAAGCAACTAACTTCTTGGAATCTTTAAGATGTCTCTCTCTCTCTCTCTCTCTCTCTCTCTCTCTCTCTCTCTCTCTCTCTCTCTCTCTCTCTCTCTCTCTCTCTCTCTCTCTCTCTCTCTCTCTCTCTCTGTCACACACATACACACAAACATGCATGCACACATTCACAGAGAGAGAGAGAGAGAGAGAGAGAGAGAGAGAGAGAGAGAGAGAGAGAGAGAGAGAGAGAGAGAGAGAGAGAGAGAGAGAGTGTGTGCGTGTGCGTGTGCGTGTGTGTGTGTGTGTGTGTTGTGTGTGTGTTTAACATTGGCCTTGCTGAGTGACCCCTGGAGACCGGGCTGATCATATTGCAGCATCAGTGCCAAACTCATTAAGCTCCCGATCGCAATCCACTATCTGCTTTCCAGCTAAAGGTTATATTGAAGAGTGACGGCTATTGTTGCTGGACCCCCTTGTATTGGTCATCTTAGGTTTCAGTCCAGTGTTATTGCAGATAAGGCCGATTCATCATGCAGACAGTGCCTGTCAGCTCCTCTTTCGATCTGAAACTTTAGATCTAAATAAAATGTTAATAGTTTCTAATATTTTTCCGTTTTCTATCCAAGTGTTATTGCAGATACTTGTAGTTTATCACATTAGGTGTAACTCAGGTTGCTGTTGTGGCCATCTTTACTAATAATTTCTACTTTTTTATATGCCGTCTCCATACTGGAGGTGACAGAGGGGATTACTGTGCGACTATGCAGCCCTACCAGCGCTATCCTGATGTTCAGAGCAAAAAATGAGACCGTTCAGCTCTCACTGTGTTTTCTGACTGACGTTGTCACCCTCAACAGCTCTCCTAAACACCAGGTGAGATCTCTGTCTGTGGAAAAGCTTGAACCATTTTTTAAATGACCATCTTTGTAGTTGTTATAATAAAATTCACAGGGAAATTACATTCAATTTCGGAAATTGTAACAGGAAGAAAAGAAAAATAAGACTGAGCACAAACTAGCGTTTAGTCAATATATCATTTTGTTCAAAGAACAATTTGCCTGGCGTGAAGGAAGGCTATCTTGTAGCAAGCAAGCCTGCATGTGCTTCAGTTGCTCAGTGGCTCTTCAGGGTAACAGTAACCCTCTCTCCCATGCCTAGACACCGTCATCACCCCCCAGTGAGACCTCTCTGCCTCAGGTCATCCAGGAGGCAGACACACACACAGAGGACGAGGAGGATGCATCACAGTGCCATGGCAACCGCATGGAAACGGAATGCATCTCTTATCTCCTTAGCAACCAGGCCAAGGAGGATTCCGAGGACCCCCACCACGGCTATGTGGGGCCCTGTCCAGTGAGGGAGTTGAGGAGGCTGAGGAGGAGAGTGAGACGTGTGCTAGAGTCGTGGTTGCAGCATTACCGCGCAGTCACGGGTACGGGAACGTGCACAAAGCCCACTCATGAGGGCCATTAACCCAACCATGAGAGAGCCTCTAATCTAATCTATGGGATTATGTGAGCCTACATAGTTTACATGCTGATTCTCATGGGATTTAATTTGCTATAGTGAATAGTATTGCAACCAGACCACATATTTTTACTTAACTGTTCACTCACAAGTGACATTTGTTGAGTTAATTGTTGCCACTTTCTACTTATTGCCACTTTGGTTTTGCTTTGTTATCAAGCAATAATATGAACTGGCAATAACTAGCTACTTCATCAGGTATTTGTCAGCCGGATATCAAGAGGAGATTGGAGCCAGTGTGTCACCATCTTAGCCATATTGATTCTGTGCCCCTTCCCGCCGTGGGAATTTCTGGACAGAGACAACGTGACTTGGCTCAGTGTGACAGTGAATCTGGGTACGAACAGACCATAAGACACAGCCATGCCACTGTGCGCTGCCTTGTGCCGTCTTCATCAAAACCGCAATGGTAAGAATGACCAGCAGATGACAGTGTTGTCACAGGATTCTTAGGGGTGAGGTGGTGCACATACGTAAGTACTGTGTGCTATGCATTACTTACTATCCCAGGAATACAAAAGTGTGGATATAATGATAATCATTGAACTGTCTGTCTGTTTGTGTCAACAGCCTCACGGCACTGCTGAAGTCCCCTAAGGAGGAGGCTCAGCACATCACAGACACCGGCATCATCAGGGTGCACAGCAACATCAAGCTGGAGTAAATAGGCCTACACGATATGACATTATATATTTCACTGTTAATGGCTACGTTTACATGGCGTTTCAAATTCTAAGTTAATAATTCAGAATTGAATAGTTCCGTCGAGTTTCCTTTGATCTTTCATTTAATTCCGAATTTAGAAGTGAAAACATGACGTTTTTAAAGCAGAATTAAGCTTTATTCAGAATTACATGGAGTTAATTCCAAATTAAATGTCTCATGTAAACGTGGCCAATGCCATAAAAATAATTCAATAATATGCATGCAACATAATGTTGCCTATCACGGAATATAGTTTGCAGAATATTGAGGAAGCATGTATGAATAAATGTGTGCAGGGTATGTGTGCACAGCACAAAACACCTGTGGTGCACACTGTATCTGAGGGAAAACTTAAAACTTTACTCAAACTTTAATCGAAACTCAACCAGAATGACGTTAATAACGTTACCAGAATGGCAATGACCGAGTTGTAGTGCATTACTAAAGGCCATGTGTTATGTCATAGTAGAGTAGTACTATGGTAATTAACCTTCCAATGACTATTACAGCGTGCCTCAGATGGTACGGTGTGCGTCATGGGGCTACAACTGCTATCACCATATACAACAACCGTTTCCTCTTCTGCATGTCTTTCCCTGTCCTTCAGGTCAATTTTAGTGCCGTGGCTTCCTGCAACCTGGCACCCGTCCCCCTTGCCCCGTGACCCTTTCGGGTCCACCTGCCCATGCCCTGCCGCCCTGCGCGCCGCCCTGAGAGGGGACGAGGGCTGGCAGGGCCGCCGCTGCCACTGCAGACGGATACCCACCCTGACAGATGTGGAATACGACGCCTTCGTAGCGGGGCAGGGGGCGCGCAGCGAGCAGGTCCAGGTCATCTGCATCACCGGTCTGCAGAGAGAGGGCTTGGCAGCCTCATCCAGACATGAGGAGCTGTTGGAACAGCTGTACAGGAGGATGAACAGGAGGAGGAGTACGCCCTGCTCACAGGTAATGGGCACATTCGTGACGGCACGCAGCGCCCATGTGCACGACACCATGCACGCGGCGCAGACTGCTTCTGCATGTGCCGTCACAAATGCGTCCAATGTCATGTCGTCCATCTTGCAAGTTGAACATTCATATGTACGTACAGTATGATTACTGTACATACTGAATAGTGTGCATACTACTACTTGAGAAAGGCCTTATATTACAGGCACTCACACACACACACACACACACACACACACACACACACACACACACACACACACACACACACACACACACACACACACACACACACACACACACACACACTACGATACGATAACAGATTTGAAGTGTAATACATGTCGGAATTTTCATTTTCAAAGGACTATTTTGTTATGTCTGATTGTATTGTGTGAGACACAACCTAGATGGTCTTAATTTACACTAATCCATTGAACTACTTTTTCAGTGTCACACCGATTCTTACAGACTCCTGAAGTATGAGGTTCCCAGCCCAGAGTGGAGGGGGATTCCCCAAAACACCTTACTGCAAAGGAGACATAATGTGGCACCAGGGATGTTCCTTGTAAGTCTGTCAGTCATCTCAGGAGGACCTGCTGTCTGGTTCAGTTCCATCATGACCTTCTGGAGGTCAGCAGTTGTGGTGTCCACTACTGCAATTTTTGTAACATGAACTGTTTTCATGACAGGATCCAATCACAAAATCAGTGCTCAACCCAGTCTATCATTTAAGCAAATAGAAATAAAACAAGTATTTCGTCCAGAATGCAAGAATACAAAATGTGGACCGATTCAGATCCACATACAGTACCCAAAGGATTGAAAAATGTAATTTATGAAAATCATTTCATATAATTGGTCCTTTCTTTGTGGCCTGGCTGGTACCAAAAGGTTTGCAGCCAGGGCTTGTCCCAGACCTGCTGATTGTCATCCCCTGCTTGAACACAACTTATACATCAGAACTGGTTTACACGTGTGTCACTGTTGGTGTTTGAAGTGTAGTAGTAGTAGTAGGTCAGAACTGGTTGACTTGCGTGCTGCTATGTGGAGGAGGATGATTGTAATCAGAAGAGGAATAACACTGGAACTAGTTCGTCTTTTGTTGGCGACACAATACTCCACCACTCCTCCCCCTTGTCACCGCCCTCCTCCTTGTCACGACTTCCTTCAGGCCACAGATAGGCATTGCAGAGAACAAGTCAGATCAGGTGTTGAGACACCACAATTAAACTGTTGTAGTAAAAGGCCTCAAGGTTGTTTAGAATGGTCTATAATTTGACCCTTATCCCATTTCTAGTGGTGGTTGTTCTACTGCTCGGGCGGCAATAGACATACAGATAACATAGAAATAGCATACAAATAACAAAAAGCAAATAACATACAGTAACTAGTGTATGTTATTTAGATGCATGTAGGCCTATATCCCAATCAAATATGTATGTATATTGCCAGCATATTGCATGTATATAGGCATATATTTATGGCTATAGTCACACAAAGGACCATGACAGAGATGCACTCATGAACAACGTTCCGCTACCTGCTACTTGGTATCCATGTAACCATCAATCTTTAGGTTAACATGCAATAATATTCATATTGTATAATAGTAAACCAAAGTGTTGTTGGCAATTTAAGCACAGGTTTAATTTTTCTTGAACATGTCTAAATGTCTCCGTCTGATGGCCAGCAGTGTTCGAAATATAGTTCTGTGCCTTGCAGAAAAAAAAGAGAGGCCCATTTGTCAAGTGTGAAAGCCCATCCTTCAGGATTTGTTTTCCATCTCTTCTCCCCTCAGCTGTACCTCAGGGGCAGGCTGCTGTTGGCCAGCTACATATTCACTGATGACAGCAGCTGTTCTGTCAGCGATATTCAAAAACACGTCTCCCAAGCCAGGAGACACTACCGGCTCAGCCAGTTCCTTCCTCCACACTTCAAAATCAGGTACCTGTTGGGAGTATAACTTATAGATCTAGGTGACATACGTTGGGTAATAGTATGTTTGTCCAGTCCAATGCTCTGCTATGCAGTCTAATGTAATTATTACATTACATTACATTACATTGCACTTAGCTGACGCTTTCATTTATTCAAAACGACTTACAACTATTATTTTTCAGGGTATTGGTTACAGTCCCTGGAGCAATGTGGGGTTAGGTGCCTTGCTCAAGGGCACTTCAGCCAGGGATGGTGATGTAGGGAGAGGTCAGGGGGGATTCGAACCGGCAACCCCTAGATTGAAAGACGAACTCTCTAACCACTAGGCCACGGCTGCCGTAATTATGTGTGCATTCTGCAAAAAAGTATTAAAAACTTAAAAGTATTAAATGTCCTTGCCATACGACATTACTACTGTATAAACAACACAGTCCCTATGCATTTTTGAACGTCAGAAGTGTCACTGTCATTGTGACACATCACAAAATGGCTTTCATGCCTCACCTGTGCCTCACCTCACCAGCCAAACAGGCAGTCTAGGGAGCTGACATTGCACTTTCATTTCATTCGAAATTGTGAAGTGTTTAATTCCAAAGTGTGTAGTGTTTGACTTTGTCAAAGTTGAATTGTTTTTTTTTAATCAGAATTAAATGGACTTAATTCTGAATTAAATTTCTCATTTTTGCAACATTAACTTGGAAGCAACTAGTAGGATCGTCTGCCGTGTTGTCTTGTAGTGTGCTAATGCGTCTCTGTCCTGGTTGGGGCAGTACAGCAGGGGAGCAGGCCTGTGCTGCAGCAGGTGTGTGTGTGAACCCGTTCTCTTGAGCCCCCTCATCCCCCCAAGTGCCCAGGAAAATACTTACGGACTATGAGA
The DNA here is from genome assembly GCF_034702125.1 of Engraulis encrasicolus. Classification (NCBI taxonomy): domain Eukaryota; kingdom Metazoa; phylum Chordata; class Actinopteri; order Clupeiformes; family Engraulidae; genus Engraulis; species Engraulis encrasicolus. The sequence continues at coordinate 3,963,939 of NC_085860.1, forward strand.
GGTAGACCACACCACATTAAACGCAGACCCCAGCAGGGCCGTAACCAGACACTTGCAAATACCGAGGTCAAATAATGTGTGCTGTACTGCATATTGTATATTTAGAATGCTTCAAACACTTCAGTCAAACTCTTAAGTTTGTTTTCATTAATCACCGCCTTGAGGATAAATAGGGGTGGGAGTATACAGACTGAATTTATCATTGTTGATAATATATATCGATTTTCATTATAGATACATTTTACTGTACATTACTGAAAAAAATACAGAGGACATGACCTCTGTGTCCTCAATGGTAGTTACGACCATGGACCCCAGACACCCAAGTGTTATTTGTAAGAGCTATTACAAGTGTCTTGACAAGTTATTGTGTTTCTTTCTTATGTTTTTCCAGGATCATGAAGTTCTCTCTTTGGTTCGGATGAGCTCTTCGTCTTCAAGGCATCGTGCAGCTGTCATAAGCAGGAGGCTGAGAGTGTGGGTTACAGTATTGGATTTAGCATTTTGTTTTAAAACCTACTTTGATTTGCAACAATCCTTGTCAAAATCAAACATTGCTGTTCAATAAGAATGTGAAATCATAATTGACAGCGTTCATAAACAAGAATGAAACCACTGGAATTGTTCAAGCCGTGCAGGTTTGTTGCTTTCATCATCTTCATAGCCTCTCCACCGCAGTGTGTTTTTTTGTGGGGTTTTTTTCCAAACTTAAAAATAAAATAAAATAATGTTCATGCATTGTATGTCTTATTTCAGAAATACATGATTTTTAAAAAATGTTATTATATTCCTTCATATATACGTATAGCATCCATGGTCTTGTTGTGTTTGATGACATTTCAACCTTTTCCATCCATGCTTACATGACACAAATGTTAAAACATGACGTGACAACCCCCATAAATAGTCTTGCTGTGGAAAGATGACAGAAATGCCACATGGTCAGAAATATCATTTTTTGTTCCTCCTCACTGACCCCTCAGTTAAGTCAGTGGGTGGAAATCTCATCTCAGAAATCTCAGTTTAGGGAACTGTTTTGCTGTCTAGGCATATTTCAAATGATCAATGTCAGTATGATCAGTGTTAATCTAACTTTACCATTAGGTACCAAATGTACCAATTCTGACAGATTTGAATGAATGACTTCAAACACCATCATGATTCTCAATTCTGAAGAATTTAACGTGAATTGTTCACATTACATGATGCGTGTCTTGTTCAATCAATCATGACTATGTCATTTCCTGTATGATCTCAATCTGGTCTGTCCGTATAGCTCAGCGCTTTCACAATACCTCTCACGCCATACATACACCATTTCCCTTTTTTCTTGAGGCAGAGAAAACCTGTCATAGCTGTAGCCCATAGTGTGAGATCATATTACCAGTAGGCCTGCGTCATGGACCATGTGAGGGGCCTCTTTAGAAACTACACAGACCAATTGAACTCATCACCAACCTGCTATCAGGTCTCCCCACATGAACACCAAACCATAATCTTAATTTAAGTGGTCATTTTCTAAATAAGCAGCATTCTAAGTCTTTTTTTTATACTTTTATGTGCCACTGCAGGGCATTCTTAAGTAAGATTGAAGTGAAAGTGTCTACAATAATGTACCCAACAACAATGTTACAGTGAGTGGTTTAAAAAAACTCCCGCACACTGACCATTTCGCTGTTCTTTCTTTAATAAACGATGTTTCGGTACTAGACCTTCATCAGGCAATCTCCTGTGAGTGGTAAAAGTGGTCACAGTGAGTGGTAAAAACATTACTCTGTGACTGTTGATAATCAGGGGCGCCACCACCAGGCATGATGCCATGAGATTTACTGTTGATTTGCCAATGGGGCATTTGAGGCCCTTGTTAATCGCGTTATGTAATATGGGGCAGGAGGCACAATAGGCCCTACTAATATAGTATTCATTTCATTATTGGAGGACTGACCTTCTATCAGTGTATCAGCCCTTGATGATGAGAGAGACTTTGTGCAGGAAATGTGTGGTGGTGAGAGTTGGATGTGGTGAAGGCTAGGGTATAAGGCGGGGGTGTCAGCTGTGACCAGGCCTGGGACAAAATTGTCGGAAAGGGCTCCCTCTCAATACATACTATGTAATGGGGCCCAATTTTGGCCCAATTTTTGTCCCCCGAGCCCAGGACAACCAACCTATTTGTCCTCCCCGGTAGGCTTGCCTGTCAGTCAGGAAAGACAACAGCACTGTGGGAGGAAGCAGAGAGGAGGACAGGATACATGACCCCTTGAATCAGCCACCAGTGGGATTCGGGAAATACCACAATCAGACTTCTGCATTAATAAGGATGCGAGCACGGTGCTCTGGCTTTGTTTGGCATAGGCTATGTGTGGTCCTGTGTGAGGTTGAAGATACAGAGCACCTGCGTCTTCAGGTCAACCCACCTGAAAAGTAAAAGTGGCTATAGGGCCTTCATGAATGGTTGAATTGAACTCATGAATTGGCTTGGGCCTTTACACATGAAATGCAGGGCAGTCCTGTGAACCAGCCTATAGGCTAGGCCTACACTTTATAGAAATTGTGAGAGATTGTGAAAATGAGTCCCCAAATGTTGTGAAATGTTCCCCTAATAAAAAAAACACATAGGCGTATCAAGTGATGATTGTGCTTAAAAAAGAAATAAAAGAAATAATCACTTCACAAGATCTTTCCATTACAAAATGGCATGGTGGCTCTAGGGAGGTTTCCCCTGATTCATCACTATGGTGACGGCAGTTACTTTACCTAAGGTGACTGTTCGTAATTTACCGGGGGGGGAGGGCTGGTGCGTAGGGGGGGGAGGGCCATGATGAAAAAAATGAGGTGGAGGGGAGGGCCATGGCAAAAAAAGTCGGAGTTAGGGGGAGGGCCATGGGGAAAAAAACGAATTTATTTTATTTTATTTTCAATTATTTTTTTAAAATAATAATAAAAAATGCTCTGAAACACATCGCTTTGCGATGCAAGGTCCCGGGTGCATAGGCCTACATTAGCACTGAAGCATGTATCTGTAGTCAAAAAACTATCAGGTGCAGCTACTGTAGATTGCCCGCGCTGACTCTCTTTCACTGTAGGATTGCTAGTACTACGAAGGAACATTGAGCATCATAGAAAATGCCTGTGAGCAAATATCAAACTAGCTGAGGTGTAATAGGCCTATGGGCTAAACAGTTTGGGAAGTTTTGACAATGAATTGGATGGGCATTTCCAGAGGAATTTTGGAGAGGTGTTGTAGTCAACTGGTGGTCACAGCTTCTGGTAAGTCATGATTTTATTTATTGGCACCGCCGTGTGCTTTACATCTGTGTTCAATGGTCGCATAGCACCGCCGAGAGAGACGTTTGTTTTGTTTAGCTTGTGGTGTCAAGGTAGTAATAAAAGTAGTATTAACAGCGATATGTTGGCTTGGGCATGCATCAACATACACGGTCTTAAACCCATTGGAGGAGCTAACTTGTTGTGAGGAGAAGTCTCATCACTTTGGTGATCAAAAACGGACCAAGCAAGGAATTAGGTGAATTTAAAGTGCGACGGAAGAAGGGAATGTCACCAAAATTGTGCATCGTGTCAGGTAAGAAGTGACTTTTGTTTCTTGCGGTGGAGATTGGATTCATAGTAGCACATTGGTAGGCTAGGTCTTGCCTATTGCTGATGATGTCTATCTTAGCCTCGGAGTTGGCTATGGGGTTGTCGTGGTGAATCTATATCCAGGGGTGCAGATAACTTTTTTAGGCCGTTACTCATATGCGCACCAGCAAATGTTTTGGTACGCACCTCATCCGCGGGAAATAAAAGTCTACTGTCTGCAGGGTCGAAGGATAAAACATTATAACCACGTTTGAAGGCTAATGCAACTGGTGAAAGGTAGCCTAATCAAACGTGTTGTTAGTTTGATATTCTTTAAATCAATTAGCCTACATATGGTACATGTAATCTTCAAGTTAAGTGATTATTGTCTGGATTTCATCTGTTTTTGCCGATTTCGCCGTCATGCCTGTTAACTGATGCACAGAGGGGGAATAAACTTGTATGCGGTGTCCGTTTGGAATAGCCTATGGTGGGAGGAAGCTGACGAAATTAAGAAGTGGAGCTGGCCGGGAACTGCGTGTATTTAAGAAGCCACGCGCATGGATGCATGCTTTCCGTTTTTAACTTCTATGCATCGGAGTTGCCAATGAGAATGACGGGGTAGCGCGTCCATTCTAGGAGTTAACAGACGGCACAATTCCATAATGATGGAGGGAGGAGGAGAGAGCCAGGAGCTCAACTCGGTCGAGCTCGCGCTGACTGTCGTTAGATTTACAGTTGATATACGAGTGACATGTCTATTTTTAGGTATTCATGAGAAAACGGGACACATCGCGTCCCTTACCTGTTCAACATGGAACGCATGCTTTCACAACCACAAATGTAGTGCCAGTCCCTTGAAATGCGGAATCGTTCAAGGAACTGGCACTACATTTCTGTCCGCTCATCATTATTAGCCTCAAGCCACGGCACTTGGAGCCACTTCTCGGAAAGTTTTGTTTTTTAAATCTCTGACTCAATTTTCTTTGCTGTTGACGAAACTCCAAAGAAACTGATTAGGCTACTGTTGTCTGTTTCTTTTTGGACATGTTTGACCATTCACCAACATCAACAGTCTGTTGAGATAGTCAGTACGCAAGTGCGCTGTAGTGACCGAGGTGGCAGTACGCATTGCTAATTTTTGGTGCGCATGCGCACCTGCGTACCAGTTATGTGCACCCCTGTCTATAGCACAGCCGATGGTGTGCGTGGCTTGTCTATCATAGGCCAATAACTGTTGCCAAAGTTGACCGCGGTGTGAAATGGCTGTGCTATTGTTAGATGTTTTGGACTTTTGTAGTGGTGGCGATTTGTTCCTTTTGCCTCTTGCTGCTGATTTGACCACCGTTTAGCGGCACCTTTTAGTGCGTCTTGAATATGGCCAACGCCAAATGCAAACTGGGCTTTCACACTCTCCCTGTATCAATAGCCAGCAATGGCACCAGCTGCTTTGGCGCTTAACCTACTTCTCTCGCCGATCACAGCACAAACTCTTTGGCCGTCAGAGTGTAATCACATTCGGGAAGCAGTAGGCCTATGCCTGTCTCTGTGTGCGTGCATGCTTTTGTGCGCGGGCACAAATTGTTTCAAAGCCCGGTCACCTCTCACAAGTGCATCGCATAGCCTAGTCATGCATTTCTACTAATTTCACACATTGTAGACTGCCCATGGAGAAGAGAGAAACTGTCACGGCAGCGCGATTTGCTCTTGAACACGCCCTCACCTCCACATTAGGTGCGCGTTTCCCTTCCACAAGAAGAATAATTTTGAAGTGAAATGTTAAACAAAAAAAGGTAAAATCTAGTCATCCTTGGTTAGGCTACATAAAACATGAAGAAGTTAGTCAGATGGGATTCGCCATTCTTCATCCTAAAATTGATTAGAATGCAGGAAATTGCATCTAAAAAAACATTTTTTTGGGAGAGGACTCCCAGACCTCCCGCTGACCACAGCACCCCCTGGTCAAAATGAGTTCCTGCGTCCCTGCAATGTGTCTTGGTGACAGTGGAGTTAAAAGGCATCCCATGCAGCCGCAGTGGTAGATTCTAGCGGCTTCTCATTTGTATCCACTGATATCGATAGCACATAATAGTGCAGACAACCGCCCTTGATGTAGGCTACTCTGACTGTTGTCATGATGGTTGTTCATCTACCAATTTTACATATTACATTTTTGTACCTGTAGGGGGAGGGCCATGGGAAAACAAAATTGAAGTGGGGGGAGGGCCTCGGGGAAAAAATTGAGGTGGAGGGGGGGGCCATGATTTTTTTTTTGACCGGACTTCCAGCGCACCAGCCCTCCCCCCCCGGTAAATAACGTACAGTCCCTAAGGTGACAACAGCTTCCCCCCTCAGGCTGGTAACACAACAATCTCGACTCACCAGTCAGAAAGGTTGCCTGCTGGATGAACTAAGCAAGCTGCAAGCAGATGAACATTACTCTGAACATCAGTAAGGCAAAGGGCATGTTCTTCTTATAAAAACAAGGGGTAGACTCTAACAGCAAACATTAAAATTAGACATGAATCCATTGATATAGTTAGGCTACTATTCAAATATCTCGACGTTACACTTGATTCCAACCTCAACATCAAAAAACATATTAAAAAATGACCAAAAAAAACCCAATTAAATATAACTTGGGAAAATTTTAGACATACTGTAGATCACTTCCGGATTTAGCCAAAACATGCTCTCATCTTTTCACAAATCTCATATTGCATCACCTATTGGGGACAGGCCAATGAATCTACCACTAGACCATTAAAATCACAGTATAAACATGCTTTGAGTGATTTGTGTATTGTTTTTATGTGTATTTTCATTTGTTTTTGATTGCAGTATTTTATTATTCTATTGTTTTTTGTTTTATTTTAATGCCAGGGACAACAGATGCAAATTAGCCTAAGGCTAACTGGTACAGTGCATGGAATGGAAATAGTTATGGTCCCAATACACTGCATTGAGTTGAATGATTTCTACTTTGTAATGTTGATGAGGCATCCCACAAGTGAAGTCTGATGCGCAACTGGTTCAGAACAGTTTGTAACCTGTGCTCTGTATAAAAGCATGCTCCTCACTGCCTTATGCCTTAGTTAAGCTCAACATTTTACATTTAGGTCTGGCGTTCTCTCATAACATTCTGCGTTATTGAAGCTCCTAGGTGCGTCCCACAGAGCGTCTCGTGCTGGACGTTGCGTCCAGCTCCCCTAGTGGTGCGCTCAATTACTGACAGCGCACCTCACTCACTTCGACTTTCGACACAGCAGCCCACACAACAGTGGTGGTGGTGGTAGTGCGAAGTTAACAGAAGGAAAACCAGCAGTGTGTGAAATTGCACGCTAACGACGAATGAGCCTTGTCCTGATAATTCATGGATGAATTATCGATCATAATGTGAGCTATTTCTCCGAAGGAATCCTTTGGATTATGGTGGAGGCGACTGGAAAATTGTGAAACTGCTTCCTTTGGGGAAAATGATGAGAACAGGTAGGCTGATAAGTCTTCAGTGATTTTTGAGCAGTGGTTGCTGGCGACACGGTGGGTAGTTATTGACTGCTAAGTTTTCTGTTTGGGTTTTTTGATCGAAGTATTTTCCCCAAACAATACAATAATCTACTCTCCACAGTACGGTACGTTTCTCACAGCGTCTCTGAAATGTGGTGGAAAGAGCAATGTGTTGGGATCATAAAATGTGGTATAGAGGACATCTTTCGCATCGTGAAAGGAGTGGAACTCCAGCGCAACTCAATTTGACACTTTTGGACACCGAACAGTGTAAAATTATAAACAAAGATGTTCTTATGTAGCCCCAAAGTACCAACAAAAGGTTGTTTGTCCTAAATGTAAGCAAGTAGGTTCAAGATTATGCCATTTGTGGTTCCACCGTTACTGTACCTTTTTATATAGGCCTATTTATACATTTTTTTCTTCACTTTAGGCCTACAGAATATCCTCCTGACTACCAGCAGTTCATTTTTGTCCTCTCTAGAGGACATTTGTAAACTGCAATATCTCCCACCCCATACACACTACTGTACTAACTCCCAATGGTCTTTAAAGAGGACATCCAGAGCTTTCCAATGTTACCATGTGTGTAGGGGTGGGGTTTTGGGAACTTTCTATTTCTTTGCAAGGAAAATGGTGTCCATTAAAAATAGGCCGCTTTTGGTTAAAGGGAAAGTAAATGCATAATACTTTAAAGTGGGCAATTATTGTCTTAAAACATCATCTTTATATGTTATTTCAATCTCTTCAGAGTACAATTAAACCATTTCTAAATTAATGTAACATTATTTAATTCCCATATTTAGGCGTTAAAGAAATGTCCTCTAAAATGGACATTGGTAGTGACATCTTCCATTTTGTTAGTATTTTTCCAGTCAGAAAGTCAGTATCAGAATCAGAAGGAGAGACACTTTACAGCACATTATTGATAAATAATCCTAGATGTGATGTTTGAGGAAGATGCTGAAGATTCAGAGACCTCTTAGGATTCATTTCAAGCAGGAAAAGTAGAATCAGAACAAGCAGAACGTTTCCTGTTGATGCGTTTGTCGCCCCATGTGGAGCATGACTCTGATGTGTGTCTGAACTTTGCAGGACAATATTTCAACCAAAAATTAAATTAAGACTAAATTAATCCTATAGACATGAACACATGTTTGTTCCAGAGATAATAACCCATATTTCACACATCAGAACTATAAAATTAGTCAACTCTGGTGAAAGTTCTCAGTTGAGGGACCACATGTCATTCAAGCTTCAACTGCAAGTCCAGTTGCTTAAAACAAAATTGCTTTGACTTGAGATGACCTGCATGAATGATAATGGTCACAGACACATCCAGTTTCCACCTCAAACCAATAAAACACTCATTGTTAACTCATAAATGCTCAAATTTACTAATAATTAAACTGATTGTTATGCCTTTTCATCCAGATTGATTGATAGCAATTAAGGCACATTTTCAATGTACGGCCTTCCAATGTCCACTGTAGTGGACACATTAAATCTTTAAAATAAAAAATAAAAATTCGAAAAAAATGTTGTCAATCTCATTTTTTGCCTTCAAACAATTGGGGGAGTAAAAAAAAACAAAGATTTTAAAACTTTTTTTCCCCTGGTAGTCAGGAGGATATTATAGGCTAAGTATAAGAAGGAAACACAGACATTTTAACTAACTTTGTGAGAGATTTACAGAGACTCTCTTACATAATCTTTCATTTGGCATTTGTTTGATCCCTGGTTTGGTCAGGGTTTACACAGACATCATATGGTATGCCATTCACACACTGAAATTCCTCACCATCATTGCCAAGTTTTAATCTGGTGTATTCTTTTTTTTTGCTCAGTTTCAGAAAAGCCACCTTTGGCCCCCAAGCCAAAAGTCGCCCAGAAACTCAAGCTGAAGCCCCCACCTGTTGCACCCAAGCCAGACGGTCCTTCACTGTGCACTTCTCCAGAGACGAAAAGAACCAAGCCGCCCATTGCACCGAAACCATGTCTTTCACAAAACTGCAGCAGCTCCGTACAAGCTCCGGCTTCAAAGACTGGTTCTTCTGCATTGACACACGAGAAGCTGGATACTGTGAACAATGTTGGCCTGTTAAATTCAAGAAATTGTGTGCGTGTAGGGACAAAGAAACCAGAGTGGGATTACATAATCCCAATTTGTGTGTGCAATCGAGACAGTTGTCTACAGTGCACGCCAAAAGAGAACAGCAAACAAGCAATAATAACAAATGGTGGAGATCCTGCAAGGTGCCAGTTGAACGGGACAAGTGAAGGATTGAAAAAGCCTCCAATAAGGCGGCAAAATAGTCCTGACAAAGACTTATGTGCACCTGACACCAAAAAGGATCAACTCGGTAAGAATACAAATGGCACCTGCACAAAATCTCCCACCATCCTCAGTGACAGTAATCACCTTCCAAGAGCTCCAAAACCAGAGCAGGTGGGCACTGTTGAGAAGCTCATCAACAAACTCAGTGCATGTCAGAGGGGTGTGGAGTCCAGACCTAAACCCACTCCTCCTCAAGTGCAAAGGAGTAAAGAAATCAACGGGGACACTCAGCGTCCACATTCATGGGCCCCTGTAGAACTCTCAGACAGTCACGGGTTACCATCCGTGTCCACTAGCACAAAGAATATTAACCTCAAAGATGCCCCTGGGCGCTCTCCTGCCATCCCAGCTGCCCCGCAGAAGGCACTGCCAGTACCAGTGCCCAGGAAGTCATGGTTGATCCTCCCAGGTGGTCTTGAGGTCAAAGACGAGAGCAGAACGTCCAGCAATGTGGATCTTTCAGAGAAAGCATCAGCAGATTTGAATGACAGTGATGACATCTATGAAACGGTTGATGCTGACTATGTGGATTTACAAGAGCCGGTGCCTGCTTTGAGGAAAAACTTTCTACACAGGCCTGCACAGAATGGGCAAAGGGACCGGGATTACTATGAATCGACTGAGTATTCAGTAGATAATGACAATGACATTGAGGAGGAAGGTGAGCACTCTGGCTCGGTTTTCAAACCCAAACAGCCAAAGCTCTCCAACCCTGTCACCGTGGCAAGGAGTAAGAGTTCAGTCCATCAATGGTCACCAAAGCCATCCCAGGGAAGGCAACTACATCCATCATACATCTTCTCCCCGAAAATAAAGAGAGAGGAGCAAGCAGCTAAAGACAACCAGAAATGTCTGAGTAGCACTCCCCCAAAAGACATGGATGGTAAAAACAAGTCTAGTGGAAAGCAAGTGTCTAATTTCAGTCCTGGCAACACAAAGGGGAAACGGTTTGGCCAGGGTCTGATACCCAGAGCCAAGTCCTTCACATCCGTGGATCTGCTTCGCCCAGATGGAAACAAGAAAATCACCTTCCGGAAGTTCCTGGACATCAACATCTCTGTCAAGAAGCTGCCCAAGATGTTGACCAAACGGGGATCAGTTGCGGAATGCTCATCAGTGGATATGGAGGAGTCAGTGGATGCGGACGTGGAAGGAGAAGGAAGCCCCACTCCTGTGAAGGCCAAACCAGTGGCCGGGGCACGAAAGTTCTCCTGTCCAATTATCAGCACGGAGCAGAGCGTGGACGGGGATGAGTTCTTCCCAGGAGCAGAGGATGCCGTGGAGTACGAGAACTTCCCAATCTATGAGGACATTCCAGAATACATGAACATTCCGAACTCGAAAGCTCCAGCGAAGACTTCAGCTCCGTCCTCGACCTCAGAGAGATGGCCCAATGCCTCCTGGACCAAATCTGAGGAGAGCCTCTATGAAGAGCAGGAGATTTACGAGCCCATTGGAGAGTATGTGGATGATGTGCCAGAGCACAATGGATATGAGAGGTAACAGTCATCAATCATGATCAAAGGTTTAGAATAGAATGATATGGCCTCGTTACATTCATCAACGAACATAAGGATACAAGATGAACATATACTAGGTTAGGCCTAAAGGAGATGCCTTTACTATTGCCAGGCCGTTTCAATGTCCATATCCTAAGTCTTATTTATGGACAACAAAATGCTTGTCTGGATTTGTGAAATGTCACACCTAGCACTTGTCTCGTTATAGCCTTGCATTGGGTGGTCAGTCAGTGCAATGGTTGGTAGTTTGTAAACGGCTGGCAATTTAGGGCCTGAAACTTAGCATTGGGCTTGCACATCCACACCTTAATTCCTGTATCTGACCCAGTTATTATGATGAAATGGGGAAATGGCGTGAGGTAAGTGACAAGGCGAGGCGTGATGGCCTCTAGAAGTATGCCAGGTATGCTGTAGATACATTGCACATTTCAAATAGTGTCTGACAAGTTCTTTCACTTTCTGATGATGCCCTGCCGGGCTTTCCCTATTCAGAGTGTTGTTGTGTCAATAAAGTCATGTAGGATCACACCTAGTCTAGCCAACAACGATTTATTTAACATTTTCTTCTTGTTGTCATAACATAACAGATTATGACTCAGGGTTCATACTTTGCACATGAAGAAATCTGGTGCTAAGTAGAAAGCCCCCCCCCCCAACACCGTTAAGAGGCTTGTTTGGAAATGGGGCTCCTGAACAGATCATGTTCACCACTTCAGCTAAGCTACTCACTGCTGTGGTTTGCTGAGGTTGGATGCTTTGAGTGTTCATGCCCTGGGCTTTGGCTGACCTTAGGATGAGGTCAATGATAATCTGGTCTGTCAGATCAATTGGTTACAATACACAAAAGGATCAATTATTGTACTGCTGCTTAGATACTGTACAGATCATCATGACCACATGCGTCACATTGACCCTTGAGGTTTGTTATATTTCTTGTGTTTGTGTTGAGTAACAATGACCTATGTAATTGTGGTAAGGGCTCTCATTTGTACATATTAATGAGATTTTAATCAATTTTAATTAATCAGAATTAAGAGCATTGTGCTCCACTGAATTAGGTCTAAAATCTAGACACTGATTACACAGAAATGTGTAGCAATTATTTACTTCCCAAAATGCCCCTGCAAAAATCAGTCAACATTCATCTCCGTGGGTTTAGAGCCACGTGTCTGTCTCTGTTCTTTCTGACTGTCAGACTGTGTGTTTTGACCTGGAAAGTATGGATGGTGGATGTGGGTGGCACGTGGTTCATACTTGTGTCTGCCTCTCTTTCTGTGCAGGGTTTCCCCCAGCACTGTATTAGTTAAGGCGGCCATCTTGACAACAACACGCCATCCTCCCACCTTCACCAGGTCCCCTAAAAACCTGCATTATAATCTAATGTCTAAAGCTGCATCGCACAGACTCTTTGATTAATATGCTTTTGTAGAGTTTCGCATCATGTTTCAAATGAAACTGCTCAACATAGCCTGATGGTTGTACCCCTCTGATATCGGCTAGCCTACGTCCTTACCCACCTTGACCAGTAAATGTTCTGCAGGGAACACTGCTGTCTGTGCAGTCTAACAGATGTGCTGTGTGTTTGAGCAGGGACAGTGTGGAGTACGATGTGGACCATTCTGAGGAGGAGGCGTATCCCACTTCTGAGGACGAGGATGACAGGAACTCTGACTCCAGTAAAGAGGAACATGAGGGTAGTCAGGTGTGTCTCTCATGGGTGAGGGCACTCAGTGCGCCTCCATGGCTCCCCCTCCACAAATTTTATGTTCTCACTATAATCTCACAAACACTCACTGAAATTTGCACGAGTGAAATTCTAGAACTGCAGGGGAAATGTGTATTCTTCAAAGGGTTAATGAGTTAAATGCGGTCTGAAAGTATTCAGCGTCAGTGCCAGGCTTGACAGAGTTTGTTTACAAGAATAAAATATAGTCTTTCGCTTTGTTTCATTTCAAAAAAGTGTTAGGTTATGGTTAAGACTCCTTAATTTCTTCTGCTATCAGGCCTGTAAATGTAGAGATTGATTGAGATCACAGTGACAGACGACTGACCGGGTTTATTTCCCAGTGCTTTATGTGCTGAAGAAATTGAGGTGCTTATTATGTTTGTAAATTTGTATCATACAGCACTTCTTTGAACTTTGGGCAGTCGTGAGTAAGTGGTTAAGGCATCAGAGTTGTAGCCCAAAGGTTGTCGGTTCGACTCCCGAACCGCCAGGTTGAGCACTTTCACTTCATTTTTACTCCTCATAGGAAAGTTTATAATGTCCTGCTGTGTTTTTTTATTCCTTTACAGCATGCTGGGGGAACCAAGAAGAACAAGGTGGCTCATATTGCCAGGGAAATAATGAGTTCAGAAAAAGTGTAAGTCATTAAACTAAAGCAATATAACAAGGTAACATTTGCGGTGTTCCTATCTACCTGAGAAATGGTAATCATCTCATCTTCTATTCCTCTATTAGGTTTGTGGACGTCCTGAAGCTGCTCAATACCGTGAGTATATATTAGCACAGCTTAGTTGTTTTTGTTTTATTATTATTATTATTTTATTTATTTTATTTTTTTTGGGGGGGGGGGGGGGGGGGGGGCAGTGTTGCCAGATTGGGCGGGTGCCCGCCCAATTGGGCTACTTGGGATGAGCGTCGGCGGGCAAAAACGGGAAAAATTGGCCATTTGGCGGTTTTTTCAGCCGTTTTGGGCCCATAGAAGTCAATGTAATTTGTTGAATTTGGGCGGAATTTAGCGCATTTTGGCGGTTTTTGAGAACCTTTTGGGCGGGATTTGGTCAGACACATCTGGCAACGCTGGGGGGGGTGCCTTTATTAGGATAGGACAGTGAAGAGTAGGACAGGGAATGAGTGGGAGAGAAAGAGAGGGGAGGTTCGGGAAATTACCTTGCGCCTGAATCGAACCCTGGTCCCCGGCGTGACAGTTTGAGTCGCGGCAGGGCCAAGCACTGCTCAGTTGTACGGCATATTCTTGAGGCCGGATTGTTAGTTTCATATTGCCAAGTGTGTAGGAGTGTCCTCTCTGGGTGTTTTATATCTGGCGTACTGTATTCAGCAGCATGGGAGACAGTTGCCCTGTGTCTTGGAGGATTATTTTGACAGTCGGGTCACGCCCCATACAACACACACATGCCCAGTTTTTGCTCTCAGGGACAAACCGAATTGCTGGCATTTTTGTTGGTTTTCTCCAGCTCGTCTGTGGTTGAATGAGGGCCCCAAAATTATCCATAAAAGAGCAACTCCGTCTGGGGCAACTGGTGAACTTTATGCCCTCTAGGCTTTGTTTTGACCAGACAAGAGAAATGTTTCAACTCCTTGTGATGTGGTACTGTGAATGTAGGACATTGTAGGCAGTGTTTGCACCCAAGCAGAAGACTTAACCGGGACATTTTCCCTTTTGTAAAACAATGTGGTCCAGCAAAACGTAAATGCCAGGACTCCATCCACAGCAGACCACAATACAGCACTTTATTGCCTTGTGTAGTCACAAGAACAAATAAAACCCCAAGACATCATGTATGGCTGTCACTTCAATGTCAGATAAGTTGTAGCAATACACCAGCTTGTGTGCAAACACTTCAGTGCATATCCAGAAGGACATATGGCTGTGACGAATGATTCTCATTCATCCATGGCTTCCATGTCATTCATGTCTGTCCTTTTGGGGGACTAGTAGGGATGCATTCCAATATGCTACCTTGCGTCCTCCACTTGTGCTTGTGGTCTCGCCCCGTCTTCTATTCTGGCCCCATCTCCGTGGAGAAAACAATAAAGTTTCCCTGCTGTCAGCCTAGCCAAAACAATTTTTGGGGGACTATTCTTCATTCACCATCCAGTTTGCAAATGAGAAAATGACTTTACAATTGAGCTTTTGCGAGATATTGAAATATAATGCTGCTGTCAGTGATGTCATCACAACATATTACTTCCTGATACGAGGCCACAAGCACAAGTGGAGGATGCAAGGTCGCATATTGTAACTCACCCTAGGACACTGTGCTATGTGATGGCTTGGCTGCAGACGGACTTGAGTTGCATGTCTCGTACATCCGTTCAGGAGGAAGGTAATGCTCAGTAGAGTCTGTTTGAAGCACGAGTGGTTTGAAGGATTTGGAGAAACCCGTAAACACTAATCCTTTGCCCAGTGCTGTACGCAAGACTGAGCACTGTGTCCTTTGAAACCGCAGAGCACCTCGGCCCCTGGTAAGCTGTACCAGGCGGACCTGTGCATTCCAGCCCGTACTGTTGTTACGCAGTGCAGTGCAAGTCTGCAGTGTTGGTTCAAAATCGCACAGTTGAATTCAATACTCATGGTGTTGTTGGTCCTACTCCCTCAGTGTTAAATTAACAACATTTAGTGTGAAGGCTGCAGAAGAAACCAGAGGGCAGCGAGTACTACATGACCTCAGTCCAATATCCTGTTGACATGACCAAGAATGAGTATCGAGACTAGAGATTTTGGTGGCATCATGTTTTTCAATTCACTTTTTAACCTGGTGCACCAATTTCAATCTTGTTTTATTGGCATAGTTCTAAACATGTTCCTGTGAATAGCTGATGTTGCTCATCAATAAGGTAATCTGTTGATACGCTGTGTGTAGTTTGCCTTTTAGGATAGGATGAATGAATTGCTAGTAACAACCATCCATAGTAGTTATATGGGCAGATTAGCCAGATGAGGTTGTGACTTCCTTGTTGCTCTTCAAAAGGTAGGGTGCACACTGGGTATACGCTCCAAAAAAATACGTTCTCGCTCTCATTAGGATTTGATCAACGCCAGAATGAATTGCTACCAACCGTCTCTAGTATCTCTGTGGGCAGACCAGACCAGACTAGCCAGATAAAGATCTGACTCCTACTTGTTGTGTCTTCACAGGATTTCCGAGATGCCGTAGCTCAGGCGTCTCAGCAGGCGGGGAAGCCGGTAATTGAGGATCGGACCTTAAACCAGATCCTGTACGATCTACCTCAGCTCTACGAGCTCAACCAGGACCTGCTCAGAGAGCTCGAGGAACGCGTGGCACGATGGTACCCATAAACCCTGCGTAATCTTGTGTTTACACACCCAGTCCAGCATGCCACATGCATGGCTCCAAACATACTGAGTTACGTACTGTACGCACATACTGTTGTGCCCTGAGGAAAGTTTGGCCATTTAAAAAGCAAAAGGGATTTAAGTGTGCCAACATTTTTGTTCCAATTTCACCCCATTTTGTTAATGTCTGGCACTTTTTAGTTGGGAGTGTGTTGTAATCCGTTTAAATGAACACAAAGCTACTGTTGCTCAGTGTTGGGAATATCTTGCATCAGCCCAATGGCCTTAACAATCCTTATTAAGAAGGATACAGCATTACTATAAGGATACACCTTTAGTACCAAAGCCAAAGAAACCAATTGTTATTGACATAATAAGAACCTGAATTGATACCTGTATAAAAGTACCGTACATGTTTGTTGTTACAGGGATCAACAGTGCCAGGTGGCTGACATCTTTGTGAAGAAAGGGCCGTATCTGAAAATGTACTCCATGTATATCAGGGAGTTCGACAAGAATGTGGCCCTGCTAGATGAGCAGTGCCGGAAGAACTCAAGCTTCGCCGCCGTCGTGAGGGAATTTGAAGTAAGTCAGTCAACTAGGCCAACCTGTTTGGCCAGGTGAGGCATATGGTGAAACGAAAGGTTTGTTTGGAAACACTGTGTGTGGGAGTGTGGGTGTCTGGGGTTAGTAATGATTTTTCCAAATGACAAAGTTTGAGTAGAATAGAAAGCCTATTGTCATTACGGATTGCACAATGAGAATTAAAGTCTCCCCTCAAGGTACACGCAGCACAATGTATGAAAAGGTATACGGAAGTTCTGACCAATTCCTCTGTTTTTGTTTTTGTTTTGTAATCCCACAGGCAAGTCCACGTTGTGCAAACTTAGCACTGAAGCATTACCTACTGAAACCCATTCAGAGGATACCACAGTACCAACTCCTGCTCACAGGTGCAGAGGCACTGCAATACATGAACATACAGTACAAATGGCGGGGGTCAGACTTTGGTAACATGCTCAGACTTAAATCCCCCCTAATCAATGGATGGAATTGGCATTCTGGTTAACACCCACAGTCTTAGCCAGCTTTAGAGTATGTACTGTATTTAGTGAGTTCTTTCTTGGTATGGCGCACATTTCTTGACTCAATAGAACCAAGTAGAAAATGTGCTGGCTTACGTCAGCTGTCATATGTTCTGACTGTGTTGTCCACGGGACATGTTCTGAGTCCAGACTTCAGCCTGGGCTACTTCTCAGCGACTAGACACCGGTAGAAATGTATGATGGTCATTAAGTCTCGTTGTTAAATCAAGTTATTAGATTTTGTTTTCTTTAGACATGTTTTCCTTCTCCTATGTGTGTTTAAACGCATACACTGTCAAAACATGTGAGGTCAAGGAAAAAACTTGAACATGTCTGAACCAAACGAAATCTTGACTAGACCCAGGGATGATAACTAGAGCCGTTTAGATTTCTTTTTTTTTTTTTGGTGCACAAAGTGATTCTGATGCACGCGCGTCTTCCTCAGTTGATACATGTAAGAAATATGTATTGTGATGTACTGTGTAACATATTTCAGAAGAATCATTTCTGTTAAAAAGTCTACTCATGCAGGAGGAAAGAAGTGCCACACACTCCCGAGTTGCATAAAACAGGTTTTTAATGTCGGCCTTCCTCGCACGTGACCTGAGGAAGGCCGACAGGCCGAAACGTTGTCACATTAAAATCCTGTTTCATGAAACTCGGGAGTGTGCGGCACTTCTTTCCTCCTGCAAGTGTTTTACTGGTTGCCAGCACCTCCTTTTCTGGTGTGCGTTTTGCACCTCCACTCAAAAAAGTCAGCTCATAACATAATCCCATGAGTTAATCCGGTGAAATATGCTGTTGTTTACATCATGTTCTTCCATTCCAAGAGGTTAACTCATGGATCCGTGGCCAAATAACTGACTTGGGTGTTGGGCGTTCCTTGGCGTTGTAAAACTGCTATATCAAATCTGATTACGAAGTCCTTTAGCGTATTCCAAGAATTGTAGCATGAATTACAGTTTAGTTATTTAACATAGTTTATTTCATTGAACTCTAATCAACTACTAATTCATCTTTTCTCCAGAGTATTTGAAGAATCTCACAGAAGAATCTTCAGACTTCAAAGATACACAAGGTAGAGTTGCTCACTACTATATTTAGACTCATCATTAATGCTATCTTAACTCGTATGCAAATTAATAGTGGATACCTATTATTTAACAAATATATTACAATGAAATTCTTTTTCATCATTTGATGTTCTCTGCTTCTGGCGCAGCTGCTTTGAATATTGTGAAGGAGGTGGCGAATCATGCTAACGACATCATGAAACAGGGGGTGAGTGAGTGATTTAATTTCAACATTCACTGGAAAATGATTCGTAGGTGCATATTAACTGGCTTTTATTTGACATTTTGTTTGCCTCATTTTCCCAGGACAATTTCCAGAAACTCATGCAGGTGCAGTGCAGGCTAACTGGTCATCACGAGGTGGTCCAGCCTGGCAGGGTGAGTTGCTCATCTTCAAAGCAATGAGGCTGTCAGAGGTCTGATGCTATTAATAACACTCAGTAGGCTGTGTCAGCCGCATTTCACAAAATGAAACTCTACAGTCATTACCAGTTTAAAATTTGAAGACTGCATTCATTTCCCTTATTCATGTAAAAATAGTTCAACAAATTTGCATCGGTAGGCTTTACATATTGCGTACAGAGGTGTCAATGGGGGGGTCAGAAAACCTGATCCAACCAAATCTTGATCAGCTGATTGTAGTAAGCACTCAAGCCTGGCAGATGGTGGTAGTAGGCTGAGCTAGATGGAATGATTTGGAGTTCTTGTCTGACATCACTGCATGTGATTCCCCTTTTGAATAGTGTTCATCTCTGCCGGATATGCACTGGAAGTCACCACATCCTTAATGTCTCGTGTGACAGAGTGGTTGGGCAATAGCGGCCAATGGAATAAACGTTGGGACAAGCAGCTGTATTGCAGCGGCCTCTTTCATTTCCTGTCAAAGCTGATTACTCCCCTTCCACAATTTTCAATTATATGCTTTTTGTCTTCAAATTGAGGAGGGAAATAAAAGTATCAATGCTATTTGAAAGCTGACAAAGTAAAGGTTTGGTGGTGGATATCCGACCCTGCTGACTCCATCAGATGATGTTTGATACTGACGGCTGTCTGTCGTTCTTCACAGGTGTTCCTAAAGGAGGGTATACTGATGAAGCTTTCAAGGAAAGTCATGCAGCCCCGTATGTTTTTCCTGGTAAGTCAGTGCAACTCAAAGCAATCTGTTCTTGATAGCTTAGGCTGACATCTAGTGGAGAATGCTATGCAATACATGCTTAGAGCAGATTGGCATTTATACTTCCATTTCCACTACAATAAACAAAATACAGTATACTGACATGGGCGATACTGGACTAGTTCATGAAATGACTTGCAATGTAATAATGTCCACAATCCTCTCTATTCCTCATCTCTAGTTCAATGATGTCTTGTTGTACACAACTCCGGTCCAGTCGGGCCAGTTTAAGTTCAACAACACTCTTTCTCTGGCAGGAATGAAGGTGAGGTTGTGCAGTCTTTTGCAAATCACCCCATTCTGATGAAATGGTTTACTATATGACAGTGAAGTGTGAGTCTGTTTGACATTGCTTGATTGATCTATGACAATCCGATGCACAGGTCACGAAGCCCAGTCAGGAAGGATACCAAAATGAGCTGAACATTGAGAGTGTTGAACGCTCCTTCATCCTGTCCGCAAGGTAAGAGTAACAATGTCAAGGTCTTTAAATGTGTCTTGTTGCCATATTTGAGAAACTTACTCTTTAAGGGTCAATGAGACTTTCTTTTTCATTCATTCACTATTGTAACGGTCTTGTACTGTACAGTGGTAGTAATTTAAGTATGTGTCTTGTAAATGTGTCTTTGTTTGGCGTATTGTTAGTTCGCAAGATGTAGATTTAATGATTTTGTCTTCTCTTAGTTCTGAGGCAGAGCGGGATGCCTGGTTGGAGGCCATCTTGAGTGCTATTGCGGAACACACCAAGAACATGATCACCTTCATCACGAGCAAGGATGAGGTTAGCGGCTATACCTCTACTTTGGTTATTCTGTGATAGGCTTCATGTCTTGATGACTGCTACATTCGTTTTCATATAGGGCCTTCAGAGCTCACTTTGGCTCATAATAATACTAGTTATCATAAAAATCGTAATAATCATAATAACCATAATAATAATGAAAACATTAATAAAGAAAACATTAATAATAAAAAAAAAATCTTACTGATCTTACTGTATTAGGAGATGATTGGCTGTAATTTGTGATTTCCTGTTGTAGGTGGACGGGCTGGGTTCCAAGGCTCCAATCTGGATCCCTGACCCGCGTGCTACTATGTGTATGATCTGCACCTGTGAGTTCACACTCACCTGGAGGCGTCACCACTGTAGAGCCTGCGGAAAGGTCAGGTGACATCTATTTTCAGATCGGGGGGTGTAAAATCAGTGCATTTTTTTAGATTGTCATGATCAAAATGCTTGTTTCCAATTCACAAAATAGTCATTTTTCATGAATACTTATCACCCCCATCAATTTGAAATATTTCTATCCGGTTTAAAATTTCACATTACTTCATCGGTCCCCAAACTTTTTCCCCTGCGCACCCCCTTGCACATTTCAATGTGGTTCGCGCACCCCTTAAGTGAATTTTACACAGCGCCGATTATGTAGATTGATTTTGGGGAATGCTCATTTCCAATAGACCTGACGTTTTCTCTGCCATCATTACAATGGAACTTGTTGCGTTACAAATGTAGGAGTTATAAATTACACTTCAGATGGACTTTTACAACATACAAATCACCAAACAATTAAAAACAACTTCATGTTCTTCAACTTCATGCTGTATAAAAAAACACATCGGCCATTGCTCTATTCAGCTTGCGCACCCCCCTGTGTGAGGCCGCGCACCCCCAGGGGTGCTCGCACCCCAGTTTGGGAAACCCTTCTTCAGTGTATACATGAAGGGGATCCAAGCCCCATATTGATATACCATACTGAGGGGCATAAAGCACAAATTGTGATTTTATTTTACTCGCTATGTCATGATCACAAAAGTGACGAGTATCTTATTACCACTTCTCAGTCCTTGCAAGTTTGTGAAAGAGAAGGGAAATCTTACACAATGGACTTGTAAATACAAGTGACGTCATACCTGCAACTTTTAACTGCAACTGCAACTTTTTGTTTGATCCAGTAACACAGAGACTGATAATATCAGAAATGTTTTATTACTGTGTGTTTATGTGGCTGACTTGCACTTTGCTAACATCCCTCTGCTGTATGTTTGCCAGGTGGTATGTCAGAACTGTTCATCTAACAAACATCAGCTGGAGTATCTGAAGAATCAGCTGGCACGAGTGTGCGACCAGTGCTTTGACACGCTACAGAAGAGGACATCAGAGCAGAAACGTGGCCTAGGTATTATACTAAAGCACAGGAACAGACACCAAGATCCATACTATACGTTACCAATGCAACAAAGTGGGAATCTATTCTGGTCTCCTAAGTGGGCATGACTTTTCCATTGAACGCCATTAATTCTGAGCCCCCGCCAGTCTCATAAAGGGGCGTGGCAGCCATGTGATGGCAGCTTAGAACCTTACGTCATATTGATTTCAATAGAACCTTACGCCATATTGATTTCAATAGAACCTCACGTCATATTGATTTCAATAGAACAATACATCATTCATGTCATAGCGATTCCAAGAGAAACTCCTAATGAACGGTCTCTTCCTTATCAATCATCTCTTGCGCCGCCATGTGGGGGAAGGGTAGGGCCAAATGGTGATAGTGGGCCCTTCGAAAGCTGTTAATAGGTCAATGAAGGTTGTTTTTTTAGTTGCAGACGTCAGGGGGTACGACAGATAATGCCCATAAATTAATTGGGGATTGGTCATTAGCGTTGAAGCAATGAATATGCTCCTTTGATAATCCAGTAAGACCAAAATAAATAATTTAATCTGCACATTAAGGGCATTAGCGGGGGTTACACCACCCTGACGTCTGCTATTGCATAAACTTTACTTTCAATATTGTTTCATTGTTTTCAATTTAATAACATTGCCTGATAAATTTGTCATTTTTCATGAGGCCCAAGATTTCTACCATCCCCCCCAGCACTTAACAACGGCTTTTAACGGAAGCTTTTGAATTCTTTAGATGTGAAAGGTGACCAGGTGCAGAGCAACACTCCCAATGGCAAGTCCCCAAGTGCCTTCCCATTCAGACTGACGAAGAGGATCCCTGCCGCGCTGATGGAGGTTACTGCACTTAACCTCCCTTTCTTAAGTTTCATTTCATCATGCACATCACAGATGTGCAATTGAAAACTCAATTTAGCTGTTGAAAATATCCAAGATGTTGATTTTGCAGATTGTATGCAGATACATGTGATTGTTGTGCATGTTGCCAGACATAATAATTCGCTTCTTGATTATTGGTAGATAGAGTATCCACTCTATACTATAAATGACATTCCTGTGTCATCTATTTAGTATCCTGTTGCGTGACTGGGCTGCTTTTGAAATTTTAGGTGTCTGCAAACACAGATGACTCGTCGATGAGTGGCTACCTGGAGAGGTCAAAGGGCAATAGGAAGCCATGGAAACGCTTTTGGTTTGTCATCAAGGATAAGGTCCTGTACACGTACGCTGCGAGTGAGGTATGACCTCTCTATGGTGTCATTAAACCTTAAACCTTGAGCATTAACTTTTGCACAATTAGAAAAGTTTGTGGTAATATTTTGGAGATCTTTGAATTATTGATGATCACACAAACCGCTCCATCCAATGCGGCGTTACCAATGTAATCAGTACACGTTTCTTCTTTTCAATATGAAAGTTTTCGTATATAAGAAAACACGGTTTTCAAAGTGAAATGACAAATTTAAATGGATTTTGTTATAGGATGTTGCTGCTCTAGAGAGCCAGCCCCTTCTGGGCTTCTGTCTGAGAGCGGAGAAACCCGGCCAATCACAGAGCAGTCTGCAGTTGAAGCTCTACCACAAAGACACCCTCTACTACGTCTTCAAAGCAGATGACATCCACACACTGCAAAGGTACGGATTAGATTCAGTAAAGTTTACAGTTCAGCACTGTTTACTGTTCTGTCAATTCAATTACCAATACACCGTATATACTGTATAAAATGTTGTAGTTTAAAATAGTTAAATAGTATTTGCCCCAAAATGTTTCTGGATCAAGTTAAGATACTTTTTTTTTTTGGCTCTGTCGTGGGCTAACGGTAGGGCACTGGGTTACTACGCCGGCAACCCAAGTTCGGCCTGGGTCATTTGCCAATCCTTCGCTGACTCTCTCTCCACTCATTTCCTGTCTCCCCTCCACTGTCCTGTCAGAAATAAGGCAAAAAAGCCCTAAAAATATACAGTATAAAAAGTTTTTTTTTCTTCTGAAAGAATGCATGCATTACATCATATTGTGTCAGATTATTCAGTGGAAGGGGAGTGGTGTGATGTTGCTAAGTGTCTGTTGTTCTCATGCAGATGGACGGAGGCCTTCCAAGAAGCCATGGTGCTGTAACCAAGACACTGTGTTTATTTCACAGGGTCTTTCTTTATCTTTGCTAAACACACCTTGTCATATGAGATCTGTACATCACGTGGTGTGGAGGTCAAACTAGTTTCTCCTGTCAATTCCTGTTGCTCGTGAGAAAGTTTTACATGTACACATGAAGGGTGCGTTCCAATATGCAACCTTGCGTCCTCCACTTGTGCTTGCGGTCTCGTACTAGGAAGTAATACGTCACGATAACATCACTGACAACAGCATTATATTTCAATATTGCAAACTGGATGGCGAATGAAGAATAGTCCCCCAAAAATTATTTTGGCTTGGCTGACAGCGGGGAAACTTCTCCAAGGAGGCGGAGCATCTGCAAAACACGAGGCCACAAGCAGAAGTGGAGGACGCAAGGTCTCATATTGGAATGCAACCGAAGTGTAAAGAGTCTTCGAAAAGGTTCAGGACTCCGGAGAGAGCAGCCAAACATGTGTTGGCTGTCTGATCAGTTCATCCTGCATACTCATTCAATGTGCATATTCAGTTGATGCGGTATAATCAACAAAAAGGTTACATTGCAATACACATGTCTTGTATTAAGTCTATTTAAATAGGAGTTCACTGGCCAGGTGAAGTTCAAGCTACTCTATCTTTTCTCGTTTATCTTGTTCATTTGTTAGAGTGAAGAGTAGCCTATGTCTATCATAAGTTTGGGTATTAGTTATCTTATGTTTAGTGGGTTCGTAGTATAATTATCTTGTTAAACAGACATTATTGCCATAAAGGTTTAAACAATTGTCCACTTGTGAGCATTTAGTGACTGGTCCCATTTTTTTTCTATTAGAGAGACCATGCGGCATTATCCCAGAAGACCTGGTGTCCCTTGTTAATACACTGTAAATATAGAAAGCATATTTATTGCACTTTTTTTCAAAGTGTTTCCTTGTTTTACATTGGTGCAAATCAAGTGTCAAATAAAATGTAATAATAAGAAAATAACACGAGTCTTTGAATTATGTATTATGTCCCTTCACATAAGCCCCCAAACTTTGAGGCCAACTGAGCTACTTGACAAATTACCAATTTGGGAAAAGGTGTGTGCTTTTTTGAGTGACATATACTTTAATAGGAGTTTTATTCTATTAGGAAGCTATTTGTATGACTGTAGTACAACATTTTACAAATGCCTATATCAGCAGCACTAGATTAGAATTTTGGTTGGCAGCAGTTGGATAGAGTAGAGTAGAGTAGAGTAACTTTATTGATCCCCAAGGGGAAATTAAGGTATCCGGTAGCTTACATAAATACACAAATACATAAAAGCCCACATGGACATTTCAAGACAAAAATAAACACAGGAATAGTCATCAGGGTGGGGAAAATAAAATAAAATAATAGAGATAATAAATGTAGAAAAGGTAATTGTGCAAAAAGACATTCTGTGAGTTGGGATAGACCAATGCAGAAAAACATACTCTGTCAGTTAAGGTAGACAATCTATGATATAGTATAGTATGTAGAAGTAGGCAGTGTACAGAGTATGATAGGGGTTAAAAATTCTTACAATGTCACAGTAAAGTACAGGTAAGTGTATTAGGCAAGCACACACACACACACACACACACACACACACACACACACACACACACACACACACACACACACACACACACACACACACACACACACACACACACACACACACACACACACACACACACACACACCAAGAGGTTTCCCGGGCTGGGCCAGCTCTGGCATCTCAGGCAGTCCAGTCCCCTATGATGATGTTCTTCTTAGTGTCCTTCTGTGTGTTGTTAATGTGTGGATAGACTATGAATAAACATACTGCACATCAATGTATGCAAAGCCATATCCCATCCTTCTACATGTCAATATATTACACTTTATGTTCTAAACAGGCGTCACATACCGACTAGCTGAACTCTCAGCCAGTGTATTTTTAGGGGTTACCTAGTGTACCCCTCCATCCAAGTACCTAAAACTCACATTTCCTGAAAGCTCTGATGGATCAGTCACTGCGCACACTAGCTGGTCACTACAGTATGGAGTCCCAGAGATGTCTAATGATTAATAGCTGTATAACCCAATGCTGTCTACCGTCTTTTGTCCAAAATACAGCTTGATGGTGGCCCATTTGTTCCAGGAAAATTCTCCATGAGTAGCGGAGTAAATATTCCAGAGTATTTCTGGTCATCTTACTGCTGTGACGACAACACCCAAACACCCAGGTTTCAAGGCTACATATGCCATGATGCTAGCAGCAGCACAGGCAAAGGCAGCACAGGCACAGAAATATACTAATGCTGCTCCTTTCAATGCTTTTGTCACACCCCTTTACATGCCAGTGTAACCCTTAAACGTGAATACTTTTATGTTGAAAGGATAGTGTTGGGACTTTTGTGTTGAATATTTTGGAACACTGGGGGAGGAACTGGGAGCAAGCTCTCTGGAGGGAAACGGAGAGGAATGAATTAGTCAGATGGGGAGCAGCCTTTTATGTTGTGTGCTGTTAATAATTAATAAACCTTTTGGAAGTCTTATACACAACTGGCCCGCGGAATCTCTCTACACACCCAGAACCAACTTTACACCAGGAATGCAAAATATAAATTATCCATAAGGGCCAGTGGCACAGTGCCCAGGGGCACCAACCATTTACAGCCAGTGAGGGGGCACCACATGACAAACTTTACAATATTGTAGGTGTAGTGTAGTGCCCTGGGGCACCACAGTGCCTTAATACAGTCCTGGTACGAGGGTGGATGTGGAAAGACCAGACAAGGTGGACTACCAAAAGCACTTCATTTCACCATCACAACCGTATTCTTTTTCATTTTGCACAATCAGGATCTAAACACTAGGTGGCAATATATCCCCAATTTCCCAAAATGCTTGGCCTTCTGTGAGTTTTGCACCGCAGCATAGATCATTTAGAATCAATTTCTGTAACCCACTGGGGTTGTTTTAAAAAAAATAGCCACTCACCTGAGATGTTAGCCATGATTTATTTACCTATGTGTTGTTATACACAGTTTTTATAGTAGATGTACATTATTGTTGGTAATGGATTGTCTGTGAGAAACAGCAACATTCCCACTCCACATGATACATAAACTGCTTTCAGTTGGTGAATTGAAACAAAATGTAGCAGAAGCACTAGGTGGCACTAGTATATTCTGCACACTGACACGATGTAACAGTATTGTACTGGCACAGTAGAAAACAAGGCAGACTTTAATTAGGAGATCATGTCTTTTATGGGCGGGTGGTATTGAGACCTCGCTGCACCTACAGTATAAACCTTCTTCATGTGCCAAGGAGCATGTTTATATGCACATCGATAAGCAGTTTATAATCAGGTTTCTGGGGTAAGCTGTTTATTCAAGTGCTCATAAACTAATTGAACAGTTTATAATGATCAGTTTCTTGCAGTAATCGGTTTATGAGAACTCTGATTCACACAGGTTTTTGGCTAATAAACTGATTTCTCAAGTTAACATCTTAAAACAGGTCATTATCAAATTATTGACATTCTAGAATCCATTCCAAGCCATTCCAAGTTGAAGCTTTGGATTCCAATTTATTGTCGCACACTTGAGTGGAATACATGCAACCGATAGAGTCATTACCCAATTTCTTAAATACATGTAAACAACAATAAACATTTTTTCCCAATAACCTGATTGCTGTGATAAACATGGTCAAGATCTCCACATCAAACATGTCAATTTGTGCACTCTGTGACGTGGCTCATATCCAGGCCTTCCAGACTGCTGCCTCAGATGCTGCCTTCAGGGTTTTAGAATGCCAAGGGCTCTGCTTTGAGCACTGGATTGACACAAACAGCTAGCAATTTGGACTTTCTTTCTACTTCTGTTCTAACATTTTGTTTTGCTTGTCATGCCCTGATGAATTAACCAGAGGGCAAGGGTCAGGTAACTGATGAAGACCCAGTGTGGATGAAACTGTTTGCCGTTTTTATACTTTACCACAGTTTAAATACTACTATAAAACATGTCTCCCTCTTAACAACATTTCTTTGCGCTGTATTAAATAACAAAGTTTAATCTAATTTCGCCTACTTAGAGGGCCCCTCAACACAAAACACAATGGAAAATTAATTGGCTGGTGAAACACTGGTAGTAACTATGCAAAAAAAAAATGATATGGTTGTTGTAAACAGTTGGGCAATAAACAAAGACTTGTGATGACCCAAGCCACTTTTGGTAACCAGCTATTCTCTGTTGGGTTGCTTTTCTTATTTACGGTCATTGATGCTCAGCGTGTGCCGTTTTTGAGTGTAAGCAATTTTGAGATTGACTTCTTGATATGAGTCACTGTAGGCCTACTTTCCGCCATATGAGTAGAATAGTTGTACGCGACTAACGATGACCAGCCTCACAAGTGTGCTATCTTAGTCTCAACAAGCTGCTTGTCAACTCCTGAGTCATGAACTTGTGGAGTGTGTGTGTGTGTGTGTGTGTGTGTGTGTGTGTGTGTGTGTGTGTGTGTGTGTGTGTGTGTGTGTGTGTGTGTGTGTGTGTGTGTGTGTGTGCCTGTAATATAAGGCCTTTCTAGTAGTAGGCCTATAGCACACTATTCAGTATGTGTGTACGCTTAGCCACACCCTTGCATATGGTTGGGTGAGTATGAGAGAGAGAGAGAGAGAGAGAGAGAGAGAGAGAGAGAATATACTATCAAAAAAAGTCGGAGTTTGTATCATGATCTTTGGAAAAACTGGAAAGTAAATGCAACCACACTTTATAAAGCTTTCTGCAGGAAAGGTACAAGCCGGCCAGAAACATGGCTGACAAAAATCCCTTTTGAAGAATATCACACGGTTTTGTGAACCACACCTTTGCTTGAATACATTGGATATCCCCTTGCTTGTTCATAAAACTGAGACATACAGATACAGTTAGAGATACACTATTATTATGACAAATGAAACAATTAAAAAGACATAACAAAACACATCATTACATCAGAAGAGAACACAACATATACCTTTCCTGAATGAAAAATAAATAATAAACTCTTATGCACACTATGTACATGGCCTGAGTGACCTGCAAACTGTCACGCCAGAGAGGCAGAATAATTACAACTTAAGAAATTATAATGGTAGCCTTGTCATGTGACATGAGGCACTCCCATTCCTGAACACTGGAACTGTTTGCGTTCACTCCACTGATCTCTAAATAACAATGCTCCTGTAGCTGTGATTTGTGTCCCATAGTAAGATAGGCTGTTACGATCTTTATAAAACTAAAACTTTTAATGGCACAGCAGCACTTTCCACATACCACATACCTCAACACGTCACAATAATGTCACAATAACATTTTAGGCAGGATGGATGCTCTGTGTGTGTGCCAGGGTTGGAAAT